>NC_090450.1:7235921-7539210 GCF_031143425.1 Pleurodeles waltl
ATTGTACTGTTCGTATCTACACTGTACTTCGTCTACACTGCACTGTATCTACATTGTACGGTCTCTGTCTGCACTATACTCTACCTACGCTGCACTATGACAGCATTGTAAGAGCTGTATCTGCACTATAATTTGTCTACGCTGCACTATGTTTGCATTGCACTGATTGCAATACACTCTGTCTATGCTGCACTGAGTCTGCACTGCACTGCGTCTGCAATATACTCTGTCTATGCTGCACTGTGTCTGCACTGCACTGCGTCTGCAATATACTCTGTCTATGCTGCACTGTGTCTGCATTGCACTGCGTCTGCAATATACTCTCTCTATGCTGCACTGTGTTTGCAATATACTCTGTCTATGCTGCACTGTGTCTGCATTGCACTGCGTCTGAAATATACTCTGTCTATGCTGCACTGTGTCTGCATTGCACTGCGTCTGCAATATACTCTGTCTATGCTGCACTGTGTTTGCAATATACTCTGTCTATGCTGCACTGTGTCTGCATTGCACTGTGTCTGCAATATACTCTGTCTATGCTGCACTGTGTCTGCAATATACTCTGTCTATGCTGCACTGTTCTTGCATTGCACTGTGTCTGCAATATACTCTGTCTATGCTGCACTGTGTCTGCAATATACTCTGTCTATGCTGCACTGTGTTTGCAATATACTCTGTCTATGCTGCACTGTGTCTGCACTGCACTGCGTCTGCAATATACTCTGTCTATGCTGCACTGTGTCTGCACTGCACTGCGTCTGCAATATACTCTGTCCATGCTGCACTGTGTCTGCAATATACTCTGTCTATGCTGCACTGTGTCTGCAATATACTCTGTCTATGCTGCACTGTGTCTGCACTGCACTGCGTCTGCAATATACTCTGTCTATGCTGCACTGTGTCTGCACTGCACTGCGTCTGCAATATACTCTGTCCATGCTGCACTGTGTCTGCAATATACTCTGTCAATGCTGCGCTGTGTATGCATTGCACTGTCTGCAATATACTCTGTCTATGCTGCACTGTGTCTGCAATATACTCTGTCTACGCTGCACTGTGTCTGCATGGCTATGTGTCTGTAATATTCTCTGTCTGTGCTGCATTCTGTCTGTACTGCACTATGTCTGCAATATACTCTGTTTGGATTTTAGTTGTTTTGGTGCCATTTTAAAGGTAAAAATATTTTCTATTTTTAGAAATTGGTGTTGGATTTTTATTGTGTGTGTTGTGTTTTACTTAGTTACTGTTTTGTGGATATTAATTGTGTTACACATCTGTCTCCTAAGTTAAGTCTAACTGCTCATGGGCCTTGCTACCAAAGGTTGAGCAATAATTAATTATATGAGACCTTGACTGGACCTAGTGGGGGTTAGTGGGTGGTTGCTAAGTCAGGGTACCTACCGGCCCTTACCAATAACCCACTTTATAACAATATCCATAAACTATTGTCTAAAGAAGTAATACAAAAGGGCCAACACATTTTGCTCATCTCTATAAATGACTCCTTAAAGGAATTCATAAAGTGCAAAGAAATTATATTAAGCAATGCCTGCCCAGACAAGAAAATAAAACAGTTGTCTACTCAATATGCCAAGTGGCCTTTGCTTTGTGTGACACCGAATCAGAGCAAGGAAGCCGTAAATAAACATTCTTTGTTGGAAAAAGAAAGATTCTTTTGAAAGGATCATGGGTAACTAGGAATATCAAGAAGCTACTTTGATCTCTCATGGACTTAGAAATTAGGATGACTTGAAAACGTCTGCTTATAGTTGACATATTTGACATTGTGCATAAAAAAAGTTAGTCTGCGGTATATGTATTTTTATTTTTCTTGTTTACTAATTGAAGGTAAATTTGCACAAATAAATGAAGTGTCAAGGACAACACATGGTACACAGCTAGTTGCTTCAGAGAAATATGCAGCGAGACAACCACAGCAACTTTTCTTCAAAGATTCCCCATGCAAGGCACCAACATATGCTCCTTCATTTCTACATTTCATTTAGTTTGATTTGTCCATTCTGACTCTTCCAAGTTGACTCTCAGTGTTCTATAATCAAATCTACTTGGAAGGAGAGGGCGGAAGTGTAATATTTACTGAAATTTCACAGTCACTGACTTAGACAATAGAGCTAGATCATTCTAATGAGGCCTTTCAACTGCATAATTACAGAAACCTTATGAGATCAGACAGGTTACACCAATATTATATGCTGCGGCTTCATCCCACAGTAATGATAATACCAAAGAATGAGTTATCAACACAGATAAAGAAATTCCACAACAAAGTCATGAAATGATAGCCACAGCAGTAAGCACCCTCATGTACCAAGGAACCAGAGCTAAGCCTTCCAGGTGCATTCTCAAATAACAGGTTTTAATGTATTCATATTTCTGCAGACATCATTTGCAAGTGTCTGAAAATAGACACATTTTCCTAGGAAGCACACATTTTTCGTGTTGGATAAATACGCTTAACCCCACCAAGTAAAAGCTTTGCATTTTCATTGGTACTAACATATTTGTTCCTCAATAATCAACTTGTTTTTCCATCTCGTACTAAGATGTACTTTAGGCAGAAATGGCCATGGCCTGCCTCCTCCTCTCATTTGTAATCGTTATCTTCAAGTGCCAGGAAGGTGTGTCCTATGTTATGGATTTCCACCATCACCCCCCTTATAACCAGACTTAAATGAAAGATAAAGACATTAATAGAAAGGTGTACATGAGCTCACCGGGGCTGCCTCTACGCCATGGAGTACACAACTACCGCAAGAATGTTCTCTATGTGTCAAGTTTGGGCACCAAAGTCCCAAGGCCACCATTGTCCATGGTTAACTAGAAGTAGTTTGAGAATCGACGATATGTTCAGATGGCAAACGAGTACATGGGGACAGCCACACATGTTCACAAAATGTTGAGGAAATCACAATGATCCCAGGGCTACCACTATACCAGTGACATAGAGAATTACTTCACGAACACCGACAAAATGTCAAGGATGGCGGCTAATACGCCATGATCAACAATATGTTATATAAAGAGAACTGGGTCACGATTGCCCATAATATGTGAACCCTGAACACCATTATCACACAGATAATATTATGTCAAAAGAAAAAAACAAGACAGAAGTCCTTTTCCGTCTATGCACCCAAGATCAGGAACAACAGGACAAACTTTCACCCACACACCCTGCCCACGCCGCCCACCACTGTTTCCAAACCCCAACAGGCTCCCCAGACTGCTCCAATATAGGAAAGAGTTTGAGGTTCACCTCCTTAAGGAACCCTACATCACACCACAATGCATTAGCAATTCACACCCCAGCTTCCCCCCCAATGAATTGTTAACTTTATGCTTGGCTTTCCTCTACGTTTGAAATATACAGACAAACCACATACAGCCACAAATACAGGTCAAAAATATACTTATTGCTACATCAAGTTCCAGAAGGTTTTACGTTATATTAGGACCATCTTTAGACCAAGGTCCATGGGAGTGCCCCACACATGCACACACTTTGCAGTTATGCCCTCTTTCACATTCATCCATCCCTGACACATATCCATGCACTTCCCAGCATGCACCACCCACCCTAACTTTCCTTCCAGTGCCCACAGAACCGCAGGCAGGCTCACGGAAAGTGACACCTGACACATTGAAAGCACTATTGCCTGCTGTGGAATCACCAGGGGAAAGCAGGATTCCAGCAGACAACACAATTAGAAAACACTCAATGTGCCTGGCCCTTCATATCCTTCACCACAACAGAAGCCCAGCAGTATCCTACAACAAAGCAACAGTGCAGGCACCACAATACTGTGCACAACAATAATAAAGCATACAATGTGAGGGAAGGCCTCACACAACCACCCCCTCCAGCAGGATACAGCATCATCCCCACAGCAGGCTTCACAAGGCATCAAATTGGACCTATGTAGGAAAGCGCGCATCACCATCAAAAGCGTAGACAACCTAGCTGCTCCCTGCCCATTCGAACCAAACCCAAGCAGCAGAAACACAGCAGTTTCATCATCTCTTCACATGGTGAAGACACACAGCCATGTCCACTTCAGGAGCTAATCCTCTCAGCAAACTGGACTGGAAATTCTTCCACTCTGACAGTCCCCTGCTAGGCAGCAAGCTAGAGGGCTGCTTTGACCCAGCAGTGCCCTCGTTGCACTCTTCTAACCACAGCTCCTGGTATATGGACCTTGTTTGAACTTTTGTACATGTGCTGATTTTGGCTTGAAGTCTGCACCAACCTCTGAGGTGCAATCAGACACGAAAGTTACAACAGCACCAATCTGGAAATCAAGAAGCACGTGCTAGGAAAGATCAGAAGACCAGTCATTGCAAGATGCAGGTCCACAATGTGGCACAACAGCCGTCCACCCACCACAATCACAACTTGATGAGTTTAATCAATAAATATCTGAAAAAAACACCCTTTCTGCCACTTAAAAGCAACAAGGCCGCATCTCCAGCCTGCAAAGGCTAACAGAAGATTGCCTTCCTAGGCCCCTCTCTGCTTGTGCTTGTAACATTGAAGAAGCACCCTCAGTCGTCTATAGGTAGATGGTGGTGTAGAAGCATTATGAGGGATTTTGCTTCATCCTCAGTTGTTATGATGTAGAGGGATGGGATCTTTGCTGATCTGCGGGTCGTGTACCATTTTTCAATCATGGTCGAATCCTAAACTTATGACTTAGGTGCTAGCGCTGATCAGTTGACCCAAGATGGGTCCAAGGATGGCTGATGGTGGGGTCAGCAGAACCATCAACACTCCGGACAAATACTTCAGGCCTGGAGGGATTCAGTTGCAGGACGCGCGTGGTCATCCATGTCTCGTGGAAACAAAGGCAGGACCGTGGCACCTGGGATTGTCTTTGCTTGTTGACAATACATATGTCGAACTGTTTGCTGGCAGCTTTACCTGGGTAAGGGATGCTGTAGTTGGCTAGGCTCTTCAGGTGAGACTGGAAGTAAATGTTAAGCAGGACAGGTACTCTCCTTGAGGGTCTACCCATGAGGCTTCTCTCGGGTCAAACAGAGAGAGGCTGAGCTTGAGCCATGAGATAGGTTTACAGGAAGGCGGACAGCCCACTTGCTTTTGTTGTTCTGCCAAAATGCCAGTGTTTCTATATATTTTATATTGTATAATGTTGTTTCATGCCCAATCACAGAGCCAGCAAGTGACCAGCTCTATTCATGCAGTGAAAGGCGATGGTAAGGACCATTTTCAGTCGCTTTGCTTCCACAGCCATGCCACCCCAGTGCCTTCCTGTTTTGGGGTTGGGAGGTGAGCTGGGGGGGTTTATTAACCCTCTGTGGACTAGCACAGACCCTTTTTGTTCCTTCGGTGGCCAGGTCAGATTCCGCTTGGCTGCGGCGTAACAGCTTCAGCAAGGCCTTCGTAATACCACCCACACCTGCAATGTGGGCAGAATATGACTAAAAGATCACCAGATAACCTAAAACACCCTTGATCCCTCTATGATTGGAACAACCAGTAATGGGTGGATTACAGTAAGGAGTGACTCGCTGGTGTTCCTGGGTCTTCTTCTGACTTTACTTCTAGGTCATCAGTAGTTTTGGAAATTCAGGGGGTTGTAGCTGGTTACTCTGGTCACAATCGTCGCCAGCATGGACGGTGTGTTATACAGTTCACCGGGGGTTATATTTCAGCAAAGTGTGGATGTGAAGTCTCGTTATGCCCATTGTATCTTGTGTCCTACTGCCGTCTGCTTATTTCTGAGAATTACCCTTGTCTGCTCATGTTTAGGTTTCTCCTAGACAGCAGATGTGCTGTCTCTGTGAGACATGTTGTTTACATACCGTGGGCTCTCATCCCAGACGTGGCTCACCACTTCTAAGCTTCAGCATCAGCTCTTGTTTCCTTGACCCAGGTGTCATGTCCTCTTCCTCTGTTGTCCCTCCCCTGGAGCATGGGCCACGTCCATCCACTGCTTCCGGTTTTGGAGCTACTCCACCTGAGTGCTTGTGTTTTCAGTTCATCTCCCATATCCCTGTCTGTGTAGTTTCTATTCCCACCCCTCCCTGCTCCCCTACATGTTGCTTCTTGCCCCCACCCCTGTTCTGTACTCTATACCACTGCACTCTACACCCCTGCACTGCACTTTACTACAATCTGCTCCACGCCACTGTACTGTACCCCACGTCACTTTATTGCCACACCACTCTACTCTAGGACACTGCACTCAACACCACACCTTTCTTCCCTAGACCACTGCACTCAATGACACTCTACTCTGCACCACTCTTCTCTATGCCACTGCATTCTACACCACTGCACTCTACTCTGCACTACTGCACTCTACAGCAACCTACCCTACTTTGAACCACTGCAATCTAAGCCACTGCACACTATACCACTCTAACCCACTCTGCACCACCCTGATCTATGCAACTGCATTCTATGCTCCCCTACTCTACACCACTCTTCTGTATACCACTGCACTAGACACCACTACATTCTACACCACTGCACTCTAATCTTCACCACACCACTCTCTACTGTACCCCACTGCACTGTGAGTCACTGTGCTCCACTCTGCACCACTAATATGAACCACTGCACTTTATGCCACTATACTCTGCCACTATACTCTGACACTGCACTCTACTCTTTGCCACTGCATTCTAATCTGCACCACTCTACACCATTCAACTGCACCCCACTGCATTGTATATGAATGTACTCGACTTTGTACCACTAATATGCACTGCTGCACTCTACTCTATGCCACTGCACTCTACATCACTATACTCTACACCAGTCTATTTTTGCCACTGCACTCAGCACTACTCTCCTGCACTCTATACAACTGCCCTCTACTCTGTGCCACTGCACTCTACTCTAATGTACTCTACGCCACTCTAGTCTACTTTGCACCATTGAACTATATACCACTGCACTCTATTCCACTCTACTTAGCACTAGTGCACTGTATGCCACTGCACTCTATGCTGTTCTAAACAACTTTACACCACGCAACTCTATGCCATTGTACTCTGTGCCGCTCTACTCTGCACCACTCTACTCTATGCCACTGTACTCTACGTCACTCTACTCTGCACCTCTCTGCGATACTGCACTCAATGCCACTGTACTCTATCCCACTACACTCTATCACTGCACTCTACTCTGCATGACTCTAGCCCACTGTTCTCTTTATGACCACACTTTATGCCACTGCCCTCTACTCTGCACCACTCTACTCCATGCCAATGTACTCTAAGCCACTCAACTCTACTCTGCACCACTGCACTCTACACCACTGTACTCTACTCCGCACCACTGCACTCTACACCACTGCATTCTACACCACTCTACTCTACTTTGCACCACTGCAATCTATGCCACTGCACTCTATGCCACTACACTCTAGGCCACTATAAACTGCTATGCACCACTCTGCTCTATGTAACTGCACTCTACACCACTCTACTCGGCAGCACTCTGCTTTGCACCATTGTGCTCGATGTCACTGCACTCTACGCCAGTCCACTCTCCTGCATGCTATTCCTCTCCATTCTATGCCACTCCAGGCCACTGTATCCCACTCCACTCTACCCCTCTGCTCTACTCTACGCCACTCTACTCTTCCCCACTCTACTCTACTGCACTCTACGCTGCCCCAATTCACTCTACCCTATGCCACTCTACTTTGTCACTCCACGCCACTATATTCCACTGAGTGCCACTCTCCTCCACTCGATGCCACTCCAAAGCACTGTACACCATGCCACTCCACTCTACGCCACTTGACTGTACACCACTTTCCTCTTCACCATTGCATTGTACCTCACTGTACTCTGCATCACTCTATGCTACTGTACTCTACTCCACTGCACTCTATGCTACTGCACGCTACTCTGCACCACTCTACTCTATGCCACTGCACTCTACACTGTCGTGCTCTACTTTATGCAAATCCACCCTATGGCACTCTGCTCTACTCTAAGCCACTCTACTCTACACCACTCCACATTATTACTTCACTCTACGCCACTCAACTCCACCATACACCACTCTACGTTACTCCATTCTTTGTCACTCCAAGCCACACTATGCCACACTGCTTCACTCCACTATGTGCCACTCCACTCCTTGTCATGTCACTCCGTTCTGTGCTACTTCACTCCACGCTGCTTTACAACATGACTAAAAGACATTGGCAAAATCTATTGGCTTTGCCAATGCGTGTTAACTTTTCTTGTGATGTAACAATGTTTTATGCCTTCGCTTTTACTTAGTATGTTCCTACAGTGAGCTGCATTCTTTTGACCCCACATTTGGTGTCACTGACTGTCTTTGATTTGGTCTAAATAAATGTTTTGGATTTTGGGGGACACCAGAGGCCATTTGGGTAAATTTCTGGGCTCAGCGGTTCACCCTGTGACATTGCACGACTGTACCATGGACCCTGAACAGGGGCATATCTATTAATGGAGCATCGGGTACACTGGACTGCGGTCCTGGGGTATGAGTGGGCCTCTTCATCCAAAATATGGTACCTTTTTTCTACCAAACATGGGGCAGGAGGGCCTATTTTGCTCGCCACAGGTCCCCCTTCTCATGCGCCCACCCACCTCAGAAAGGAGGAGAGAGGCCTGCGTGCAAGAGACAGCAACGAGCATCCCCAGAGCAAGCTGGGCAAGAGGTGGACTGTGCAGAATCCTTCACTGCCCTGCTAGCCCACTTCCTGCTGCGCTTCCGGTTCCAAGGCATTCTTAATAAATGTCTCCCTGTCGCCCCCCCCCCACAAGTGCGAACCCTCTATCCTGCCTGGCGCTGAGCGGGGCTTCTCAGAAGTGACTGTTCCTTACAGGCTACCACACGCCAGGCCCTCGCAGTGACCCCTCTCTCACTCAGGTCTCTCCTCCACGGGGTGGACAGTGAGTCCCGGCGCGGGGAGGGCAGAGGGATGCAGTGGTGTGTGGGGAGATCTTTGATGAGGTGTTTGAGGAATACAGCTCTCCCAGGGAGTGAGACAGAGTCTCCCTCGTGCGCCTCAGGAGGACGCATCAGAAGTACTCTGTCCGGTTTGAGAGGCCGTGTCTGGAGAGCCCTGCTGAGCTCTGGAGCCCCGGCCACTCTGGACACCTGTGCACACCAGAAGTACCATGTCCAGTTTAAGAGGCCATGTCTGGAGAGCCCTGCAGAACTCTGGAGCCCCGGCCACTCTGGACACCTGTGCACACCGGAAGTGAGAGGCCATGTCTGGAGAGCCCTGCAGAGCTCTGGAGCCCTGGCCACTCTGGGCACCTGTGCACACCAGAAGTACCATGTCCAGTTTAAGAGGCCATGTCTGGAGAGTCCTGCAGAACTCTGGAGCCCCGCCCACTCTGGACACCTGTGCACACCGGAAGTACTGTGTCCAGTTTGAGAGGCCATGTCTGGAGAGCCCTGCAGAGCTCTGGAGCCCCGGCCACTCTGGACACCTGTGCACTCCGGAAGTGAGAGGCCATGTCTGGAGAGCCCTGCAGAGCTCTGGAGCCCCGGCCACTCTGGACACCTGTGCACACAGGAAGTACTCTGTTCGGTTTGAGAGGCCATGTCTGGAGAGCCCTGCAGAGCTCTGGAGCCCCGGCCACTCTGGACACCTGTGCACACCGGAAGTACTGTGTCCAGTTTGAGAGGCCATGTCTGGAGAGCCCTGCTGAGCTCTGGAGCCCCGGCCACTCTGGACACCTGTGCACACCGGAAGTACCGTGTCCAGTTTGAGAGGCCATGTCTGGAGAGCCCTGCAGAGCTCTGGAGCCCCGCCCACTCTGGACACCTGTGCACTCCGGAAGTGAGAGGCCATGTCTGGAGAGCCCTGCAGAGCTCTGGAGCCCCGGCCACTCTGGACACCTGTGCACACCAGAAGTACCATGTCCAGTTTAAGAGGCCATGTCTGGAGAGTCCTGCAGAACTCTGGAGCCCCGCCCACTCTGGACACCTGTGCACACCGGAAGTACTGTGTCCAGTTTGAGAGGCCATGTCTGGAGAGCCCTGCAGAGCTCTGGAGCCCCGGCCACTCTGGACACCTGTGCACTCCGGAAGTGAGAGGCCATGTCTGGAGAGCCCTGCAGAGCTCTGGAGCCCCGCCCACTCTGGACACCTGTGCACACCGGAAGTACTCTGTTCGGTTTGAGAGGCCATGTCTGGAGAGCCCTGCAGAGCTCTGGAGCCCCGGCCACTCTGGACACCTGTGCACACCAGAAGTACCATGTCCAGTTTGAGAGGCCATGTCTGGAGAGCCCTGCAGAGCTCTGGAGCCCCGGCCACTCTGGACACCTGTGCACACCGGAAGTACCGTGTCCAGTTTGAGAGGCCATGTCTGGAGAGCCCTGCAGAGCTCTGGATCCCCGGCCACTCTGGACACCTGTGCACACCAGAAGTACTCTGTTCGGTTTGAGAGGCCATGTCTGGAGAGGCCTGCAGAGCTCTGGAGCCCCGGCCACTCTGGACACCTGTGCACACAGGAAGTACTCTGTTCGGTTTGAGAGGCCATGTCTGGAGAGCCCTGCAGAGCTCTGGCGCCCCGGCCACTCTGGACACCTGTGCACACCGGAAGTACTGTGTCCAGTTTGAGAGGCCATGTCTGGAGAGCCCTGCTGAGCTCTGGAGCCCCGGCCACTCTGGACACCTGTGCACACCCGAAGTACTCTGTTCGGTTTGAGAGGCCATGTCTGGACACCTGTGCACTCCGGAAGTGAGAGGCCATGTCTGGAGAGCCCTGCAGAGCTCTGGAGCCCCGGCCACTCTGGACACCTGTGCACACCGGAAGTACCGTGTCCAGTTTGAGAGGCCATGTCTGGAGAGCCCTGCAGAGCTCTGGTGCCCCGCCCACTCTGGACACCTGTGCACTCCGGAAGTGAGAGGCCATGTCTGGAGAGCCCTGCAGAGCTCTGGAGCCCCGGCCACTCTGGACACCTGTGCACACCAGAAGTACCATGTCCAGTTTGAGAGGCCATGTCTGGAGAGCCCTGCAGAGCTCTGGAGCCCCGGCCACTCTGGACACCTGTGCACACAGGAAGTACTCTGTTCGGTTTGAGAGGCCATGTCTGGAGAGCCCTGCAGAGCTCTGGAGCCCCGGCCACTCTGGACACCTGTGCACACCGGAAGTACTGTGTCCAGTTTGAGAGGCCATGTCTGGAGAGCCCTGCTGAGCTCTGGAGCCCCGGCCACTCTGGACACCTGTGCACACCCGAAGTACTCTGTTCGGTTTGAGAGGCCATGTCTGGACACCTGTGCACTCCGGAAGTGAGAGGCCATGTCTGGAGAGCCCTGCAGAGCTCTGGAGCCCCGGCCACTCTGGACACCTGTGCACACCGGAAGTACCGTGTCCAGTTTGAGAGGCCATGTCTGGAGAGCCCTGCAGAGCTCTGGAGCCCCGCCCACTCTGGACACCTGTGCACTCCGGAAGTGAGAGGCCATGTCTGGAGAGCCCTGCAGAGCTCTGGAGCCCCGGCCACTCTGGACACCTGTGCACACCAGAAGTACCATGTCCAGTTTGAGAGGCCATGTCTGGAGAGCCCTGCAGAGCTCTGGAGCCCCGGCCACTCTGGACACCTGTGCACACCGGAAGTACTCTGTTCGGTTTGAGAGGCCATGTCTGGAGAGCCCTGCAGAGCTCTGGAGCCCCGGCCACTCTGGACACCTGTGCACACCGGAAGTACTGTGTCCAGTTTGAGAGGCCATGTCTGGAGAGCCCTGCAGAGCTCT
The DNA here is from genome assembly GCF_031143425.1 of Pleurodeles waltl. NCBI lineage: Eukaryota > Metazoa > Chordata > Amphibia > Caudata > Salamandridae > Pleurodeles > Pleurodeles waltl. The sequence goes on from NC_090450.1 coordinate 7,247,662, forward strand.
GGAGCCCCGGCCACTCTGGACACCTGTGCACACCGGAAGTGAGAGGCCATGTCTGGAGAGCCCTGCAGAGCTCTGGAGCCCCGGCCACTCTGGACACCTGTGCAGACCGGAAGTACTCTGTTCGGTTTGAGAGGCCATGTCTGGAGAGCCCTGCAGAGCTCTGGAGCCCCGGCCACTCTGGACACCTGTGCACACAGGAAGTACTCTGTTCGGTTTGAGAGGCCATGTCTGGAGAGCCCTGCAGAGCTCTGGAGCCCCGGCCACTCTGGACACCTGTGCACACCGGAAGTACTGTGTCCAGTTTGAGAGGCCATGTCTGGAGAGCCCTGCTGAGCTCTGGAGCCCCGGCCACTCTGGACACCTGTGCACACCGGAAGTACCGTGTCCAGTTTGAGAGGCCATGTCTGGAGAGCCCTGCAGAGCTCTGGAGCCCCGCCCACTCTGGACACCTGTGCACTCCGGAAGTGAGAGGCCATGTCTGGAGAGCCCTGCAGAGCTCTGGAGCCCCGGCCACTCTGGACACCTGTGCACACCAGAAGTACCATGTCCAGTTTGAGAGGCCATGTCTGGAGAGCCCTGCAGAGCTCTGGAGCCCCGGCCACTCTGGACACCTGTGCACACCGGAAGTACTCTGTTCGGTTTGAGAGGCCATGTCTGGAGAGCCCTGCAGAGCTCTGGAGCCCCGGCCACTCTGGACACCTGTGCACACCGGAAGTACTGTGTCCAGTTTGAGAGGCCATGTCTGGAGAGCCCTGCAGAGCTCTGGTGCCCCGGCCACTCTGGACACCTGTGCACACCGGAAGTGAGAGGCCATGTCTGGAGAGCCCTGCAGAGCTCTGGAGCCCCGGCCACTCTGGACACCTGTGCACACCGGAAGTACTCTGTTCGGTTTGAGAGGCCATGTCTGGAGAGCCCTGCAGAGCTCTGGAGCCCCGGCCACTCTGGACACCTGTGCACACCGGAAGTACTGTGTCCAGTTTGAGAGGCCATGTCTGGAGAGCCCTGCTGAGCTCTGGAGCCCCGGCCACTCTGGACACCTGTGCACACCGGAAGTACCGTGTCCAGTTTGAGAGGCCATGTCTGGAGAGCCCTGCAGAGCTCTGGAGCCCCGCCCACTCTGGACACCTGTGCACTCCGGAAGTGAGAGGCCATGTCTGGAGAGCCCTGCAGAGCTCTGGAGCCCCGGCCACTCTGGACACCTGTGCACACCAGAAGTACCATGTCCAGTTTGAGAGGCCATGTCTGGAGAGCCCTGCAGAGCTCTGGAGCCCCGGCCACTCTGGACACCTGTGCACACCGGAAGTACTCTGTTCGGTTTGAGAGGCCATGTCTGGAGAGCCCTGCAGAGCTCTGGAGCCCCGGCCACTCTGGACACCTGTGCACACCAGAAGTACCATGTCCAGTTTGAGAGGCCATGTCTGGAGAGCCCTGCAGAGCTCTGGAGCCCCGGCCACTCTGGACACCTGTGCACACCGGAAGTACCGTGTCCAGTTTGAGAGGCCATGTCTGGAGAGCCCTGCAGAGCTCTGGAGCCCCGGCCACTCTGGACACCTGTGCACACCGGAAGTACTCTGTTCGGTTTGAGAGGCCATGTCTGGAGAGCCCTGCAGAGCTCTGGAGCCCCGGCCACTCTGGACACCTGTGCACACAGGAAGTACTCTGTTCGGTTTGAGAGGCCATGTCTGGAGAGCCCTGCAGAGCTCTGGAGCCCCGGCCACTCTGGACACCTGTGCACACCGGAAGTACTGTGTCCAGTTTGAGAGGCCATGTCTGGAGAGCCCTGCTGAGCTCTGGAGCCCCGGCCACTCTGGACACCTGTGCACACCGGAAGTACCGTGTCCAGTTTGAGAGGCCATGTCTGGAGAGCCCTGCAGAGCTCTGGAGCCCCGCCCACTCTGGACACCTGTGCACTCCGGAAGTGAGAGGCCATGTCTGGAGAGCCCTGCAGAGCTCTGGAGCCCCGGCCACTCTGGACACCTGTGCACACCAGAAGTACCATGTCCAGTTTGAGAGGCCATGTCTGGAGAGCCCTGCAGAGCTCTGGAGCCCCGGCCACTCTGGACACCTGTGCACACCGGAAGTACTCTGTTCGGTTTGAGAGGCCATGTCTGGAGAGCCCTGCAGAGCTCTGGAGCCCCGGCCACTCTGGACACCTGTGCACACCTGAAGTACTGTGTCCAGTTTGAGAGGCCATGTCTGGAGAGCCCTGCAGAGCTCTGGAGCCCCGGCCACTCTGGACACCTGTGCACACCGGAAGTGAGAGGCCATGTCTGGAGAGCCCTGCAGAGCTCTGGAGCCCCGGCCACTCTGGACACCTGTGCACACCGGAAGTACTCTGTTCGGTTTGAGAGGCCATGTCTGGAGAGCCCTGCAGAGCTCTGGAGCCCCGGCCACTCTGGACACCTGTGCACACAGGAAGTACTCTGTTCGGTTTGAGAGGCCATGTCTGGAGAGCCCTGCAGAGGTCTGGAGCCCCGGCCACTCTGGACACCTGTGCACACCGGAAGTACTGTGTCCAGTTTGAGAGGCCATGTCTGGAGAGCCCTGCTGAGCTCTGGAGCCCCGGCCACTCTGGACACCTGTGCACACCGGAAGTACCGTGTCCAGTTTGAGAGGCCATGTCTGGAGAGCCCTGCAGAGCTCTGGAGCCCCGCCCACTCTGGACACCTGTGCACTCCGGAAGTGAGAGGCCATGTCTGGAGAGCCCTGCAGAGCTCTGGAGCCCCGGCCACTCTGGACACCTGTGCACACCAGAAGTACCATGTCCAGTTTGAGAGGCCATGTCTGGAGAGCCCTGCAGAGCTCTGGAGCCCCGGCCACTCTGGACACCTGTACACACCGGAAGTACTCTGTTCGGTTTGAGAGGCCATGTCTGGAGAGCCCTGCAGAGCTCTGGAGCCCCGGCCACTCTGGACACCTGTGCACACCGGAAGTACTGTGTCCAGTTTGAGAGGCCATGTCTGGAGAGCCCTGCTGAGCTCTGGAGCCCCGGCCACTCTGGACACCTGTGCACACCGGAAGTACTGTGTCCAGTTTGAGAGGCCATGTCTGGAGAGCCCTGCAGAGCTCTGGTGCCCCGGCCACTCTGGACACCTGTGCACACCGGAAGTGAGAGGCCATGTCTGGAGAGCCCTGCAGAGCTCTGGAGCCCCGGCCACTCTGGACACCTGTGCACACCGGAAGTACTCTGTTCGGTTTGAGAGGCCATGTCTGGAGAGCCCTGCAGAGCTCTGGAGCCCCGGCCACTCTGGACACCTGTGCACACCGGAAGTACTGTGTCCAGTTTGAGAGGCCATGTCTGGAGAGCCCTGCTGAGCTCTGGAGCCCCGGCCACTCTGGACACCTGTGCACACCGGAAGTACCGTGTCCAGTTTGAGAGGCCATGTCTGGAGAGCCCTGCAGAGCTCTGGAGCCCCGCCCACTCTGGACACCTGTGCACTCCGGAAGTGAGAGGCCATGTCTGGAGAGCCCTGCAGAGCTCTGGAGCCCCGGCCACTCTGGACACCTGTGCACACCAGAAGTACCATGTCCAGTTTGAGAGGCCATGTCTGGAGAGCCCTGCAGAGCTCTGGAGCCCCGGCCACTCTGGACACCTGTGCACACCGGAAGTACTCTGTTCGGTTTGAGAGGCCATGTCTGGAGAGCCCTGCAGAGCTCTGGAGCCCCGGCCACTCTGGACACCTGTGCACACCGGAAGTACCATGTCCAGTTTGAGAGGCCATGTCTGGAGAGCCCTGCAGAGCTCTGGAGCCCCGGCCACTCTGGACACCTGTGCACACCGGAAGTACCGTGTCCAGTTTGAGAGGCCATGTCTGGAGAGCCCTGCAGAGCTCTGGAGCCCCGGCCACTCTGGACACCTGTGCACACCGGAAGTACTCTGTTCGGTTTGAGAGGCCATGTCTGGAGAGCCCTGCAGAGCTCTGGAGCCCCGGCCACTCTGGACACCTGTGCACACAGGAAGTACTCTGTTCGGTTTGAGAGGCCATGTCTGGAGAGCCCTGCAGAGCTCTGGAGCCCCGGCCACTCTGGACACCTGTGCACACCGGAAGTACTGTGTCCAGTTTGAGAGGCCATGTCTGGAGAGCCCTGCTGAGCTCTGGAGCCCCGGCCACTCTGGACACCTGTGCACACCGGAAGTACCGTGTCCAGTTTGAGAGGCCATGTCTGGAGAGCCCTGCAGAGCTCTGGAGCCCCGCCCACTCTGGACACCTGTGCACTCCGGAAGTGAGAGGCCATGTCTGGAGAGCCCTGCAGAGCTCTGGAGCCCCGGCCACTCTGGACACCTGTGCACACCAGAAGTACCATGTCCAGTTTGAGAGGCCATGTCTGGAGAGCCCTGCAGAGCTCTGGAGCCCCGGCCACTCTGGACACCTGTGCACACCGGAAGTACTCTGTTCGGTTTGAGAGGCCATGTCTGGAGAGCCCTGCAGAGCTCTGGAGCCCCGGCCACTCTGGACACCTGTGCACACCTGAAGTACTGTGTCCAGTTTGAGAGGCCATGTCTGGAGAGCCCTGCAGAGCTCTGGAGCCCCGGCCACTCTGGACACCTGTGCACACCGGAAGTGAGAGGCCATGTCTGGAGAGCCCTGCAGAGCTCTGGAGCCCCGGCCACTCTGGACACCTGTGCACACCGGAAGTACTCTGTTCGGTTTGAGAGGCCATGTCTGGAGAGCCCTGCAGAGCTCTGGAGCCCCGGCCACTCTGGACACCTGTGCACACAGGAAGTACTCTGTTCGGTTTGAGAGGCCATGTCTGGAGAGCCCTGCAGAGCTCTGGAGCCCCGGCCACTCTGGACACCTGTGCACACCGGAAGTACTGTGTCCAGTTTGAGAGGCCATGTCTGGAGAGCCCTGCTGAGCTCTGGAGCCCCGGCCACTCTGGACACCTGTGCACACCGGAAGTACCGTGTCCAGTTTGAGAGGCCATGTCTGGAGAGCCCTGCAGAGCTCTGGAGCCCCGCCCACTCTGGACACCTGTGCACTCCGGAAGTGAGAGGCCATGTCTGGAGAGCCCTGCAGAGCTCTGGAGCCCCGGCCACTCTGGACACCTGTGCACACCAGAAGTACCATGTCCAGTTTGAGAGGCCATGTCTGGAGAGCCCTGCAGAGCTCTGGAGCCCCGGCCACTCTGGACACCTGTACACACCGGAAGTACTCTGTTCGGTTTGAGAGGCCATGTCTGGAGAGCCCTGCAGAGCTCTGGAGCCCCGGCCACTCTGGACACCTGTGCACACCGGAAGTACTGTGTCCAGTTTGAGAGGCCATGTCTGGAGAGCCCTGCTGAGCTCTGGAGCCCCGGCCACTCTGGACACCTGTGCACACCGGAAGTACTGTGTCCAGTTTGAGAGGCCATGTCTGGAGAGCCCTGCAGAGCTCTGGAGCCCCGGCCACTCTGGACACCTGTGCACTCCGGAAGTGAGAGGCCATGTCTGGAGAGCCCTGCAGAGCTCTGGAGCCCTGCCCACTCTGGACACCTGTGCACACCGGGAGCATTGCTCGTCCCTTCTCCAGGACACATCTAGGTATTGTAGCCTTCATCGATTCCTCGTCCCCGTCATTCCCTCCTTTCTTCAGTTTCTAATTCCTCTCCTCCTTTCACCCTTCCGCCCTTCTTTCTTCATTTTGTTTTCCTTTTCTCATCCCTACGCCCATATTTCTTTCTCACTCTCTCACCCTTTACTCTTCCTCCTACTGCGCTTTGTCCATTTGTTATTTTGTTGTTTTTCCTCCCCACCCTCGTTCTCTCCCTCTATTCTTCCCTCCTTCCTTATTTCCTCTCTCCCTTTCTTCATTCTCTCCTCCTTCTCTTCCCTTCTCCCTTCTTTCTTCCCATCCCTCCATCTCGCCAGTCTTCCTTTCTCCCTTCCTTCTTCCCTCTCCCTTTCTTCATTCCTTCCACCCTCACTATCTTCCATCCTCCTTCCCCCCTCTATTTCTCCCATCTCTCCTCCCTTTACTTTCCCTTTCTTCGCTCTTCTCTTCCACTGTCCACTCCCTCCCTTCTACTCTCCCTCCTTCCCGTGTCTTGCCCATTGTTATTTATTTTCCTCTCTTCTCTCATCCCTCCTTTCCTCCCTCCATTCTTTCTGGCTCCTGTGCTTTGTCCGTGCGTTATTTGTTTTTCTCTCATTCTTACTTTCTTCTCTCCCTCTTTCCTCTACTCTTCCTTCTTCCTCTGCTTTGTCCATGTGTTATTTCATTTCCCTTGTTCTCTCTTTCTACCTCCTGTGCTTTGTCCATCTATTATTTGATTTTTTCATGTTTTTCTCTCCCACTTCCCTCTACTCTTTCTCCTTTTGTGCTTTATCTGTGTATTTGTCTTTTCCTCTCTTCCTTTCTCTCTTCCCTCTTTTCCTCTCTGCATCATTCTTCCTCATGTGCTTTGTCCGTGTATTTTTTGTGTTCCTCTCTTTCTACTTCTCTTCCCTCCTTCCTTTCCTACACTCCTTCTTCCTCCTGTTATTTGCCTGTGTAGGTTTTGGTTTCCTCTCTTCCCATCGTCCTTCTCTCCACTCCTTCTTCCTCCTGTGCTTTGTCCGTGTATTTTTTGTTTTCCTCTCTTCCCTCTTCCTCCTCTTTCCCCTCTACTTTTCTTTCCTTCTGTGCTTTGTCCGTGTATCTTTTCTTTTCCTCTCTTTCTTCCTCTCGTCCCTCCTTCCTCCCCTCCACTTCTTTCCTCCCAACACTCCTTCCTTGCCTGTATATTTTCTGTTTCCCTCTCCTCCTTCCCTTTACTGCTTTGTTCCTGTATTGTTTTGTTCTCCTCTCTTTCTACCCATCTTCCCTCTTCCTTTTCCTCTGCTCATCTTTCCTCCTGTGCTTTGTCCTCTCTTTCTACCTGTCTTCCCTCCTTCTTCCCCTCTACTCTTCTTTCCTCCTGTGCTTTGTTACCCGTCTTCCCTCCTTCTTCCCCTCTACTCTTCTTTCCTCCTGTGCTTTGTTCCTTTATTTTTTGTTTTCCTCTCTTTCTACCCGTCTTCTCTCTTCTTCCCCTCTACTCTTCTTTCCTCCTGTGCTTTGTTCCTGTATTGTTTTGTTTTCCTCTTCTTCTCTCTTCCCCTTCCTCCCCTAAACTCTTCTTGCTTCCCGTGCTTTGTTCGTGTATCTTTTCCTCTCCTCATCTCCTCCCTCCTTCCTTCCCTCCACTCCTCCTTCCTCCAGTGCTTCGCTCGTGCGTTCCTTCTCCTTCTCTTCTTCAGTCCGCCCCTCCACCGCTGCGCGGTAGCTCCCGAGCTCTTGGCCCGGACCTCTAGCTGTGGTTTCGCTAAGGTGAAGCAGATGGGCTTCGGCTCCTACATCCCATCACAGAGAGCCAACCACTCGCAAACCCCATATTTCAAAGAGCACAAAAGCCTGCGGGAAGTCTTTCTTCTCTGGTCGGGACCTCGTGCAACCTCTGTGCATGTTCAGCCGCACGCACCATGTGTGTCCTGCGCCTGTGACGCAACCCCCAGGGTCCAGAGGGGGGCAAGAGGCATCGGCAACGTGTGAACACGGGGCATATTTATGGGGATTTGGCGTAGGGCAGCACAGCTTTTGTGTCCTTGGATGATGTCCTTTTAGGTTTGGTGTCGCCAAGACCTTTTATTTTTAAGAAGCATAACATACCGTGGATACTCATATACAGTGCCGCCCAGCAGCTCTCATCATCCATTGGTCTACTGAAGTGTCTTTCACAGTTTGCTTCTGCCTACCATAGCATCTGATGCAGGGTCAGCCCACTTTAGCCATTTGCTTACCTGTTTATGGGTGGTGACATCTGCTCTTGCACAATGTGAACATACTGACAATAAGTGGTCCGCTTCAGTGCCATTAGCAGCCATAGTACAAGGTGTGCTTTTACATTAAAAACACATTTTGCTATTTAGAAAATGCTTGGTATACATAGGCTCCGCCAACACTGCTACTGGGCCACTCATTCCTTCAAATTAAAAAAAAGAAGAAAAAACATTCAGAAAGAAAAGGTTTATTGGCAAAGCCAAAAGGTGGTCAGTCAACAGCTGACCAATTGACTTTGCCAATGCTTGTTTTAATTTATGAATAGGTGCTTTTAGCGTGTGAGGCTGCATGCAATTATTGACCCAGGCCCAGCAAAAACTTTTACATTAGTGCAAACAGCACAAATACAAGACAAATCGATCTTAGAAAGAAGAGAATGATAGAATTAAGGACAGACCATCTGAGGTTCAGAAAGGTGGATGCTGGACGGATACTTGCACGCTTTGAGCAGAAAAGGCTTAAGCCCATATTTATACTTTTTTAGCACCGCATTAGCGTCATTTATTGATGCAGAAGCGACACAAACGTACAAAATACAAAAAAATATGCAAATGTGGTGCCAAAAAAGTATAAATATGGGCCTTAATGTTTAGAACCTGTGTAAAGAAGTGGTCTGAAGGGATAGTTTGTCTCCCCCATTTAATACTAGTCCTCTAGAAGAAGTCAAATCAGCAAGCACACCATCAGCCATGCACAGACACCATCAGCCATGCACAGACACCAACAGCCATGCACAGACACCATCAGGCAGTCAGGCATTTATCCATCAAGGAAAAGACATATACAGGCAATTATACACACTGACACACACACAAGATATTTTCTGCTTCATTTGATGCCTATTCTATACATGTGACTTTATGCAAAGTAGTTCAGTCCCTTCACCTCTGGAACAATTGTTCAGGCAGTAGACAGGGGCTTCTGGTGTAACACTGTGCTGGTGGCATCACCTGGCCATGACTGGCTACTCGGAGCGCTATAATGTGCTTGTTTAATTGTAAAGCCTGGGGTTCCAGGTCTTGTGTGAGTACAGCCCCACCTCCTCTGCTGTGCACAGCACTTGTTTTCATTCAGTAAGTGCCCCATTTGCACTCCATGACCATATGCTGCCAATCATCTCCGCAAGCTGACCCACGACCCCTGCTATTTTACTTTACGTCTGCCTGTACACCTTTCATTGTACCTTGTATACCTTCATTCACCCGCCAGGAACGGTTTTCTCTCGACCTGCGAAATAGCCTGTTCAAAACCATATTTAAAAAGAGTTTAAAACATTACTGTTTTACTCCTGCCTAGACGCCATTCAGAATCTCTTCTGCTAGGGTCTCTGTGGGTGGTTTTCCTGCTAGAGCCAGGACAACAGTGCAGTAGTTGTGCGCCCTATAAATGCATTGTATTGTATTGTACTGTATTCCCGGCACACTGCACCGCCTGCACTCTGTATACCTGTAATACATCTGCTTATGTGACTATTGCGTATGGTTTCCTTGGAGCCACTGTTCTGTTCTCAGAGAGCGTGCAGGTATGCATAGACAGAGGAGTGGACGCATCCACACACATCCCTGCACACACAGAGTAGCACACTTACAATACACATGGACCCAAACTAACAGACACATAGACCATCTGAAAAACTCCACCAAAGGCACTTCCCAAGACTGACAGCTGCATCCAACCCCCTCAGGGGTAATTTATTTACTCTATTTTACACCTCATGTGCTCCTACACACCATTCAATGCTCAGACGTCATCGCCTTACTACAGTGTCAACTTTACAGAATCTTTTTTAGGAAGTCTTTTTACATTTTATGGTTATATACCTGTCAGCATATTTTGGATTTGTTGTGTTATCAATTATGCTTTTTTTTTCCCTTTATGTGTGTTTTCATTTTCATTTTGGCATTTTAGTTATTGTTTCACATACTTAGAAGCTGGACTTCTTGGCAAATATTGTGTAATTTATAAATAATAACATAAAAAATATGGTGTAGTTGCCCCTACTCCCACACAGACTGCTCATGCTCTCACACTAGGTGTATCTTTCCCCTCTCACTCTGTCATATCCAGCCTTTAGAAAATTGTGTGAAATTTACTTGCTGGTGTAGTGTTGTGTGACTTAGCAATGACTGAACCCTTTTGGCTCCTGATGGACTCTGTAGAACTGTGACGTACGTGTTAGAGCATAGTGAAGTGAGTGTAGGTTTAGAATTTTGAGATCACGGTTACACACAGATGAATAAAGACGTGTAATACCCAGCTCCGTGTGTGGCATAGGCACTAGCGGGTACCCAGGCTGGAGAGGACGCTACAGCTGGTAGCTTGCTTATTAAGTGAAAGTGAAGACATTCAAATGTCTTGTGAGGCACTGGCAAGAGATGGGTTCAATAAGAAAATGTCTGTCAGCCGCACATCCACTGTTCCCCTGACACCTTTTTACTTCAACCTGTGTCACCTACAGGTGAATATCACATCAAATTTCTCACTGTGAAATCTTTTGAAATTTCGCAAAATTCTTCCAATACAAAATGTGCACATTTCACAAGATTTTTCATGCATAAAAAGGTAAAGCTCTACTGACATTTATATAACTATTTGTATATTGTTTGTTTTAAAAAAATCCTGCCTTTATTATCAGTGTGTGGACTCAATCAGTCAATCAATCAAACATTTATAGAGTACAGCAAATCACCCGTGAGGGTCTGGAGGCACTGCTCACAAATGCACATCTGCTGCTGCCCCTTCCTGGACTAAGATAACGATGTTTAATGACTATTTTTGATCACTGACCCCATTCATTAGGATGCAGGTTAATCCTTTCACAGACATTGTGGCTTGAAATGCACCGCTATTTTTAAATAGTTGAACGTCTCAGCCAGACCTCCTTGTTCACCGTGGAAGGGTAAAGCATTCCAATAGCCACAAAGTACACAAATGCAGGCTCTTTCAAGTGCCACCACAGCAGAACAACCATTCAAATATGGTAAAGCACTCCTGAAGCATTGCATATGCAGCACACATGCAAACAGTACACTAGTATTAGTGGCCCAGTGTTCCAACAGCCAGGTTTACTGGGTACAGCAATGACAGATCCAATTTTACCAGCCGGAAAATGTGGCTGATCTAATCACTTTGTGAAAAGACTGCATAGAAGACTGAATCTGTTTCCTGTCCCTCATCTGATGCTGAGCCAAGTCACAGGAGGAGCATGTGATGCTCCCCCAAAAGGCAACATTCTTCCCAGTCATTCCCCCACTCTCTCCACTCTGCCACCAAGCATCAATCAATGTAAATAGGGAATTCCATCTTGGAAGTCTTGTTGTGCCCGGTTAACTCCTTCCTGAAGGTTTGCAGGAGTTCTACGTGGAAATACTGTCCAATATGAGAAATTCCCACTGAAGGAATCTCCTACTAGAGTTCCTCTTACAGTGTAATGGGAGCCCTATTCCTAGAAAATAGCAGAAACCACAATGCACAAACATATGGACATCTTAGATGCACAAAAAGTATCAACAGACGTGTCAATGATAGACACAGATGGGGTTTCTCAAATTCTACAATGTTTACACCAGGAGATAGGGCCTTCAGACACAGATATCTGTTTGTATGACATATTTACCTCTTTTGTGATATAAGAACTTGTGGAGTGAACATGGTGTTTCCAATGCAGATTTGTGGGCTATTGAGATGATGGATAGCACCTATAAAATCATATCTTACTTCACACCACTTTGTTATTAGGTGTACATCTTGAAATCTACAATATTGATAGCTGTGAGGATATTTTGGATTACAAAAAAGTTGTATCTTTATAAAAATGACAGGTTTAAGCCTACAACGCACACAGTTACCATGGTATGTGGGTACCTTCTATAAGGAAGATGAAGGCTCTGACACTTGAAACCTGACAAAGTCGAAACTGCATTCAGTACTATCTTTTCAAGGAGAAGAAACCTGAGTTGAATTAACCAATTAAAGAATTGAATAACTCATTTACCCAAACACCAACTGGAAGAAGCTTCAAGAAACAAGGGGGTGATGTAAATCGTAGTGAACCACTGACCTGTAATATCCCAGTTGTGTTTTTAACAGTTATGTAAAAAAAAACAATTTTTCCGCATGACCTAACACTTGTTGAAGATGCCAACATTTTCAATTTCATGTACTAAAAATCCTTCTGCAAGTATGAGAAAAATGAGCACAGATAGTGCTTTATGAAACCTGTTTCTGCAAATGTCATTATGCTGGAAAATGCAAGCATATGATTTACCCATCTGTGTTCTACAGAAAGGAAATATTTTGGTTTTCTCATTTTGATCAATATCAGGCTCAGAGTTCAGAATAAGTCCAGAACCTCGTGATTTAATCGTCTGAATCAGTGGTTCCCAACCTTTTGACTTCTGTGGACCCCCACTTTATGATTACTGGAACCCAGGGACCACCACTGAATCATTATTGGAGTCCAGGGACCCCCCGCTAAGTTATTCCAAAAAGCTGGGGCCCTAATCTGTTAATACTGTGTAATTTTCTAAGCAGTCGCGGACCCCCTGAGGAGGCTTTCCGGACCCCCAGGGGTCCCCCGACCACAGGTTGGGAATCACTGGTCTGAATTATTGAAAGGGTAGCTATCCAAGCTTTCCTATGCTTTAGAGGTAAAGATGGTCTTAAGACAGGACATGTAGCTCTGATTTACTACTGTTCACTAGTGCGACAGGCTCTTAAGACCGTTCAAAGGCAGAAAATAAGGTATTTTAGTTTTTTTAGGTCTATAAGAACATTCTCTTGTAAGGGCAAAATCCTTCCGCAACGAGGGCCCTCTTTAGTGGCCAAAGACGCCTTCAATTACGACTGTGTAATGCCAAGGAAAATGTACAAAGTCTGTGGTTGATTTCGCTAATTACGTCAATACACTATATGGTGTGTTGGAACTAAAAAAAATAGTGGTTAAAGTCTCTCTCAACTTTAGAAAACTCTGAATTTACTTTCAACTAGCAATGTTCATCTGCTATACATAATATTACTATTATTCCTATCTTTTAAATTTACAGCAACACAACAGACTCACAAGCAAGAATGTATATTTTCAGCACAAGAAAGTACATTTTCTTCAAAGATGTCTATCTCTAAATTTGGCGAACCTTTTTTTTGCAGTTTTACAACAAAGATTTGTACATTTTCCACAAAATAAAATACATCTTTCCTCCCACATGCCTTGGGTGAGCCCAACACTTGCACACAATCGCGTCGCTCTGCTTTTCTTAAGCAGTTCAAAAAGTTCAGAAAGATTCTGCTCCCAGCGATGGAAAACCACAATTTTTAAATTGCTTCCAATCCAGTGGGATTTCCCTCCAAAAGCGGTGTACGTGATGCGTTTTCCCATAAGTGTGCAAGGCGTGCTGTGACCCCCTGAGGGGTCGGGGGTCGGCGCTGATGACTCGCAGCCGGAGAGCCCCCGGCTGGAGGGTCTGCCACTCTGCACAGAGGCTGCTGTAATGACCTGGAAGCGCTTTCACTCCAGGGCACCTCATTCATAAACTGCTCGAGCGCTGGCCATCCGGGAAGTGTCCTCAAGTTCAACTACATCCTTTAGAATTAGAAACCTGCCTTTATTCTCTGCAGTGAGTACTGCTGACTGTGGTGAGTGAGGGCACAGGTTACATTATCTGTTGTTTATAAACAATAAAAAAAAGATGGGTGTATGGACCCATGTCCCCTTCAAAAATGAAGATAACAAAACCAGTGGTAAAAACATGTTTTAAAAAACGGTAGGGTTGACATTATTTCCATGTATTATAGAGATATCACAAATATCTGAATACTAAAATAAAGTTTTGGAACGTCGATGCTGTTGCCTGTGTGGGGGTGCGGTTTACTCCCCCCCTCCTCATATGGATCATGTTGAATAAAGGAGGGTGTTTTTGTGTTTATTTGTAGAGGGAGTGACCCCCGCACGCCATCTTTTCTCCAAACCAGGCACATTTCTATCACACTGATATAAATAGCTAATTATACATTACACTTCTTATGTGAAATTCCCAAAATGATTCCATCATTCCATGAATTAGCATGGAAGCAACTGGAATGCCCAGAAGGCAAATCTCAACCTTAGCGATACATATGAAGGCTAAATACGGCCTCGTGTCCACTTAAGATGTGACATCTCTCTTCCCGCAAAAAAACAACAAAAAAACAAGAGCTGGGAACAGCTCCCGCTCACTAACAGGCCCTCCACACTGCCCCAGGGTTACAATGTTGCCACAACAGCAGAATCATTAAGCCACATGCTTTAATGGAATAATATCAGGAATTTCGAGTAACAAGCGTAATACGTTATTTAAAAAATTACACAAAACTACGCTGGTGTAACAGAAATGTTGCCCATGCCTGGTTAAACTTTGTAAAAAGGAATTTTGTTAAATGAAATCTGACGTTAATGGAGGCTTGTGCAACAATCATATCAGTTTCACATGTTCTCTTAGTTTTTGGTGGTGCCTAAAACAGCACATGCACCTTCTGTTGACAGACGTTTTGTTACTTTACAATGGGCTTAGGGAAGTGGTCTTCAAAGTATTTTTTGTTGTGCCCCTCCAGGGGGAAAAAATACGGGGCCCCTCTACAAATTTTTCACAATTGTTTTATTAAATGGGCAATATTTAAATATGTGTACACTTGTTTAAACATTGAAACGAAGTTCTGTTACTGTTTTAAAAATGCAATTAAATACATGATGCCATACTATTTTGGTCAGGCAGGCGTTACTACCTTGAAAAAGTACCCACGTGTGAGTATTAGAAGTGTGGGTTTTGAAGAGTGTTTGGAGTCCCTTCCCTGGTGACACACACTCCCTGCTTGAATATAAATGACAAAACATGGCAGTGATGGCCCATTACAGCGCAAGTCCATGCTTCGTGTTCTTTTCATGTCACACCTCTCTCTGTGACGTCATGAAAGATGACAGTCACTGTGACTTCAGAGCAGGCCTGGGTCTAGCGGGTGGGGCGGGCCCTAGCTGCCCACCCAGGCCTGGTTCTAGCGGGTGAGGCGGGCCCTAGCTGCCCACCCAGGCCTGGTTCTAGCGGGTGAGGCGGGCCCTAGCTGCCCACCCAGGCCTGGGTCTAGCGGGTGAGGCGGGCCCTAGCTGCCCACCCAGGCCTGGTTCTAGCGGTGAGGCGGGCCACCCAAGCATGACTTTTGGCCCTCCCAGTCACCACAGAAGAAGTCATGGAGAAAGCCCCCTTTGAGTGCTTCGACAATGTCCACGCCTAAATGCTGTGATTTTTTTCACTTTGCTTACCTTAGTTATCAGTCAGGCCTCACCAAGGAACCTCGAGAATACATTTTATAGGTCATTGTGTAAATAATAGCTGTTTTACCCATGCATTCAGATAGAGAAAAAATACCATCTGTAGATGGTACTGGTCAGGCTGGTAAAAAAAGAAAACAGCCCTGTGGCAGCCCTAACTCATGTCTGAGGCAAGCTTCACTGGGGCGGGATGTGTTGGGGAACAAGGGACAGGGGTTTACCTGTCAGTGATGAAGCAGGTGCAGTGGCACCAGGGCTCAGGGCTATGACTGGCCTTCCTGACCTCACTCATGGCTGTTTCTGTGTGGGGGGGTCTGGGAGTGTGATGTAGTTTAGTGTGCATGGGATGCACACACTAGTATACTGTAGAACAGGGCATTATTACACTCTAGAGACCGTGGCAGTTCATGCATCAGTGGATGAGCAGCCATGATGTGGAATTACAATGCCAACTGGGATATGTGCGTCTGTCTGTTCTCTGCCAGATGTTGTGCGAAAGTAAATAACCTTGTTAATTCAAGTAAGAAATCCTGCTGGCTGAATGTATTCTCACCAGTGTGGCAGGGCCACAAACCTGTGCATTTCATATTCTGATATCTTCTTACAGAACACTCTAGATTGCCAGGTTCTAGTCGGGGGCACTGGAAGTATGCAATTTTGTGGCTATGTTTTTTTCCGCATAACCCTAGATTTTCCTCGTTAGCCATATAATCCACTCTCTCTTGTAAAATTTGCAGATTTTTTAAAAATGTTTCTAGCTCAAATGGATCTAAATTTCTGAAAATACTGCTACATGCAGCACAGGTGGAAGCCCTTGCGGAGGCTGACGGGTCACCGTTCTGTTGGTTATCGCTACACCTGGGTGGTAAACCTGCCCTACTGAGGGTGCAACCTATGCCCGAGACTGATAACAAAGTAAAGAGGCAACACTCTCCCAAAATGGGCCTCATTCCTCTGCATTATTTGTCTTTCCTTTCTGCACAATTTCCTCTCGGCCACATCATTTTAGGGATCCTGTTTATAGTGATCTTACCCTTCACATGTCCTAGTAGTGGTGCGGATCAGAATTCAGTTCAATAGAAAGCTTCTAAGAGCTATGCGGTGTGGCACGGGGCACGATCGGTGGCAAATTATTCAAACATACTTCCAAACGAAATAACTCATTCCACAGGAACATTTTAAGCGGATATTGCTAAAGCTTTGCCAGAAACAAAGTGTGATTGTCAGGTGAATCGATAGTGTCTGCGCACATTGCAACACATTATTTATACAGCTTTTGTTAAAACCAACTATGTGCAGTTTTTAAGACAAAGTTTCATCTGTTCTGCTTGGTCACATTTCCTAAATAGTGTTTGTTTGCTTTTTACATTTTGCCGCATAGCCCTGGGCTTGAGAAGGTTCATGCACAGAACCTGCAGGCGCCTGGTCCCTCAACCTTGAGGACTCAAAGCTGCTTCATATTCACATTCAGAAAATACCTGCTATCTGCCTGCCTCAAATACATTATTTTGTTAATTTTATCAGTATCATTTTGCACACCCATCCATTGTTTAATGAGCGCACAACACACCCCCCGCAAGCACCCACCACCTGCATAAACACCATGTTTACAACAATACACAGAACACATAAGCACACTAATATGAGGCTCAAATGAAAGCTGGACACAAAAAGCACCTACACCTGAATGACTGTCACACTTACAGAAAAGCACACCTGGTACGCGCACACATACAATACGCACTCAAACTGCTTCAAAAACTGCACGCCACAAAAGCTCTCATTGCTTCTCTCTACTTTCCTGAATCTGCCTAGAACATATATATTAAATGACCAGTGAATACTGAATGAAATCCAACTGACTGAAATTAAACACTGAGAAGACTGAAGCTGTGATCTTTAGGGAGAGCTCGTCTCTGTGCAACTTCACTGGTGGCCAACAGAGCTAGGACCCCCATAATCACCCCCATAATCACCCCTGCCAAAACCTCGGGATCGTCTCCGACTGAAAACTCGAGATGACAGCCTAAGTCAGTGCTGTCACCACCTCCTCTTCCACACCCTGAAGACACACATCTCCCCTCTGCTCAAGGAGCTACACTCGTGCGGATGTTGGCACCATTTCTACAATGGTACATGATTACGCCTTCCCAGCACTTGGTGAAATGTATGTATGGCAGTTGTTATAGGGACTGCCATTGCTGCCTGTGAACGCACCTTTTCAACACCATCTCCTGACCTCACACCTGTCTGTGACAAAATGTGCGGGAACAGAATTTAACTAGTTAAGCGCGTGAGATGGAGCTCATAAGCAAACTTATTTATGGATGAGTTTGTAAGAGAGTTTTCAAAGGACAGGACTTGTATTACAGAAAGGGAGCAGTGTCCGTGTGTGCATCACTTCTCACCTCTAAACAGGTGCACTGGGCGCAAACAGGAACTGTTACGATTTATGCGCTGTCCTCAGGGCAATAGGCAGGAATTATAGCGCAAAGATGCAAAGAGTTGGTTGTGGTTACATGGGCCTCCTTAAATTTGAACTAGTTTTACAATCTGCTAAGAATCGAGGTGCTTTTATGGAAGCCCGGCCTGCTGGAAGGTATGAGGATTTGTCCTAATGAGTATAGAACTCAGATTTTACTCTCAAATAACGGTCCACCTATTATGTGTGACTCTTTGGATGAAAATGTAATGTTAATCTAGCATTTGTAGGCTACTCCTAGAATTGCCAAAAATCGGGTACACATTGGCCCAACCGAACACACCCTTGGACCATCCAGATATAGGCCTGATTACGACCTTGGCAGATGGGCTACCCTGTCACAATCGTGATGGATATCCACCCTCCGTTTTACAAGTTCCACAGGATATATATCTAACCTGTAATACGGCAGGTGTGATATCCGTCATGTTTCTGGCACAGTAGCCCATCCGACAAGGTTGTAATCAGGCCCATAATCTCCTGGAACTGAGCCTACCTCAGAAAGCCCAAGAGTGCCTCGAACTTGACTAGGAATGAGCATTTTTTAAACACAGAAACTTTTGCAAAGGAGGTCCTGATTCTTGAACTTCCCGAAGACCGCAACATTTCTGCACTAAGGGCATGATTTATATATTTATGGACGAGTTACTCAGTCACAACGTTGATGATATCCCACCTGCCAAAACCTAAATCCCATTATATCCTTAGTTTGGGTCCACCTGTTGGAAGTTGTTGCCTTAAGTGTGACACCATTTAAACAAAATTGCAACATATGTTTCAGCCTAAGAAAATCTAGTTAAAATAAAAAAAAAAAAACATATTTTTTTTAATGCTCTGCAATGTTACCATGCCAGTGTTTTCTTTGCCAAATGCAATGTATGTGCACTTTTTTTCTCTGCATGTTCGGAAAGTTTGTAAAGTTACACGATCTTTAATGAAAGGTGGGAGGCCGTGACACTTTCAAATTGACGATGTTTATAAACTTTTCCAAAGGCCTTTGTCAAGTTGTGGAGACAGATACTCCGCAGCATCGCACATCAGTACCCGCGTAGACTTCGGGAGACCTGACGAACGCAGCGTTCAGACCTGTAGGGTCCCCCCACTGCTTCACTGGACACAATGAATGCTGCAGGGATTTTCTAGCTCCTTAAAGCAGTGGAGCGCTGCACGCAGGACGACCACAAATAACCAATAGGAACACGTATGGTTCGTATAACACGTGCACTTCAGTGCTCAAGGCACCTGCATGAACCCGTCACCTCCAGAAGGAGGCGCAATGTTTGGGGCCCAGTTTGACGCCCCTGCTGCCCGTCCCCCCTCCCCCCGGGAGCCACCTCGGGGCCACTGGTGCCCCATGGCCCACATCACGCGCTCACCTGCACCCGTCGGGGATGTAGCCTCGAGTGTTTGGTCTGGTGCCAGGGTGCTTATAGCTCCTCCTGGTGCATATCCTGACTCCAGGCACAGCCGCTCTACCGCACAACCACTTCACAAGGTGAACGCGGTTCATTAGGAGAAGGAGGCCCGCTGAGGCAGTTCTGGGGTGACTGGCGGGGAGTCCGGTGCCCGGACGCGCGGGTACCCTGTAAACATCCCCACACACAAACATTTACACATCTACCCGCTGCCCAAGCGCCTGGAAACCCCTCGGGTGATTACTACTCTATACAAATCAATATAACAAAACACACGCACGTGCTGGGGGTCCAGAGGCGCCGTAGGAAAGACAGAAAAAGTCAACCCTAAACTTTTGGAAACTCGTTTATTTAACGAGACTTTCGGCTGGTTTTACCTGCAGGAGGTTTGTTGTCTCGGGTGTCTGACCTGACCCACTGCCTGCTCTCGCTAGCATTCCTCGCGTCTCATGGGATGAGGTTTTACGAATAGTCATTTCTAGCGCTTGGACACCGGTTGTGCATGCGCAGCGCTACAGAAATCACCATATATTACAGACCGTCAATGATAGTTTATCTGTCTCTCTCCCGCTCTACTAATGTATTACTGGATGCAGGGATTAAGAAGAAAAACGCACTGTCCCCCCCTCTCCCCTCCATGTCATTGTTGCAACTGCGAGCTCAGCATTTACTTAGCAAAAAAAAAAAAAAAAAAAACTAATCTCAACGAAGACGAAAGCGCAGACAAGGACGGGTAGCAAACACCCTGCACAAGTTCCCTGCATTAAGATGCCGCATTCCTCTGGTGTAGCGCTCCTGTGCGTGCGTGGGCTGTCTCGAGGCACTGTGCGCCTCAGGCGCTCCGCTGCTCTCCTGCAGCCGGGACCTGCTCATTAAGAAAGGAAGTCTCCAATTACTGACTCAGGTTTAGGAGCTGGAAATCGTCCAGTCCGGCGGCAGTTGTCTCCCACAGGGACAGCGGGGCGCGTTATACAAATGTTATTTTACAACGATTTGAGAAGGTGTTGCATGTGTTTGTCACAGCGCCTAGAGGCAAGGTAGTTTGTGAGAACACTGGGAGCGCTTGCAAACAGCACATTTTCAAATAGTAAGCGCTACATACAACGGTGCTATCCTGTATATGCTGGAAGTGACCAGGCGCTGCAGTCATTTTCGTGGCGCTATCTAGATGAACGATGTTAGGTAATCTCACTCTTGAAATGGGGTTTACGGGGCTGCCTGCCATTGGTGGGTCAGAGTGCAGAGTGGACGCATGCCCACCGCATCTTTACACTGGAGAGGAGCTGTCTGCAGTGCATGCCCCGCCCCCGGCCTCCTTACACTGGAGAGGTGCTGTCTGCACTGCATGCCCCGCCCCCGGCCTCCTTACCCTGGAGAGGTGCTGTCTGCAGTGCATGCCCCGCCCCCAGCCTCCTTACACTGGAGAGGTGCTGTCTGCACTGCATGCCCTGCCCCCGGCCTCCTTACCCTGGAGAGGTGCAGTCTGCAGTGCATGCCCCGCCCCCAGCCTCCTTACACTGGAGAGGTGCTGTCTGCAGTGCATGCCCCGCCCCCGGCCTCCTTACCCTGGAGAGGTGATGTCTGCAGTGCATGCCCCCCCCCCGGCCTCCTTACACTGGAGAGGAGCTGTCTGCAGTGCATGCCCCGCCCCCGGCCTCCTTACCCTGGAGAGGTGCTGTCTGCAGTGCATGTCTCCTTACCCTGGAGAGGTGCTGCCTGCAGTGCATGCCCCGCCCCAAGCCTCCTTACACTGGAGAGGTGCTGTCTGCACTGCATGCCCCGCCACCAGCCTCCTTACCCTGGAGAGGTGCTGTCTGCAGTGCCTGTCTCCTTACCCTGGGGAGTTGCCGCCTGCAGTGCCTGTCTCCTTACTATGGAGAACTTCTGCCTGCAGTGCATGTCTCCGTTCCGTGGAGAGGTGCTACTTTTAGTGCATGTCTCCTTACTAAGGAGAGGAGCTGCCTGCAGTGCATGTCTCCTTACCAATAAGAGGCACTACCTGCGGTGCATGTCTCTTTACATTGGAGAGTTACTGCCTGCAGTGCATGTCGCCTTACCCTGGAGAGATGCTGCATGCAGTGCATGCCTCCTTACCCTGGAGAGGTGATGTCTGCAGTGCATGCCTCCTTACCCTGGAGAGATGCTGCCTGCAGTGCATGCCTCCTTACCCTGGAGAGGTGCAGTCTGCAGTGCATGCCCCGCCCCCAGCCTCCTTACACTGGAGAGGTGCTGTCTGCACTGCATGCCCTGCCCCAGGCCTCCTTACCCTGGAGAGGTGCTGTCTGCACTGCATGCCCTGCCCCAGGCCTCCTTACCCTGGAGAGGTGCTGTCTGCAGTGCATGCCTCCTCATACTGGAGAGGCGCTGCCTGCAGTGCATGTCTCCTTAACATGGAGAGGTGCTGCCTGCAGTGCATGTCTCCTTAACATGGAGAGGTGCTGCCTGCACTGCATGTTTCCTTACCATGGAGATACGCTGCTTGCAAAGCACGTCTCCTTATGCCGTAGAGGTGCTCCCTTCACTGAGCGTCTCCCTATAATGGAGACATGCTGTCTGCAGTGCATGTCTTCTTACCGTCAAGAGGTGCTGCCCGCAGTGCATGTCTCCTTTGCCTGGAGGGATGCTGCCTGCAGTGCATGTTTCCTTACTATGGAGAGGTGCTGCTTGCAGTGCATGACTCCTTACCTTGGAGAGCTGTTGCCTGCAGTGCATGTCTCCCTGCCCTGGAGGGATGCTGCCTGCAGTGCTTGTCCCCTTACTATGGAGAGGTGCTGCCTGCAGTGCATGTCGCTTTACTATGAGGAGGGGCTGCCTGCAGTGCATCTGGCCTTACGATCTAGAGATGCTGCCTGCAGTGCATCTCTCCTTACCACGTAGAGTGCTGCCTGCAGTGCCTGTTTCCTTACCATCTAGGGTTGCTGCCCACAGTGCATGTCTCCTTACCATCTAGAGGTGCTGCCTGCAGTGCATGTCTCCTTACCATCTAGAGGTGCTGTCTGCAGTGCATGACTCCTTACACTGGAGAGGTGATGCCTGCAGTGCATGTTTCCTTACCATCTAGAGCTGTTGTCTGCAGTGCCTGTTTCCTTACCATCTAGAGGTGCTGCCTGCAGTGCATGTTTCTTTACCCTGGGGAGGTGCCGCCTGCAGTGCCTGTTTCCTTACCATCTAGAGGTGCTGCCTGCAGTGCCTGTTTCCTTACCATCTAGAGGTGCTGCCTGCAGTGCATGTTTCTTTACACTGGAGAAGTGCTGCCTGCACTGCATGTCTCCTTACCTTGGAGAGGTGCTGCCTGCAGTGCATGTTTCCTTACCATCTAGAGGTGCTGCCTGCAGTGCATGTTTCCTAACACTGGAGAGGTGCTGCCTGCAGTGCATGTTTCCTTACCATCTAGAGGTGCTGCCTGCAGTGCATCTCTCCTTACACTGGAGAGGTGCTGCCTGCAGTGCATGTTTCCTTACCATCTAGAGGTGCTGCCTGCAGTGCATGTCTCCTTACCTTGGAGATGTACCGCCTGCAGTGCCTGTTTCCTTACCATCTAGAGGTGCTGCCTGCAGTGCATGTCTCCTTACCCTGGAGAGGTGCTGCCTGCAGTGCATGTCTCCTTACCTTGGAGATGTACCGCCTGCAGTGCCTGTTTCCTTACCATCTAGAGGTGCTGCCTGCAGTGCATGTCTCCTTACCCTGGAGAGGTGCTGTCTGCATTGTATGTCTCCTTACACTGGAGAGGTGCTGCCTGCAGTGCATGTTTCCTTACCATCTAGAGGTGCTGCCTGCAGTGTATCCCTCCTTACACTGGAGAGGTGCTGCCTGCAGTGCGTGTTTCCTGACCATCTAGAGGTGCTGTCTGCAGTGCCTGTTTCCTTACCATCTAGAGGTGCTGCCTGCAGTGCATCTCTCCTTACACCGGAGAGGTGCTGCCTGCAGTGCATGTTTCCTCACACTGGAGAGGTGCTGCCTGCAGTGCATCTCTCCTTACACCGGAGAGGTGCTGCCTGCAGTGCATGTTTCCTTACACTGGAGAGGTGATGCCTGCAGTGCATGTTTCCTTACACTGGAGAGGTGCTGCCTGCAGTGCACGTCTCCTTACTATCTAGAGGTGCTGCCTGCAGTGCATCTCTCCTTACACTGGAGAGGTGCTGCCTGCAGTGCATGTCTCCTTATCATCTAGAGGTACCGCCTGCAGTGCCTGTTTCCTTACCATCTAGAGGTGCTGCCTGCAGTGCATCTCTCCTTACACTAGAGAGGTGCTGCCTGCAGTGCATGTTTCCTTACCATCTAGAGGTGCTGCCTGCAGTGCGTGTTTCCTTACCATCTAGAGGTACCGCCTGCAGTGCCTGTTTCCTTACCATCTAGAGGTGCTGCCTGCAGTGCATCTCTCCTTACACTAGAGAGGTGCTGCCTGCAGTGCATGTTTCCTTACCATCTAGAGGTGCTGCCTGCAGTGCGTGTTTCCTTACCATCTAGAGGTGCTGCCTGCAGTGCCTGTTTCCTTACCATCTAGAGGTGCTGCCTGCAGTGCATCTCTCCTTACACTAGAGAGGTGCTGCCTGCAGTGCATGTTTCCTTACCATCTAGAGGTGCTGCCTGCAGTGCGTGTTTCCTTACCATCTAGAGGTGCTGCCTTCAGTGCGTGTTTCCTTACCATCTAGAGGTGCTGCCTGCAGTGCATGTTTCCTTACCATCTAGAGGTGCTGCCTGCAGTGCATCTCTCCTTACACTAGAGAGGTGCTGCCTGCAGTGCATGTTTCCTTACCATCTAGAGGTGCTGCCTGCAGTGCGTGTTTCCTTACCATCTAGAGGTGCTGCCTGCAGTGCGTGTTTCCTTACCATCTAGAGGTGCTGCCTGCAGTGCATGTTTCCTTACCATCTAGAGGTGCTGCCTGCAGTGTATGCCTCCTTACACTAGAGAGGTGCTGCCTGCAGTGCATGTTTCCTTACCATCTAGAGGTGCTGCCTGCAATGCATGTTTCCTTACCATCTGGAGGTGCTGCCTGCAGTGCATGTTTCCTTACCATCTAGAGGTGCTGCCTGCAGTGCATGCCTCCTTACACTAGAGAGGTGCTGCCTGCAGTGCGTGTTTCCTTACCATCTAGAGGTGCTGCCTGCAGTGCGTGTTTCCTTACCATCTAGAGGTGCTGCCTGCAGTGCATGCCTCCTTACACTAGAGAGGTGCTGCCTGCAGTGCATGTTTCCTTACCATCTAGAGGTGCTGCCTGCAGTGCGTGTTTCCTTACCATCTAGAGGTGCTGCCTGCAGTGCGTGTTTCCTTACCATCTAGAGGTGCTGCCTGCAGTGCATGTTTCCTTACCATCTAGAGGTGCTGCCTGCAGTGCATGTCTCCTTACACTGGAGAGGTGCTGCCTGCAGTGCGTGTTTCCTTATCATCTAGAGGTGCTGCCTGCAGTGCATGACTCCTTACACTGGAGAGGTGCTGCCTGCAGTGCGTGTTTCCTTATCATCTAGAGGTGCTGTCTGCAGTGCCTGTTTCCTTTCCATCTAGAGGTGCTGCCTCACACCCCGCACCTTTACAATGCAGTGGTGCGTCTTCCAGTGCATGCCCCAGCCCTCCTTACCTTGATGAGCCGCTGGTCCGACCTGTCCCGGGATGCTGTGCTCAGAGTTCAGCCCTGGTCCCCAGCGCCTCCCGGCCTTTTATAGGCTCCAGCCGGGGCTCCGCGCTGCAAGCCCCGCCCCCTTACATCACTTCGGAAGACTTTCCACTGCTCGTGCTCTCAGCCTGGCCCGTCCCTCCTCGCGGCATCCGCGCTCCTCCATCGCAGCATCACTTCTCTCTCTCCCCAGCCTCTCTGACCTCCGCCCCTCCACCACAGCATCACTTCACTTCTCTCTCCTCAGCCTTTCACTCCTCCATCCTCCACCACAGCATCACTTCACTTCTCTCTCCTCAGCCTTTCACTCCTCCATCCTCCACCACAGCATCACTTCACCTCTCTCTCCTCAGCCTCTCACTCCTCCATCCGCCACCACACCATCTCTTCACCTGTCTCTCCTGGGCCTCTCAGACCTCCGTCCCTCCACCACAGCATCACTTCTCTCTCTCCCCAGCCTCTCACTGCTCCGTCCCTCCATCACAGCATCACTTCACTTCCTCAGACCTCCGTCCCTCCATCACTGCATCTCTTCACTTCTCTCTCCTCAGCCTCTCAGACCTCCGTCCCTCCATCGCAGCATCACTTCTCTCTCTCCCCAGCCTCTCACTGCTCCGTCTCTCCATCACAGCATCACTTCACCTGTCTCTCCTGGGCCTCTCACTCCTCCGTCCCTCCACCACAGCATCACTTCACTTCTCTCTCCCCAGCCTCTCTGACCTCCGTCCCTCCACCACAGCATCACTTCACTTCTCTCTCCTCAGCCTTTCACTCCTCCATCCTCCACCACAGCATCACTTCACCTCTCTCTCCTGGGCCTCTCACTCCTCCGTCCCTCCACCACAGCATCACTTCACTTCTCTCTCCTCCGCCTCTCACTCCTCCGTCCCTCCATCACAGCATCTCTTCTCTTCCTCAGAGCTCCGTCCCTCCACCACAGCATCTCTTCACTTCTCTCTCCCCAGCCTCTCTGACCTCCGTCCCTCCACCACAGCATCACTTCACTTCTCTCTCCTCAGCCTTTCACTCCTCCATCCTCCACCAAAGCATCACTTCACCTCTCTCTCCTCAGCCTCTCACTCCTCCATCCGCCACCACACCATCTCTTCACCTGTCTCTCCTGGGCCTCTCAGACCTCCGTCCCTCCACCACAGCATCACTTCTCTCTCTCCCCAGCCTCTCACTGCTCCGTCTCTCCATCACAGCATCACTTCACCTGCCTCTCTTGGGCCTCTCACTCCTCCGTCCCTCCACCACAGCATCACTTCACTTCTCTCTCCTCCGCCTCTCACTCCTCCGTCCCTCCATCACAGCATCTCTTCACTTCCTCAGACCTCCGTCCCTGCACCACAGCATCTCTTCACTTCTCTCTCCTCAGCCTCTCAGACCTCCGTCCCTCCATCGCAGCATCACTTCTCTCTCTCCCCAGCCTCTCTGACCTCCGTCCCTCCGTTCACTCCTCCATCCTCCACCACAGCATCACTTCACCTCTCTCTCCTCAGCCTCTCACTCCTCCATCTCTTCACCTGTCTCTCCTGGGCCTCTCACTCCTCCGTCCCTCCATTACAGCATCTCTTCACTTTCTCAGACCTCCGTCCCTCCACCACAGCATCTCTTCACTTCTCTCTCCTCAGCCTCTCAGACCTCCGTCCCTCCATCGCAGCATCTCTTAACTTCTCTCTCCTCAGCCTCTCAGACCTCCGTCTCTCCATCGCAGCATCTCTTCACTTCCTCAGACCTCCGTCCCTCCACCACAGCATCACTTCACTTCTCTCTCCTCGGCCTCTCACTCCTCCGTCCCTCCATCATTGCATCTCTTCACTTCTCTTTCATCAGCCTCTCAGACCTCCGTCCCTCCATTGCAGCATCACTTCACTTCTCTCTCTCCTCAGTCTCTCACTCCTCCATCTCTCACACACCACCTCTTCACTTTTCTCTTTCCTCCATCCTCCACCACATCATCACTTCACCTGTCTCTCCTCAGTCACTCAATCCTCCGTCCCTCCACCACATAATCCATTTCTTCTTAACTCTTTTCTCAGCCTCTCACTCCTCTATCCTCCACCACAGCATCACTTCACTTCTCTCTCCTCAGCCGCTCAGACCTCTATCCTCCTCAGACCATCTCTTCACCTGTCTCTCCTGGGCCTCTCACTCCTCCATCCTCCACCACACCATCTCCTCACCTGTCTCACCTCAGCCCCTCACTCCTCTATCCTCCACAGACCATCTCTTCACCTCTTTCCTCTCAGCCTCTCACTCCTCCTTCCTCCATCACACCATCTCTTCGCCTCTCTCTCCTCAGCCTCTCACTCCTCCATCCTCCACCATACCACCTCTTCAACTATCTCTCCTCAGCCTCTCAGACCTCTATCCTCCCCTACACCATCTCTTCACCTCTCTCTCTCCTCAGCCTTTCACTCCTCCATCCTCCATCACAGCATCTCTTCACCGATCTCTCCTCAGCCTCTCACTCCTCTATCCTCCACTACACCATCTCTTCACCACTCTCTCCTCAGCCTTTCACTCCTCCATCCTCCATCACACCATCTCTTCACCTGTCTATCCTCAGCCTCTCAGACCTCCGCCCCCACTACACCATCTCTTCACCTCTCTCTCTCCTCAGCCTCTCAGACCTGCATCCCTCCACCACAGCATCACTTCACTTCTCTCTCCTCAGCCTGTCAGACCTCCGTCCCTCCACCACACAATCCCTTTCTTCTTCAATCTTTCCTCAGCCTCTCACCCCACCACCACACAATCTATTAACTTTACTGTGTCCTCAGCCTCTCACTCCTCCATCCTCCAGCACACCATCTCTTCACCTGTCTCTCCTCAGCCTCTCACTCCTATATCCTCCACCACACCATCTCTTCACCTGTCTCTCCCCAGCCTCTCACTCCTCCATCCCTCACACACCAGCTCTTCACCTCTGTCTCCTCAGCCTCTCACTCCTCCATCCTCCACCACACCATCTCCTCACTTATCTCTCCTCAGCCTCTCACTCCTCCATCCCTCACACACCATCTCTTCACCTCTCTCTCCTCAGCCTCTCACTCCTCCATCCTCCACCACACCATATCTTCACCTCTCTCTCCTCAGCCTCTCATCCTCCATCCACCACCACACCATCTCTTCACCTGTCTCTCCTTAGCCTCTAAGACCTCCGTCCTCCACAACACCATCTCTTCACCTATCTCTCCTCAGCCTCTCACACTCCATCCTCCACCACACCATATCTTCACCTCTTTCTCCTCAGCCTCTCACTATTCCATCCTTCACACACCATCTCCTCACCTATCTCTCCTCAGCCTCTCACTCCTCCATCCCTCACACACCACCTCTTCACCTGTCTCTCCTCAGCCTCACTCCTCCATCCTCCACCACACCATCTTTTCACCTGTCTCTCCTCAGCCTCTCAGACCTCTATCCCTCCACCACGCAATCCATTTATTCTTCACTCTTCCCTCAGCCCTTCACTCCTCCACCACACCATCTCTTAACTTTCCTGTCTCCCCAGCCTCTCACTCCTCCATCACTCTACCACACCATCTCTTCACCTGTCTCTCCTCAGTCTCTCACTCCTCCACCCTCCACCACACCATCTCTTCACCTATCTCTCCTCAGCCTCTCAGACCTCTGTCCCTCAACCACACAATTTCTTTCTTCTTCACTCTTTCCTCAGCCCCTCACTCCTCCACAACACCATATCTTAACTTTAATGTCTCCTCAGCCTCTCAGTCCTCCTTTCCTCCATCACAGCATCAATTCACTTCTCTCACCTCAGCCTCTCACTCCTCCATCCCTCACACACCATCTATTCACCCCTCACTCCTCCATCCCTCACACACAATCTCTTCACCTATCTCTCGTCAGCCTCTCACTCCTCCATCCTCCACCACACCATCTCTTCACTTCTCTCTCTCCTCAGCCTCTCACTCCTCCATCCCTCACGCCCCATCTCTTCACCTATCTCTCCTCCATCTCTCACTCCTCCATCCTCCACCACACCACCGCTTCACTTCTCTCTCTTCAGCCTCTCACTCCTCCATCACTCACACACCATCTCTTCCCTTGTCCCTCTCCTCAGTCTCACACTCCTCCATCATCCACCACACCATCTTTTCACCTGTCTCTCCTCAGCCTCTCACTCCTCCATCTCCCATCACACCATCTCTTCACCTGTCTCTCCTCAGCCTCTCAGACCTCCGTCCCTCTACCACACAAACCATTTCTTCTTCACTCTTTCCTCAGCCCCTCACTCCTCCACCACACCATCTCTTAACTTTAATGTCTCCTCAGCCTCTCACTCCTCCATCCCTCCACCACACCATCGCTTCACCTGTCTCACCTCAGCCTCTCACTCCTCCATCTTCCACCACACATCCCTTCACTTCTCTCTCCTCAGCCATCCACTTCCCCATCCCTCCACCACACCACCCCATCCCTTCACTTCTCTTTCTCCTCAAACTCTTTCTACTCCATCACTACATTAGACTATCCCTTCACTTCTTCACTCTCTCCTCAGCCTCTCATTCCCCCATCGCACCATCCTTTCACTTCTTCACTCTTTGCTCAATCTTCCAATTCCCTATCCCTCTATCATACCACCCCTTTACTTCTTTCTCTCCTCAGACTCTTGCTACCTCATCCCTCCATCACACCATCCCTTCACTTTTTCACTCCCTCCTCATTTAGCCTTCATTTCTATCTGTCTACGTCTCTCACTCCGCCACCCTTCTACCATGCCTTCTCTTCACTTCTCTCTCTCCTCAGCCTCTCAAGGCTGCACCTTTCCACCACACAATCTTTTCTTTACTTCTCTCTCTTCTCAGTCTCTCACTCCTCCATCTTCCACCACACCATCTCTTCACCTCTCTCTCCTCAGCCTCTCATTCCTCCATCTTCCACAACACCATCTCTTCACCTCTCTCTCCTCAGCCTCTCACTCCTCCATCCTCTACCACACCATCTCTTCACTTCTCTCTCTCTCATCCTCTCACTCCTCCATCCCCCACACACCATCTCTTCACCTCAGCCTCTCACTCCTCCATCCTCTCCCACACCATCTCTTTACTTCTCTCTCTTCTCAGCCTCTCACTCCTCCATCCCCCACCACACCATCTCTTTGCTTCTCTCTCTCCTCAGCCTCTCACTCCTCCATGCCTCACACACAATCCCTTCACCTATCTCTCGTCATCCTCTCACTCTTCCATCTCCCACCACCCCAACTCTTCACTTCTCTCTCCTCAGCCTCTCACTCTCCCATCCTCCCACGATGCATCTCTTCACTTGTCTTTCTCCTCAGCCTCTCACTCCTCCATCCTCCACCACACCATCTCTTCACCTCTCTCTCCTCAGCCTCTCACTCCTCCATTCTCCACCACACCATCTCTTTACTTCTCTCCATCTTCCACCACACCATCTCTTTACTTCTCTCTCTCCTCAGTCTCTCACTCCTCCATCTTCCACCACACCATCTCTTCACCTTTCTCCCCTCAGCCTCTCACTCCTCCATCCTCCACCACACCATCTCTTCACATCTCTCTCTCTCATCCTCTCACTCCTCCATCCCCCACACACCATCTCTTCACCTCTCTCACCTCAACCTCTCACTCCTCCATCATCCCCCACACCATCTCTTTACTTCTCTCTCTCCTCAGCCTCTCACTCCTCTGTCCCCCACCACACCATCTCTTTACTTTTCTCTCTCCTCATCCTCTCACTCCTCCATCCTCCACCACACCATCTCTTCACCTCTCTCTCCTCAGCCTCTCACTCCTCCATCCTCCACCACACCATTTCTTCACTTCTCTCTCTCATCCTCTCACTCCTCCATTCCCCACCACACATTCTCTTCACTTCTCTCTCCTCAGCCACTCACTCTGTAGAAAGGTAGCCTCTTTCTAGCCTTGTTACCCCCACTTTTGGCCTGTTTGTGAGTATGTGTCAGGTTGTTTTTACTGTCTCACTGGGATCCTGCTAGCCAGGGCCCCAGTGCTCATAGTGGAAACCCTATGTTGTCAGTGTGTTTGATATGTGTCACTGGTATCCTTCTAGCCAGGACCCCAGTGCTCACAAGTTTGTGGCCTATATTCGTTCCCTGTGTGGTGCCTAACTGTATCACTAAGGCTCTGCTAACCATAACCTCAGTGTGTATGCTCTCTCTGCTTTTAAAATTGTCACTGCGGGCTAGTGACTAATTTCACCAATTCTGATTGGCACACTGGAACACCCTTATATTTCCCTATTATATGGTACCTAGGTACCCAGGGTATTGGGGCTCCAGGAGATCGCTATGGGCTTCAGCATTTCTTTTGCCACCCACAGGGAGCTCAGACAATTCTTACACAGGACGGCCACTGCAGCCTGAGTGAAATAAAGTTCACTTTATTTCACAGACATTTTACACTGCACTTAATTAACTTGTAGGTCACCTATATGTCTAACCCTCACATAGTGAAGGTTAGGTGCAAAGTTACTAAGTGTGAGGGGACCCTGGCACTAGCCAAGGTGCCCCCACATTGTTCAGGGCAATTTCCCCAGACTTTGTGAGTGCGGGGACACCATTACACGTGTGAACTACATATAGGTCAATACCTATGTGTAGCTTCACAATGGTAACTCTGAACATGGCCATGTAACATGTCTAAGATCATGGGATTGGCCCCCCAACACCAGAATGCCAATCCCATGCATCCCCGTGGCTCCAGCATGGACCCCAGGTGCTGCCAAACTAGTTCTCTGGGGTTTTCTCTGCAGCTACCTCTGGTCCCAACCCTCAGACAGGTTCCTGCCCCCCTGGGGCCTGGGCAGCCCAGTCCCAGGAATACAGAACAAAGGATTTCCTCTGAGAGAGAGTGTTACACCCTCTCCTTTTGGAAATAGATGTTAAGGGCTGGGAGGAGTAGCCTCCCCCAGCCTCTGGAAATGCTTTGAAGGGCACAGATGGTGCCCTCCTTGCATAAGCCAGTCTATACAGGTTCAGGAGCCCTCACCCCTGCTCTGGTGAGAAAATGGACAAAGGAAAGGGGAGTGACCACTCCCCTGTCCATCATTATCCCAGTGGTGGTGCCCAGAGCTCCTCCAGTGTGTCCCAGACCTCTGCCATCTTGAATACAGAGGTTTGAGGACACAATGGAGACCTCTGAGTGGCCAGTGCCAGCAGGTGACATCAGAGACCCCTCCTGATAGGTTCTTACCTGGTTAGGTAGCCAATCCTCCTCTGAGGGCTATTTAGGATGTCTCCTGGGTTCCTCTTCAGATAACGAATACAAGAGCTCACCAGTGTTCTTCTCTCTTCGACTTCTGTCAAGGATCGACCGCTGACTGCTCCAGGAAGTCTGCAAAACCGCAACAAAGTAGCAAGAAGACTACCAGCAACATTGTAGTGCCTAAGCTTGTCGGCTTTCTCGACTGTTTCCTGGTGGTGCATGCTCTGAGGGCTGTCTGCCTTCACCCTGCACTGGAAGCCAAGAAGAAATCTCCCGTGAGTCAACGGAATCTTCCACCTGCAAATGCAGGCAACAAACTTCTGCATCACTGGTCCTCTGGGTCCCCTCTCATCTTGATGAGCGTGGTCCCTGGAACACAGGAGCTGGATGCAAGTGACCCCGACAGTCCAGTGGTCCTTCTGTCCACATTTGGTGGAGGTAAGTCTTAGCCTTCCCACGCCAGACAGTAATCCTGTGTACTGCATGAACTGCAGCTGCTAGGGCTTCTGTGCACTTTTGCAAGACTTCCTTCATGCACAGCACAACCCAGGTCCCCAGCACTCCGTCCTGAGTTGGACTCCGACTTAGTGGGACTCTGTTTTGTTGTGCTAAGACAACCGCCATGCTCAGAGTTTCTGAATGCCTGTTCAGGTGCTTCTGTGTGTGCTGACTTCATTTGCATGGGCTCTCTCTGTTGCTGAGTGCCCCCTCTGTCTCCTCCTCCAAGGGGCGACATCCTGGTCCTTCCTGGGCCCAGGCAGCACCCAATATCCTCAACTGCGACTCTAGCAGCTAGCAAGGGTTGTTTGTGGTATTTCTGTGTGGAAACAACTCTGCATCCTCCACCACGCCGTAATACATCTTCTGACCAAAAGGGAAGTTCCTGGCACCTTCTGTTGACGCAGAATCTTTGGCTTCTTCCACCCAGAGGCGGCACTTTTGCACCTTCATCCGGGGTTTAGTGGGCTCCTGCCGCTCTGGACACTTGCGTGACTCTTGGACTTGGTCCCCTTCCTTTGCAGGTCCTCAGGTCCAGGAATCTGTCTTCAATGCTTTGCAATCAGTTGTTGTCTTTGCAAAATCCCCTATCTCGACTTTACTTCTTTCTCGGGCAGAAGGGTAACTTTACTCCTACTTTTCAGGGTCTTGGGGTGGGGTATCTTAGACACCCTTAGTGTTTTCTTACACTCCCAGCGACCCTCTACACACTACACTAGGCCCGGGGTCCATTTGTGGTTCGTATTCCACTTTTGGAGTATATGGTTTGTGTTGCCCCAGGCCTAATGTCTCCTATTGCATACTATTGTGTTCTACAGTGTTTTGCACTACTTTTCTAAGTGTTTTACTTACCTGATTTAGGTTTGTGTATATATTTTCTGTATTTTACTTACCTCCTAAAGGAGTATATCCTCTGAGATACTTTTGGCATATTGTCACTAAAATAAAATACCTATATTTAGTAACTCTGAGTATTGTGTTTTCTTATGATATTGTGCTATATGATACAAGTGGTATAGTAGGAGCTTTGCATGTCTCCTAGTTCAGCCTAAGCTGCTCTGCTATAGCTACCTCTATCAGCGTAAGCTGCTAGGACACTACTAATTTACTAATAATGGATAACTGGACCTGGCACAAGGTGTAAGTACCATCAGGTACCCAATATAAGCCAGGCCAGCCTCCTACACACTCCCCCATCCCTCCACCACACCATCTCTTCCCATTTCCTCTCTCACCACAGCACCTACCTTCATTCTCTCACTTTTGCAGTTGGCAATACTTTTAACAGGGCTGTGCTGTGGTGCAATCCTTTATGTTCACAAACTACAAAACAGAACCACTGCACATCACAATAACACTAAACACAAAGCTGCATTGTAGCAAGACAATCCCCAAAACACATCAGTTCAATAATATAATGCACCAAGAACAGCATATTAACACAACTTACCGTTTAAATCAACCCACCAAAGTAACATAGAGCACCAACACAACCTAAGCTCTTTTATTGCGTCATTGTTTTCTTGAATTTTATTGGGATTATTATGTGAATTTAATGTGCTAAGTGCTGGTGTATTGTGATTTTGAGTTATTGTGCAGGGTTCTTGTGTTAATTTTGTGTTTTATTTTTGTGTTGTGTGCTTCATTTTTGTGTCATTGTTTTGACTAGTTCATATGCAGTTTTTCTGGTTTTGTTGTGTTGTTATTTTGTTGTTTTGATGTGTTGTGATAGAATGTTGCACTGTGTTGTTTGTTGAAGTGTTGTGTTGTTGTGTTATCGCATGTTGTGTTCCTGAGCTGTGCTGTGTTTTCCTCTATTGTGTTGGGTTAGTCTATGTTGGCATGCTTTGTTTTGTTGTTTTATTGTAGAGTTGTGTTGGTATGTTATGCTTGGATATTGATGTTTTATGTTGTGTTTTTTATTATATGTGTTGTTTTGTTGTAGTTTGCTTTTTAGGGTTGAGCGCAAAGTTCTCGGTCCCGTGTTGTAATCTCTTTGGGCTTCTACCCATGCCTATGCCACGTCAGTCACTTTCATTGGTTCGTGGACTTGCCTTTTAAAATCTGCTTGGGTTCATTAGTGAAAGGCATGCATATGTCATGCCTTTTCCGGTCTTATGCCCTGCTCGTGCGCACCGATTAACTACTGAAAACATACGAGGCTCCATGTTTTCCGTTTGGTTTTTGGACTACTTTTTCTCCTTCATTGCGCAGCGCGATCTCACTGGGCAGTAGTCGAGCGTTTTGCATGACATCGATCCTGTAACATAGGTAATTGCACTTTTGTAGGTTACATAGATAAATGCACTTTTGCCGGTTACATGGATAATTGTACTTTTGACAATAGATTTCACTGCAATCAAACTTTTATTTCCCTTTGTGTGTCTCCTTTGCGCTGGTGTCAGCCGTCGGCTCGCTTATGTGAAACTTTTACTTTTCAGTTTACATGGCAAGAAAAGTCTGGTTAGTTATGTGAAACCTTTTACTTTTCATTTTCAATTTATGTGGCAAGAAAAGTCTGGTTAGGAGTTTACAATGCTAATAGATCTAACTCGAGCAAAAGCGAGACCCATTGCATTACTTATTGCTGCATTGTGTTGAGATTTCTTTTGCCATTGTGTTTTAGTATACTATGATGTTTTTGGTGTCATTGTGTTGCCTTCATGTACTGCATTGCTTATTTTTGGTGCTATGTAGTTGTCTTGCTGTGTTGATGTTGCTAGTGATGTGCTGCAACAATGTGTGACATTCCTGTGTTACTGTGTTTTGGGATGTTGTTCTGGTCTGCTCTTATTCCACTGTTTTATTATTGTGGAACTCTGTTGGTGTAATGTGGTGGTATGCTGTGCTCTTGTATTTTGTGCCACAACTGTATTCCAAGGGAGAGAGAATGACCAGGTCATTACATATCTTTAGGCCCAGGTGATCCTTCTGGCGTGCTGGTGCGTTACTCAAAGGATGAAAAACAACATCACCAGCCTGACACAGCTAAAGAGTCCTTGCAGCAATATTCTGTGGTGGGTCCAACAGGCATGGATGGCATAGGATATGCGCATCTATAAGCCGGATATAAGTGTGGAACACTGCTATACTGGAGAGACACTGGGTCTAGATTGGATCCAAGTGTTCTCCTTCCTGAGGGATGGGAGCTCAACTCTGCCATAGACACAGCAGCCACCTTTGCCTCCTACCACTGAGTAGTGTGTGCAAAACACGAGCTTTCAGAGTGTGAATATGCCTTGCCTTCCATCAGTGACCTGCCACTTAAGCCTCATTTGGCTGCCCATTTCAGAAGAGGAGACTGCAGACCACACTGCAGAAATGCAAGCTGGTAAGACTCTGGGTCCTGATGGCTTCCCTCTTGAATACTATATGAAATTTGAATTGCTTCTCTCCCTGCGCTTTTGAGGAGGTGGTGAACACGGCCGTCCTTCCTCTTGGGCTGGACCTTGAGGCAATGTTAGTCATGCTTAAAACAGATGGGGAGCAGGAGCACTGTTCTTTATTCTGTCTGATACATCTGCTAACACCAAAAGTACAATTACTGCCAAAGTCTTCACCAGGAGACTTGGGAGGACAGTGTCTTCCATAGTCCATCAGAACCACTGTGGGTTTATCCATTACTTTAGCATTTTCAGGGTCCACGTGGCCTGGCACAGTTACACATCGTCAAATATCCCAGTGTTTGTATGCTGTTCGATTCTGAAAATGTTTTCAACATTTTGGAGTGGTCTTTCCTGTTTTGGGTGCTGACACACAAGGGATTTTAGTTGCATGTCTGCCAACACATACTATATGCAGCGGCACCGGAATTATGCAATTCTGTGTCGAATTTTGAAATAATTATGGATTTGGCATATTTGCCTCACAATCCATCATCTCCTGCATAATCTTCAGATTTTAAACAAAAAACAATGTTCTTTGTTGCTCAAACAGTTCAAAAGTTACTAAAAACACAGCGACATATGTTGCAGCGGAACTCCCTTTTCAAAAGGGACTGGTCAGTTTTCTCTTGCCAGCTGCAATAGTTGGGTGCTAAACCAGTACTAATGAGGTGAAATCTATTCCCAGGCAGTTTTAACAAGTGTAAAAATCAGAAAAAATTAAGTAATCCTATATCAAAATATGCTGCATTACACTGCATAATCTGCCTTTTCGTGTCACATAATTTAGTCAAACCTACTGCATAATTCTAGTGGGCCTGACTATACATCAGCTCGCAAGTGCAGGTTATGAACAATAGAACATTGTCACAATCATTCCCAACTGAATGTGGCACCAGGCAGGGTGCCATTGTCCCCTTCTTTTGACCTTGCAATCAAACCACTGGCTACCTGGGTCACGCGTGTTGAGCAGGCGTGGGAGCCCTGGTGGAGGAAGGTGCTGGCGATTAGATCATCCTTTATGCAGATGATGTCTTGCTCTTTCCATCACCTGGAATCCTGGCTTCATCACTCGCAGTTTAAATTTAAATCCATTGAAAGCTAAAGAACAAAACATATAGATGGCTGGGTGAAACTCCTCTTAAAAGTTCTATAGAGAGTTGCCCTCTTTCAAAGAATAGTGTTTCCAAAATCAGTCTACAAAATCTCTGCTGGAGATCCCCTAGGC
This sequence comes from Pleurodeles waltl, assembly GCF_031143425.1. Lineage (NCBI taxonomy): Eukaryota > Metazoa > Chordata > Amphibia > Caudata > Salamandridae > Pleurodeles > Pleurodeles waltl. Next base: position 7,284,572 of record NC_090450.1, read on the forward strand.
CTGGTTGATGGACATCCTGTCAAGGGTGCTGCGCGTGCTCTGGGGTGTCCAACTTCCATGCATTGACTTTAATAAGTGTGCCCAATCTACCTATGATGCGTGGATAATTGTAACCGACATGTGACTCTACTACTGGGTGTCAAACGTCTTTGTTATCAACTATTGGCTCTTGGGGAGATATGACAACCCTGCACTTACTACACAGCCGGGACTCCTGTGTGGTGCTAAACTCTTGAATGTACTATATTAAAGTCCTGTGCCGGAGGGTAACCAGAGTGGCCTCACAATGCTGGAATAGTGTGCTCTATTGGATTTGGCGGTATGGGAAGCCGGCTTTGGAGATGCCCCTATGGCATGGAACCTGGTGTAAATATTGTGCACAATTCTCAGGCTTCAGGCAATGGGAACATATTCAATTCAGCAAACTAGGAGATGTGTTGCAGGGTAAACACACGAAGAAGCTGGCATCTCTGGGTATTCCAGCATACCTCCTAAAAGCAATACAGCTACTGTTTGAGGACATTTGGACAAGGGTGAAAGGCGGGGATGGGTCTACTCTGTCAGGGAAAATATACACACCTGAGGGTCTATAGCTGAATAATTTATTGTCTGCCCTTCATGCAGTAAACTCACTCTCCAAAACTGGGTCTATGACCATTTCAAATGTACTTTATGCAGATGACTTGATCCTTCTCAGCCAAACTAAAATCAGCCACCAACGCCTGATTGATAAACTGGTCTCACTTTCCTCAGCCGCTGGGATGACTATAAACCTGAAAAAACAAAGGTAATTAAGTTAGTAGCAGGAATGGGAAAAAATACAAATGGTTTCTACATGGCGTCCATCCGGAACAGGTGAAAAGCTATCGCTATTTTGTGGTACTGTTTGATGCAAGGTGTTCCAACAGCATAGCAATGAACTGATCAGAAGAGGCAATACTCAAAGACTCGCTTTTCGCACCCTACCACGTGCCCTGGAAGGTCCAAGCTTTTTACCCCTCCTAAAAGTGATAGGGGCTAAACTCATGCCCACCATCTCGTATGGGAGTGATCCTCTTCGAGGGCGAGACGGTCTCGTTTTAAAATTAATCTTGAGTAAAACAATTGGATCACTTTTTTATCTCCTCCAAATGCCTCTCAGGAACAGATTAGGCGTGAATTTGGTTCATCCAACCAATCAGTTGCAAGGAAGGCAGCCAATGAGAAAACATGGAGGAGAGTCCGGGACGCTGCAAAAAGTGCACTTGAGCTCTTTGGACGGAAATTCAAACCACGGAAACAGCTGCAGCCCGCCTTTACCTGGATTCAGCAATAAAGGCCCTAGGCGTCGTGATACGTGGGAACCTGCCCATCACATGAGGGTTTTAAAAAAATTATGAACGGCGTGGTGAAAAAACGATCCCGCAAAAACAATCCTAACCTTGAACGATTATAAATGGCTACAAGTCTTGGTGGATCATCATGGAAAAACTCTGACTCTGAGGTTTGATGTAGGTTATGGTCCACTGGGCGAGAAACCATAAGTCATATTACCTGTATCTGCCCAGGCTTACGCCACAAAAGGAGACCACTGTGGAAATTCCTTTGTAACCATGGAAGTATTCAGACCTGTAGGAAGGCACTAATGGCAAATCTAATGGCACTGATCCAACCTTAAATTGCTGTCAACTCCGTAAGGCTGATGGGCAAAAACTGGCTGCTACTACTGCTTGCGGTGACTAAAGGCGGCTTCATGCTTCCACCTCTGCATACTCCTATGAGTCCTTGTGTCTATAGAAGGTCAGCTCCTGTGTAATCTGAATCTGCTCTCATGAATTTCTTCCTTGCAATGAATTTTTTATTATGATTTTTTTCCCTGTGGTAAATTTTTTAATTTATTTGGCCTGCACTTTGCACTTTTCCAATAACCGCACACATTGTTCTAAGGCCCATATTTATACTTTTTTAGTGCTGCATTTGCGTCATTTTTTGACGCAAAAGTGGCGCAAACTTACAAAATACAATTGTATTGCAGCGGCAGCTGCAAACCTTTTACCAAAAAATGATAATAAACTGTGTTTATTATAGTTTTTTGGTAAAAGGGATGGGTCGACAGGCTGTGATGAGCACTTCAGTGTGCATGTATGTTTGGCTGGTCGTCTCGGGTCGGACAAACACAAATGCACAGTAGGCTCTCTCCAGGTCGGCCACACAGTTGCTGGGCTGGAGAAAGCATGCAAAGGCTCCCAGTCTATCCGCAGGGCAGGCGGAAGCCTGTGCCTGCAGCAGAGGAGCGAATGGAGCGGTGCTGCAGCGGTGATGGCGGTATTTAAAAAAAAAAAAAATTCAATATTTTCCCCTCTGCTCGCGCCGCCCCAACCCTTTTGCTCACCACAAGTCGTGATTCCTCCTCAATACAGATGAATCGGTGAATGAAATTACAGCAATCTTGCAATGTAAATAGAGGAAAGAGGCCAATGTAAAAAGAAATATCTCAACCGTTAATTCAAGGATTCTCCCTGAATAGAAGAATCCAGAGAAGATTCATAAATTCAATTCTATATCCTAAAGGCAGATAATTGAACAAGGGAGCCTCTTCTTTCATCTCTTGTGGATCCTTGAATCTGGCTGCCGACTTATCAACCCCCCAGGCTCTGATTGGCTGGCTGTCACAGAATAATTTGTGTTGTGGCTGCCATTACCCATCATGGTGCATTGCATAATGCGTTGGAAAGAAGAAAAAGAAAAAGCACTTAAGTGGCAGGGTGAACTTACCCAGATGCCCAAGCGCATCTTCAGGGTCCGAAAGGGTCCGCCGAATGAATAAAATAACTATTAGAAATATGATTTTTCTTTTGGGATTTGCATATCTTATGCTGGATTTGCGAATTCAGGGTCTTGAATCTGGCCCCATTTTTGTGAAACTAACTTGCTTTGATTGGCTAGCTGTCACAGAACAATTTATCTGTTGACCACCATTATCCAACATGATGCATTGAGTACCGATTTGGTAAAAATAAAAAGAAAAGGCACATAGGGCTCTCTGAACCTACCTTGATGCCTGGGCCCATTTGCAGGGCCTTAAAGGGACTGCAAATGCATAACTTTATTTTGGAATGTGTGAATCATATGCTGCATTTGCCAATTTTGGGCCCTCAGTAGTTTTAGAGACTCTACTGGGCCTCTGAATGTGTGAATCTAGCATAGGATCTAAGAATCTCATAAAATATTTTCTATATAAGAAAGTATGTACTGCAGAGCTTGGCAAATGATCATACTTGCAGGTTGACATAACATAGCATGGTGTGAGTCAGGCTTGGCCACAGTCAAGCCCTGCTGACAACTTCTTCACCCATGTGCAGTGGGGGTTGACTGTCTGTGGATTAGATGCTGGGCCTGGAAGGAAGCCTGACCATGCCCTGTGGGCAACAACGGATGCGTATGTTTGAAAGCCCCCAGGGAGGGATTTGTGCGGATCCTTGACGAAGGCCAGACCCTGCAGCGAAACTGCAGCTGAACACGGCTCAAGGCTGTACAAGGGGGTGCCCACCTGTGAAGGATTGAGGCAGAGGGAACTAATAATATAAGTTAAAATGAAGCTAAGCTTAGTACCGAAAAGTCACTGAAATTCAAAACTATGACTAGGAATACATTCCATGCCTTGCACAACAGCCATGCAGACCATAACTTGCATACTCATACCAACTCATCCACATATTTTCTTAAACTATGGTGTTTTTTTAAGGGTATTTAGTTGAAACCAGGATGTAAGTGTTAACAGTCCTGCAAGGAGGTAAAATTGAAAAAGATCTTAAGAATATTGGCTGTGTGTGGTGAAAAATTATGAGGTAGGATCATGAAGAACATTTATTTACTACGAATAAAGAGCCACCTCACAGCTTGTCCTGATGTCTCCAAATGCCGCTTCAGGACCACCAGCGGCGTTCAGGTGAAACATTTATAAACAAACAGTGTTCTAAATTCTTCCCATCCGAACTACAACATTATGGCGGTGATTCTAACCGCGGCGGGCGGCGGTCGCCGCCTGCCATGCGGTTACTGCCAAATGACCGCACCGCGGTCACAAGACCGCGGCGGCCATTCTGGCTTTCCCGCTGTGCTGGCGGGCGACCGCCAAAAGGCCGCCCGCCAGCACAGCGGGAAAGACCCAGCAACGATGAAGCCGGCTCCGAATGGAGCCGGCGGAGTTGCTGGAGTGCGACGGGTGCAGTAGCACCAGTCGCGAATTTCAGTGTCTGCTAGGCAGACACTGAAATTCTTTTTGGGGCCCTCTTACGGGGGCCCCTGCAGTGCCCATGCCATTGGCATGGGCACTGCAGGGGCCCCCAGGGGCCCCGCGGCACCCCCTACCGCCATCCTGTTCCTGGCGGGAGACCCGCCAGGAACAGGATGGCGGTAGGGGGTGTCAGAATCTCCGCCGCCATGGAGGATTCTCAAGGGCAGCGGGAAGTCGGCGGTACACCGCCGACTTTCCGTTTCTGGCCGCGGCTGAACCGCCGCGGTCAGAATGCCCAGCGGTGCACCGCCAGCCTGTTGGCGGTGCTACCGCGGTCATTCGCCCTGGCGGTTTTTACCGCCAGGGTTAGATTGACCACCTATCTCTTTTTTATCCTCAATATATATATATGATTTCAACAAAGAAATAATAAAAGAAAACTAAATATAAAACAATCCTATACTCTTAGTACTCCAATTGACATACCAATTGAAAACTAAAGCCTACATTGTTGATGTGAGAACCAAACATAAAAAAATAATATAATGTGAACACAATGCTGCTATACCATAAGTAGAATAACATAAAAGGACATGTAATACAATAAGAAAAATGATAACAAACAACACAAAAATATGTTAAAGTAACAATAACCCCAAAAAATACAAATCTCTGAACTTACATGTCTTGACTAAGCTTCCAAGGTATACATTTTTCCTGGGTAGATCTGCACAAGCCCATTATCTCTGTTACATTAGAATCTATCCTGGGACCTTCTAGTGAACAACTCACTTCCCTTTGTGCATTGGGGGTCCCTAACTCTTCTGTTGGGTGACCCTCTGCTGCATGACATTCAGGACCCCCATTACTCTTAACACTTTTGGGAAACCTCTCCTGTATCTTTACAATCTTAGCCATGTTCCACCATCAACCCCCATCCACCCTTCCTGCATTGCCACTTGTTTCCTTCACTCTCACAGGATCACAATAACATGCTTCCCCTTTTCTTACAAATGTACTTTTTTTATATGTACTCTGTTCCCCAGGCGTATATTTTGTTGTCTGGTAGCTTCCATGATATCATATCTTCTTCTTTCTATTTTGACCCAACGCAACTCTCTCCAACCTGTCTGCACTCACCAATTCTCTTGGGTACTCTTCCCTTTCAGATTAGATTTGGCTAACCATGCAAGGAAGAGAATGGAAGTAGGTTTGCGACCCCTTAGAGCTTAAAACGGAGATACCTTTATCAATGAATGCGGTGTTGTATGGTAAAACCATAACATGGTTTTAACCGCCTCTTCACTATCAAAAGTGTAGCTCCTTGCCCATTTTATGCATTCTCCTACTACTCTATTCATCCTTTCAACAAAACCATTGGTTTGAGGATGATAACGAGAACGCTTTAGGTGTCTAATCCCTGATTGTTTCAAGAAACATTCCATTTAAAAACTAACAAATTACACTCTACTATACACACAACGACTACTTCTGGAAAACCCTCCCTCATGAAAATGTCTTTAAGGAAACTCACAGTATTGGACCCAGAAGGTGTGGCAAAAAAATGTATTTCCGGCAATCTACTGTGATAATTCATCAATACAAATGCATAGCATAAATTATAAGGAAGAAAATTAAATTTTCCAACTATGTCAATACCGAGTTTCATCCAAGGTTTCTTTGTAAAATCTATAGGTTGTAGTGCCGGTGTGCTGACTCTAAAACCTTCCTCAGCACTGCTGCAAACCACACGCCCTTTTACCACTGCATTAACATCTTTATCCATTGAAGGCCACCAATTGCGCTCTCATAGTCACCGTTTTGTCATCATTGCCCCAAGATGACCTTCATGGGCTGGGCTTATCAATCCTGCATGAACACCATACAGTGGAATACACGTCTCACACCTCATTAGCACCCCATCTTCAATAGAAATTTCCTAAGCAATTTTGCAAAATGGTTGTAATGCCATCTCCAAAGATTCTTTTGGCCAGCTATTTACCACATGTTCCGTCACTTTAGCTAGTACTGCCATCTTGTCCAGTTCACAAATAGGTAGTCTTGATAGGAAATCAGTCCTTACGTTATCTCTGCCTGGGATATACCTAATTTCTAGGTCACACTGCAGCAATTGTGTGGTTAATCGAGCTATACGTGGAGTAGTATATTTCACTTTGTCCCCATTCAACATATATGCAAGTGGTTTACGTTTGGTTTGTATTACAAATCTTATGCCCCATATATACCTTCTAAATTTTTCACACGCCCAACAGCATACTGGAAGATCATTTTCAATCATTGTGTAGTTCAGCTCAGCTTCGTTCAGAACCCTTGATGTGTAACTAATTCAGACTTCTCCCTGTGAAGATTCCTGGGTTAAAACTGCCCCAGACCATATTTGCTGACATATACCATAATACTACAAGCAAACTGGGATCAAAAGAACACAAAGCCTTATCATTTGTAATTTCTGATTTAACCAAATAAAAAGTTTCTTGGCAATCCTTGCCCTACTCAAAAGCAGCTCTACTTTTCAGCAGATTGGTTAAATTTCTCATTTTGGTAGCATACTCAGGAATAATCCTAACATGAAATTCACACAAACCAACAAAGAATCGTAACTCATCTTTATTCTTCGGGGTATGACACTCTCTGACTGCTTAGACCAACCAAATCTCCTTAGTCAGGCTTCTTAGGTCAATGCACATACTCATCACCATTGCACTTACTCACTACAATGATAGGTGAAAGCCATAAGCTGGACTCATGGGTTCATTCACATCACTTGTTTCAAATTTTTATAACTCTTGCTAAAGTTCATCTCTCAAACTGATTGACATTGTTCTGAGTTTATGATTAATAGGAACTGACCCCTGTTTAACCTTGATTCTGTGTTGGTATCCAACAATACATCCTAACTTACTTCTGAAAACTTTAGGAACTTCTTTGTGTAGAATGTCAACATCAGATACTAATGATTCTTTTACCACTATCACCTGTTCACTAGTACCAGGTTTGAGCACCATGCCAAAGATTCACTGATGGAACCACCCTAATATATCAAGCCCATTGAAGACCACATAGACCTTGAATTTTATCTTGCACCCCTTACATCCCAGGACATCCTCAATATATCCCTCAAGCTGATTTTTCCTGCCCTCATGTGAAACAGGGGCTCTATCAGGTGGGAACATCTTCCTGCTATCCCATGTCCTCTTAAATACTTCTAAAGTCACCATAGTAATGCATGCCACCAAGTCCACCAGTAAATGTGATATCTTCCCACCAACCACAACATCCAGATACGGATCAACACACTCACTCAGATCACCTGTGACAACACCCTACTCCGACACCAAAACAATCATGTCTTGAAATTCCATCACTAATTGTTGATCTGTAACATTGTCAACTTCAATGACTTATTGACTTTCAAGATTTTGCTAGACCTGCTTTGACACACCTTCTCAAAATGACCCATTTTTCCACATCTGTGACACACAATTGCCCTTGCTGGACACCCCTTGGAATCCCAACACATGGGGAGCATTGCCATATCTAAAGCATCTATTAGTACAGTTAAAAAATAGTTTAGCCATACTTTTGTCATCCTTTTGTCTAGAAACATTGGAATAGCATTAATCTTATCATCCACTATAGGCTGTATGGCCAGCTCATTGAGTGACACTTGTGCTAGTTCAATACTCTTCGCAACTCTAATCACTTATTCAAGAGAAGGATCTCCCATAGTCAGTAGTTTCTGTTGAATGTGTTTGTCTATACAATGACCAATGATCTCTGACCAACTGATCATGAAACGGCACTTATATGGGATCCACATTTTCATAGTGTAATTGTGCTCTTTTGAAGAACTTGTGACGTAACACAGCTAGGATAGGTCAAACGTTATAGTCAGCTTCTTTACCACTTCCTGATATTCATTCACATATTTATCAGCTCCCAGCACAACACCCAGTAGAAGCTTAAAGATCTCTCTGCCTTTGACACCTAGAGAGTGTAACAATAAGATTTATTTTTTCTCTCAGGCCTGAAACATGAATCACCTTGCACCGAGTAACTATCAAATGCATTCAACCATTGTTTCCAGGATACTGGAAGGTTCCAGAAGATTCTAAAAAAGGTGGTGAAGCACTCACTGGCTGCATATTAAATACTGACACCGCCTCTAAATCTGCTATGATAGAGGATACTAACTAAATGGACCTACAAAATAGCAGCACCTGTTACAAACTTTAAACAATAAATAAATAAAATATCTGTGCTCATCAGCATGAACAAGCACCTCTTAATAGGGAAAATACATGTGGGACACTCCGTAGCTCACTTTCATCGTTCAAAGCTGTACGTGTCAGTGTTATGCTTGTGACCCGTTGTAAAACACAATGTGTGTCATAATTGTGTTTTCTTCTTTTATTTTAAATCATCTCTGTGATGTGCACTCTCCGCATGCGGAATTAACTAACTGCTGCGAGTGTCAGTGTATAGAATACTATAATTATTTTTCCTGACTGTGTAGCACTGACACGTTGAAACAATAAGCTATCTACTGTTCATGTCAGCGTATAGAATACGATAATTACTTTTCCAGACTGCATAGCACTGACATGCTGAAACCGTAAGCAGCCCGTGCGTGTCAGGTTAGAAAAAATATGAGTAATTTCCACATTTATGGAACCATTCCTGATACCGGGCCGTATATATGCTGGCGTCGCCCATTGCTTACCGACAGCTGTTGAATATGTGGTTACGTCTGATACCCTCCCGTGCGTCATGCGTCTGTTGTAAGCCCGATGATCGGCTTGAGCCGAGCGTGAGAAGGTGCACGAGTTGATGATTAAAATAAAGTACTCCCTGCACTTCCGGAGACATTTTCAACCAGTTATTGAGCAAGGATTAGCTCAGTTGTAGAGGCATCCTCCATAGCAGCAAACAGCATCAGCACTGCCACCTTGCTAATTGCGATCCAGCATAAGCCACCATCACCCGCTGGTATGATGTCGCATGGGCCTCTCAGGTGTCTCAGGTCCCTCATTGCCAAATTTATGTGGTGAAAAATTAGGAAATCTTCACCAGGTAGGATCATGAAAAACATTTATTCAACACAAATAAAGGGCCACCTCACAGCTCGTCCTGATGTCTCCAACTGCTGCTCCTGAACCCCCGGCATTGCTCAGGTGGAACGTTTATAAACAAACAGTGTAGCTACAAGACTCATGCTCGACCTCCCCAGGCGAACCCACATCACACTGCACCCCAAGAAGCTCCACTGGCTCCCGAACCAGAAGAGATGCCATTTCAAGATGCTGACCCACACTTACAAAGTCCTGGAGAACAAAGGACCAGCATACATCAACAAATGCATGACCATCTGTCAACCAACCAGACACCTACGTTCCGCCTCCCTATTCTTTGAAGACATCCCTCGGATCTGTTGAGGCAATAGAGGAGGATGTTCCTTCTCACACCTGGCGGCCAAAGCTGGGAACAACCTCCTCATGCACCCCAGGACTGCCCTGTCGCTCCGAGAATTTAGGAAAGGACTCAACACCTGGCTGTTCAAATGAACAGATCAACACCTAGCTGTTAGCAACTCCAGCGCCTTGAGACCCTCATTGGTGATTTGCAGCACTTTATAAATGTTCGAGCGATTGATTGATGAACAAAAAAAGTCAACAGTTCCACATGCAGTGGGACATTCAGGACAAGGGATCAGTTTTAGTGGAGTCCAGTCTATGACCACAAGATATGCCACTGATGATGGCTCACAGTTGGGTCATCAGGAATCAGTATCTGTGGTCTTTGCATGTATGTTTTGCATGTATATTTAGGAAGACGAGGGTAGAAAGGATTTCTGAGGTGTTGTTACATTCATCGCAGAGTCTGATCTGACATGAAGCTCTTCATTTTAGCTTTGAGGGCCATAAGAACCTCATCTGAATCATATGCTTTCTGTGATCTCCATAAGCAGATTGAGTATGGGGCAGTCACTGTATGGCTGCTGCGAGGACTCATGGTGGCACCATTCCAGGGACTACCAGGTTATTCATGTACAGATGAAAGAGGCATAACTGGGACAGGACCCCTGTCTCACATTTTGTTTCTGACTAAATGTGTTTGACTTAGTTCTGTTTATTTGAAAGCTGCTTTTCATTTGGGAGCATCTTCATTTGATTACATCATATTCCCCCCTATTAAAATTCCTTCGATGAGCTGCAAGAAGTGTCTTGTTTGATAAAAGTCAAAAGCCTTTTCAAAACAAAATCAAGTTTGCATTTCTCTTTACGACTTTCTGTCTATCTCTCTCACACTATCTCTGTCTTTCTCTCATTTTTTCTTTTTCTTTGATCTATTGTTCCCTCTCTCTCTCTCTCTCTTGTCACCAGTGCTTAATTTGTGCTTGTTGTTTCTGATGCTGAGCACCGGCACTTATTTTTGAGGGCTGGGGCTTATTCTTCATCCTCAAGCATTTGCTACAAGCAAAAGACCCATATGGGAAAGACAGAGGAAGGGAAACACGAAAATGTGTCACAAAGGGAGAAAGCAGAATGATGCAAGAGTGAGCTGGAGTGGCAGGGAGTGGCTGTAAATGAACTAAAGGGGCCCGAGATGGCTTCAGGTTTACGCTGCCTCAGTATTCTGTGCTCGCACATTTAATTGCAGCAGCCGCAAGTTTAAGAGGAGAGCTTTGGGCACTGGCCCCTTTTTATTTACAAATTAAGCACTGCTCGTCACTCTGAAATCCATTCTCTCTTTCCTGTTAATCTGCCACTTCTTCTCCAGCTGATTTTCTGCTTCACTCTCTTATCTTCACTAAATTAATTCTCTCAGCTACATTTTGAATTATTTGTACTTTCTTCAGGGGCGTGTGTTCCTACAATGAATGAGTTCCCGTAGTTGAGAATGCAGTATGTCTTTCTGAAGAGACCACTGGAGTCCTTCACCATGCCTACCCATCTGTAAAGCCTCCCCACTTTGAATTATCAATCTCAGAAGCAGGCTTTTCATTTGGGAACCATCCTGACCTTTTTACTACGCAGTTTACACCAACTTGTTAGACTAAGACTGCTGTACCTTGTATGTACAGTGATTTAAGGTGAATATTTGAAAATCGATTGACAAACAAATCTTAAATCTTATTTTCAGGACGTTTGTCCCCAATTTCTCCTATTTCCATTCACACCTGTGACATAAGCGGCATCAATCTGAAGAGCCTTGAGAAAGACTTAGGCACACAGCGAAACACGTACCGGCGGTACAGCAAGAACTGAAATGTATCCCTATCTACTAATCTCTTGAACGAAATATAGGTGCTAACCTGCTTATATCTCAAGGACTAACATTTCTCACTAACTGAATAAATGCTAATCAAAAGATACATATGTACTTGAAAATAACTGTCTAATATCTAGAATAGGTTCTCAGTGTTGGAAAAATAGGTTCCGTTTAGGAAAATATTTTTGCATGTGAATACTGACTTTCTAGCATTACCTGATCCAGGGTCTCCATCGTGCCATCTTATAATGGTGGGTGCAGCAGACCCTTGAGTCTACGATGCCCCAGCAGAACATGAATATGCATCCAGGAGAGCCAGCATAGCCGAGTGGCCAGCCCTGCCAAATTTACCAAGTGGATGCGTGATGTACTGCTCCATTCCAGATTTCTTTCTTTGAATTATGGGACTTTTAGTACTGCATATTCCATTATAAAACAGGACTACAAGTCCCAGAATTCAAAGGAAAAAAACCTGGCCTGGAGCAGCACATAACCTGGACCTGGGAAACTTGGCACCTATGAGCTGGGTACCTTACATTTGAGTGGAGAGACTCTAGGACCCTGGAAGCGTACATGCGCAGTGCTAGTCCGACAGAGGGATTTACACTTGAGGGGCAGAGGGAAACCATAAAAGTTATTTCAATATTTTCAGTGAGAGAGAATGTTAGTGGGGCTTGTTTTGCTGAAGAGAACTTCTCTGAGTGGACATGGATGCAGCACTGAGCACACACATGGCAGACATGTTGGAGTGGTGTACCCTCACCGCGCTTATGTAAGCCATTAGTTTATATAATATGTTTTTAAAGATCTAGTCAATAACACACCATGGTAGTTTTAATCTTCTCACAAAGAACACAGCATTGAGCAGTTATTGATAACAGAATCCAACTTCAGAGTTTACATTAAATCTATCATCTGAGGACCACCCCAGAACCAAAGGAGCGAACTTATGTGAAAATACTCCAATTATACTTGTATCTCAACACACAGGTAAAGGTATGATTATCCTAAGCAGCTTATATTTGGAAATTATTCCCACAGTGACCCACTCTGCAGACACCTCTTGGCACTTACGGTGAAGCGAGGCCAATATCACATTTGAGGGGCTGAAAAGAAAGCAGATGGCTCCACATTAGCCCTTGACATCTTAATGCAACAGGTATCTTTGTTCAGCACTGCATGGGATGCAGGCGATGGTAGAACTCAGCACACTCATGAGAGATGCAAGCGAGCAGCCAAGAGACATCTTCAGCGTAAGCAGCAGAACAAAGAGGGCAAACTGCTGGAGGTACATTGGGAAGCCTGGCACATCCACAAAACGAAGGCCCAGAATTATGGGGATTTGATGCAAGGCAGAGCAGCAAGTGATCTTACGTCAAAGTGGAAGGCAAAACTGTGCCGTATCTATGGTTCAATGCTCATTCCTGTCCTTTCCAACAGCGTTGCTGCCATGTTGACGGCCTAGCGTGAAACGCATGCACCCTTGCGCCATGGTGCCGTGTTGCATGTCTTTGTGCAGGAAGGGACACCTTTCTGCACAAAAACAATCCATGAAGGCTTTTCCCTCTTTCTATGTGTGCTGCATTCTGCAGAACACATGGGAAGAGAAACAAGAATTTGCAATGCAGGCCTCGCGTTCGCTCAAGGTAGAGCTGTTAGCGTTGTAAATTCCTGAGTGGACTTTTCTTGCCACATAAATTGAAAACAAAAAGTAAAACAGTTGACATAAGCAAGTCAATTCAAAGCACCACAGCTGCCATGAGTGTGAGCGCAAAGGAGAGAAGCAATAGGAAAAAGAAGTTTGCTTGCAGTCAAACGTATTGGGAAACATGCAATTATCCATGTAACAGGGTCAATGGCCAGGTGGTAACAAAACTGCCTCAAGGAGAGACAAACGTGAAACAATTACCAATGATAACAAAGGATTTTTGAAAGGCAAGCCCGTGAATGAGTGATAGTGGTGGGCGTGTTAAAAGCCCACAGATAGATTACAACACGTCAGAGCGCTTATGCGCTCGACCTAATAAAACAAGGAGAAATTACGTTATTTTTCCTTGTTGCACCTCCTCTGGGGCGGGATAAGGTTTTGATGTATCCCCAGGTAGCACTGTAAATATGGGATGCATCAAAATCCAAAAGTGTTGCATGGGAACTCCCACCGCAACGCCCATCGAATGCCTCCCTAACGCAGAGTAAGTCAACACAGTGATTTGCGCTGCTTTACTCCATATCTCCACGGCCCTCATAGATAAGATTTGATGGTTTGCACCACTATCGCGTCACAAAAAGCAATGCAAGGGCAGAGCAAGAGGCTCGTAAAATATGGTTGTGTGGTTTGCTCCACCAGTGTGTCACTAAACGTGACGCAATGATGGTGCATGCCTCTCATGAACATGCCCCCAGGTTCTACAGCTGACAGGGGTCAACATTTTCCTAAGCATCTCCATAAAAGAGCAGCTTTTAACTTTTCATAACTGAAGAGCTGAAATAAATAAGCTGAATTTGTTTTATGGAAATATAGCTCCTAAAATGCCCCTGACCTTTGGCTGCATGGTTAGAGCCACAGCAAGGGGCAGTAACAAGGGCTCTGAGCCAACCTCCTTGTGGGATGTGGTTTCTCTGCCTGATGCAGGAGTCCCGGGCATGCTGCTTGCTGGTGGGGGGTACTTCTCTGTTTGTGAGAGTGCCATCTCCTCTGTAGCTCATGATTGCCCTGTTTACTGCCCATTAGTGTGCTGATAAAGCCACGCACTTCAGGTCTGCAGCCCAGATGTCTGCAACTGCTGACACAGCTCTCATACAATGTGCTTCGTCAAAAGAAAGTCAAAACTTTTTTTTACCAGCCAAGCATTCAGTTTCCTAGTGGCCCTTTAATGCCCAAGTCTCCCCATGTCCTTCATTGAACCTGGGCTAGTCATGCACTGAAACCCACCGCTACATGCAGGTGACTCAAGCTGGCTTCAGGATTTAAGGGATGGCACCAGGTGCACGAGGCTGTGTATTCGAACAAAGCTGTCCCAGATCCTTCTGTGCCTCACGTCTAAGCAGTGTCACAGGTTGCATCACTAGAAAGAGAGGCGCTTCTCGGGCTGGAGTCCCGGAGCCAGCACAAAGCAGGGTCCTGCAGCGCACGTGGCTTTCCATCGATGCTGCTGACACACACAGAACGAGCATGTCCTGTCCTGGAGATGACCCTCCGATACACGGCCTTCAACAGATGAAGCATCAACTGCGTGTGTCAGTGACTCGGGAATTGCTACCATGTACCAATACTCTTTGATGTCTTGAAGAACTGCAAATATTTACGATTTGTCACATATTTTACATACTCGCTGGTGGGGGTGAAATAGATGTTTTGCTCCTCCAGCAGCCTCTGCTAGGAGCACAACTCCCGGCTTCTGCTCCAGTGATCGCGGGGTCGCAGGGCGCCTTCCACCAGTGGATTGGGTCCCTTTAAACTACACGGAGATGTTCATGAGACAAGAATCTTCCAGGAGAGCCAGGGCATGTTAGCAACATGTGAAACACTCCTGAAGGCCGCATCGAAGACTCATGGCTGCGGAATTTAAGAGGACCTTGGTATGTGACCCCAAGGACACCGCTGCACCCCAGAGGTTCGGTGTTTTTGAGCAATGCGGGGGCCTGCTTGAAATCTTGGCAGCGGAGCTCAGCACATAGCACAGTGACAGATGCTGACATTAGACACAGTCATAGTCACGTATGCACGTGGAGCCCCCTATACGCACCTTTGCGCCAGTAACATGTGCGTTCCATGTGGCTTCATGTCAGAGTTTGAATCCACGGTGAAAGAGTTGCATTTCTGATTCCTTTGCATCTGTTTAGGTTCTTTAATTGGCCACAAGCTAAAATGCAGTAGTTTTTTCACTAGTGGATCTGAGGTCAAGCTGTGTTAAGAAATCAACTTTCCCTATCAGTAAATATACCCTCAGAGAGCAAGTTACACCAAACATGGGAGAGATCCTGATGGCCAGAGGTAAGGTTGAAGAGTAATTTTTTATCAGGTGTGGCTGATGTAGTGTAACTCAAAATCTGCACGATTTTCACCGTCCACATCACACTAAATTGTGCATGACCTTTGCCCACGGGAGACTGGTTTGGGGAAAAATATTAAGCTGAGAGATATTTTTTGCTCAGACCTTAAGTAAATTTCCTAAGGTAGCTATGATATTGCTTATAAAAGCATGTGAGGTATCCATCACAGTCGTTTTGACATGATTTGCATAACTGTGCATAATTTCCCCCAAATTTCTAGACATTTTGTCAAAACTTGGGGGTGATGAGCACAGCATTCCCCTCAGAGTGCATGTGTGCTTGCCCGGCCATCTCGGGCTGGCCAAACACACAGGCGCAGTAGGCTCTCTCCAGCCCAGCAACACAGTTACCGCGCTGGCGGGAGCCTGTACAAGCTCCAAGTCTGCCTGGGAGCGCACTGGCTGGGCGCTCCCAGCCAATCCTGATGCTGCTCTGAGCAGCGTCAGGATTAGCAGCAGCATCAGGATTGGCAGCAGGGCAGGCTGGGAACCTGTGCCTGTCTGCAGCAGAGGAGCTGTCCGGCGGCGGAGAAGTAAAGTGTTTTTTTATTTTTTATTTAATAAATGTAATGTTTATTCCCCCTCCACACACTGCCCCACCCCTTTTGCACCCCGTGAACCGCCCCTGTCATAGGGAATATTATTATTGTAACTCTGAATAATTAATACATTAAAAGCTTTTTTAAAATACTATGCAAAAGGTTGCAATGTGTTCCCTCTTTCTAACACCTCTCTGTACTGGGTGTGTCAGCCATAAGAACTCTTCATTCGTATCTTCACGCACTAGTTTCAGAATTGAGTGTCAGGTAGGGGGTGAGTGTAACTCTGTCTAGGGCAATCAGGCAGAATTACCAAAAAAATGATGTAATATACACAGGATTACACGAGAAGAGTAATTCTGCATTACAGATGCGTAGATCCATTTTGCACTAAGAAATAGAGCTAATTGCACACGCTCACGCTCGCTAAAGTTGTACTTGAGGTTAGGATGTTCACAGAACTTACTCTTGACCTATAACAACAGTGGGTTAGTGTGTAGTGCACCCTCACATCTAAAATGGATGAGAAGAGGAATTTTGAACTAAGAAAACAGCACTAAATGCAACAAAACATGCTCACTAAATGTGCTCTTGTGGTAGGATTTTTTTAGGGGTGGGCATAATCACGCGGTCTTATCTAATTATTCCGTGAGATTCCACTTACATTGCATGAGAAGAGTAATTCTACTTGTGACTGCTGAATGCCCCCTCTCAACAAAGTGGATGTGAGGATACATTTTGCACTAAGAATAGCTCTAAATGCAAAAGAACATGAACAACGAGCAAAAGCAGTCTCCTACACTCACTAAATGTGCCCCAGGAATAAGATGTTACCCCAAACTATTCGTGCCATTGTGCTCAATGCTCTTAGCACAAAATAACCCCTGTGTCCCAAATGTGTGAGAGGGTGAATTTTGCACTAACAGGGCTAAATGCAGCAGATCAGGAATAGCAAGCAAGAGTGAACCCTCGTGCTCACTAATTGTGCTCTTGTAATAAGATTTTTTCTCCTCAAATTACTCTCAATTACACAAGGAGTAATGGTGTAATTGTGAGTAATCCTGCATCAGAGTATCACAGAATTATCAAAATTAGTCTGATTATTCCAGCATGATCAAAATTAGTTCCAGGCCAAAAACCCAGCCCCCTCCAAAATTACTCTTAATTATGCGGGTAGGAGTAATTAGTAATTTTGTATCAAAGAGTAATGCAGAATTACAGAAATTACTCACATTACTTTGGAGTAATTGAAATTCCACACGGGCATAGTGATTGGCAACTGGTGGTGGTAGTAGATGTTATATAACATTCTTACTAGAGTGCAGGTTTCTCAACGGACTGTTAAGCTCCCTATTGACTTTGGCTAGTTTCCGGGTTGTGGTATTGCTGGGTTTCGATCACTTCTGCCAGGCATGGCAACCAGGTTTTGGCACCTGTTGACATTTCATGATGTAGTTTGGGGCTGGATGATGGGGTCTCCGGGGCCCTTCCAAGCCTCAAGGAGTGGGACCCTATGCCACCTCCCTAAAAAATAACATTCTGTCCCAAAAGATGTGGTCCCCTGGGCCCTTTCGTGCCCCAGGAATCAGACTGCACCCCGCTGCGCAAAAAATAATCTTTGGCCCCAGCGATGTAGTCCTCTGGCTCTGGGAGGGGGGCTGCATGCCCTCACCTCATTAAAATGATATCAACCCCAGGGAATAAGGTCATCTCTGCCTTGAAAAGGCACATGGAGGAGGTGCACTTGCCCACTTCCTATCCGAAATGTGATCTGCCCCAGATGATGGGGACGCTGGGGCCTTGAAAGGGGAGAGGATCCGCTGGCCACCCTCCCCTTTAAAAAGTTATCAGGCCCCGCAGATGGGGTCCCTGAGGCCACAAAATGTTTTGGGATAGGGCTGTATGTGCCCCTCCCCAAATTTAAAAAGAGTATCATGTAAGGGATTTTTTAAATATTTTCGATGCTCGTGGTGCCCCTAGAATTTTGTGTGGGACTCTGGGAAGCACAAGAGTCTGTACATCAATGCTTAAAAAATTATAGTAAGTCTCCTATGTCTTTGAATCAATGAACCCAAGAGAGCTCACCATTATTTTCAAAGCACTCCGAGCTGGAGCTGTATGCTCTTCAGCTGGAGAGCGGGACCCCTTGTGCTTACTTCTATGGCTGAATTTTGTAGCATGAACATGGTAAAAAGTGCTCAAAGTCATGTTTTTTTTTTTTTTAAATGTATCATTGAAAATATTTTGTGTCAATCAATATTATTAAACATTGCAATGTGTGAATTTATAAAATATACATTTGGTTATAGTTATCGTGACCTTTTGAGAAAGACAATAGATCTTCATTATATAGCTTGGTGTGCTGTCCCCTTGATAAAGCCAATACGCCCGCTTTTTAGCTCTTGGTGTTCTGACCCTTTGACCAAGTCAATAGGTCTGCTTTACTTAAAATAGTGTTCCATGACAGTAGGCCATATGCAGCGACGGCTGGGGGGGGCAGGTTGGGGTCTGCGACATTTGGGCACAAGCCCTGCACCCAAACCCATGTGCAGCAGTGGTATGTGTGTCCATGTTGGTGGGGCACAGGGCCGGGTCGGCCTGCATCCTCTTGTCATCGATGATGTAATGTCAGATTTTGCAGTGATGTTATCATTTATGTCATAGAACATGTCATAGGTGATGTCATATGTGAGGTAATTAGCAGTGCATGGCAAAGGCACGAGTTATAGTTACTTTAGGGTATGAGTTAGAGTTTTATGAGATATCTATAAATGTTAAATTTCAGTTGTTTTGTTAATTCAAAATGGTGTATTTAAATTGACATTTTCACCTAACCATAATGTCACTTTAACCTTTTATTTCAGTGAATTTCTCAGTTTAAAAAAAAAATGCAAAGTGACATTTTATTACAATTCCTAACTATAAAGCCGTTTTGACCTTTGTTTTTTCCCGTGACTTGCTATGTGTTTTTAAAGATAAAGAAAGATGGTGATCACTGTGCAGCCCCCTTCCCCTCGCGTTCTATGGGCCGCAGTGACCCCATCCTCCTGGCCTGGGTTTATTTTTGGAGGGAGGAGGGTGTGACACTTAAAGGCCCCAGGGACCTCATCCCCTGGGACAGAATTTCCTTTTTAGGGGAGGGGTCATGTACCCCCTACTCAAGCCTATCAAGGGCCCAAGAGACCCCTTCCCTGAGGGCTGCATTTTATTTTGAGGAGGGAGTGCGCAGCCCACATCCCCAGCCTCATTTGGGTTTCCAGAGAATCCACACCCTGGGGTGAACCAGTTTTTGGAGGAAGGGGTTGTGAGGCCTCACTCTCCTTCCATTCACTAGCCCCAGCAACCCATACTCCAGGACCAATGACAGCAGTGTCCTGGGGACCCAAACGCCAGCAGGCCAGCACATGGGCAGAGAGAACTTAAATTATTTACCAGCGATGTTGGAGGCAGGGAATACAAGTTGACTTTCATCCTGTGGGAGCAGAGAAAAACTGAGGCTTTCTCTGCTGCCCATGGTCAAGAATTTCTGTGAATGTCCCGGGTGGGCACTGTTGGATCCACAACAATGTTTTTAATATGCAATTGCCCCAGGAGATGGGATTTGCATGCCCGTTCCGCCCAAAAAAAACAATGTAGGCACTTGGGCTTGAGAGCTCTCCAGGGCTGCACAACACCCCCCGCCCCCACCTCCCTACTGAAACCAATGCAGCACCAGGTCATGGGATCCCTGGGACCATTAAAAGGCTCAGATCGGGGGCATATGCGCCCAGGGCTGGACTTAGCGCTGCTGTGACCCTCTGCGACAATGTTTGTTGGCACCCCCCAATGACCACCGCTATCATGGATTGCCTCACTACCACCTGCTACATTGCTGTAGGCTAGGAAGGCTCTGCATGTGCTTTTAGAATTAGACTTGCAAACACAGCGCCCCCACCCAAAGTCAGCACCCAGTGCGGTGATATCTGTCACTCTGCCCTAGAGCCGGTCTTGCATGTGCCCCCATCCTCTCAAAAGTCAATGCAGAAATGAGTTCTGTAAAGTTCTCGGGGAGGGAGGACCATGTGTCTCTCTTTCATCAAAAATCAATATTGCCCAGAGGCATGGGGTCCCCAGGGCCCAGACAGGCTCAGAGAGGTGAGCTACGCGCGCGCTCTTCTCCCGTAAAAAATGAAAGTGGCTCCTGAGGGCCGGGGGCCATTGAAAAAATTTGACACTATCCACTCCGGGTCTTGGAACACTCCGGGGGATTTTGTTTAAAAGGACAGGCAAATTTGTGGTAAAATTTAAAAACAGTTTTTTTTGGTCCTGAGAGCCCACCCCGTCCTTCACCAGGAGGCTAGAGGGGCAAGGTACCCTTATCCTGGTTCATTTGCATTCACCCACGCTAACCTATATTTACAAAGATTTGCAGACAGGGTTCGCTCCAAAATGGGGCACCTGGCAGAGGTTGTCGTAACTAGGAAAATATCTCTATTTCTTCTGTCGGCTCCTCTGTGCATGTGTGTTGCATTTCACAGCACACACACAAACAGGGACAAGCCTCAGAGGGTAGTTTCTGTGAGGGGAGGTAACCTTGCCTGACAAAAACTGTCCTGATTAGAATGCAGGCAGCCTTGTACCATAGCACAAGGCTGCCTGTGTCGGATAGCACAGGGGTGCATGTGTCGGATAACGTAGGGGTGCCTGTGTTGGATAGCGCATGGTTGCCTGTGTCAGATAGCGCATGGGAGCCTTTGTCAGATAGCGCAGGGATGCCTGTGTCAGATAGCGCAGGGATGCCTGTGTCGGATAGCGCAGGGGTGCCTGTGTCGGCTAGCGTGGCATGCCTGTGTCGGGTAGCGCGTGGGTGCCTATGTCAGGTAGCGCAGGGGTGCCTGTGTCGGATAGCGCAGGGGTGCCTGTGTCGGATAGCTCGGGATACCTGTGTCGGGTAGGTCGGGGGTGCCTGTGCCGGCTAGCGCATGGGTGCCTGTGTCGGATAGCGCAGGGGTGCCTGTGTCGGATAGCGCAGGGGTGCCTATGTCGGATAGCGCAGGGACGCCAGTGTCGGGTAGTGCAGGGGTGGCTGTGTCGGGTAGCGCAGGGGTGCCTGTGTCGGATAGCTCGGGATGCCTGTGTCGGATAGTCCGGGGGTGCCTGTGTCGGATAGCGCAGGGACGCCTGTGTCGGGTAGCTCGGAGGTGCCTGTGTCGGGTAGCGCGTGGGTGCCTGTGTCGGGTAGCGCGTGGGTGCCAGTGTCAGGTAGCGCAGGGGTGCCTGTGTCTGGTAGCGCAGGGGTGCCTGTGTCAGGTAGCGCAGGGGTGCCTGTGTCGGGTAGCGCGGGATGCCTGTGTCGGGTAGCGCGGGGGTGCCTGTGTGGGATAGTGTGGGATGCCTGTGTCAGATAGTGCAGGGGTGCCTGTGTCGAGTAGCGCGGGGGTGCTGTGTCTCGGCTAGCGTGGAATGCCTGTGTCGGATAGCGCAGGGGTGCCTGTGTTGGATAGCGCGTGGGTGCCTGTGTCGGATACCACGGGGACGCCTGTGTCGGGTAGTTCGGGGGTGCCTGTGCCGGCTAGCGCATGGGTGCCTGTGTCAGATAGCACAGGGGTGCCTGTGTCGGATAGCGCAGGGGTGCCTGTGTCGGATAGCGCAGGGGTGCCTGTGTCGGGTAGTGCAGGGGTGCCTGTGTCGGGTAGCGCAGGGGTGCCTGTGTCGGATAGCTCAGGATGCCTGTGTCGGATAGTCCGGGGGTGCCTGTGTCGGATAGCGCAGGGACGCCTGTGTCAGGTAGCGCGTGGATGCCTGTGTCGGGTAGCGCGGGGGTGCCTGTGTGGGATAGTGTGGGATGCCTGTGTCAGATAGTGCAGGGGTGCCTGTGTCGAGTAGCGCGGGGGTGCCGTGTCTCGGCTAGCGTGGAATGCCTGTGTCGGATAGCACGTGGGTGCCTGTGTCGGATAGCGCGTGGGTGCCTGTGTCGGATAGCTCGGGATGCCTGTGTCGGGTAGTTCGGGGGTGCCTGTGCCGGCTAGCGCATGGGTGCCTGTGTCGGATAGCGCAGGGGTGCCTATGTCGGATAGCGCATGGGTGCCTGTGTCGGGTAGTGTAGGGGTGCCTGTGTCGGGTAGCGCAGGGGTGCCTTTGTCGGATAGCTCGGGATGCCTGTGTCGGATAGTCCGGGGGTGCCTGTGTCGGATAGCGCAGGGACGCCTGTGTCCGGTAGCTCGGAGGTGCCTGTGTCGGGTAGCGCGTGGGTGCCTGTGTCAGGTAGCGCAGGGGTGCCTGTGTCGGGTAGCGCAGGGGTGCCTGTGTCGGGTAGCGCAGGGATGCCTGTGTCGGGTGGCGCGGGATGCCTGTGTCGGGTGGCGCGGGATGCCTGTGTCGGGTAGCGCGGGATGCCTGTGTCGGGTAGCGCGGGGGTGCCTGTGTGGGATAGTGTGGGATGCCTGTGCCAGATAGTGCAGGGGTGCCTGTGTCGAGTAGCGCGGGGGTGCCGTGTCTCGGCTAGCGTGGAATGCCTGTGTCGGACAGCGCAGGGGTGCCTGTGTCGGATAGCGCGTGGGTGCCTGTGTCGGATAGCGCGGGGACGCCTGTGTCGGGTAGTTCGGGGGTGCCTGTGTTGGATAACATAGGGGTGCCTGTGTCAGTGAATGTGTGCCTGTGTTGGTTCATGGCAGCACACAGGACGTCAGAGGAAGGAATGGCCAAAACTGAGACGGTTCTCTGAACACAATGTGCAGTTCTGCCCTCTCCCTCTCACGCAACGCATGTGGGGCATCTTGTGCTCCCAAAAAATTAAGAATTTCCCCGAGTACATTGCAACCTTTCTGTCTTTCCGATGTGACGACGAGAATGGTTTTATTTTGTTCTAATTTGTTTTTTCTTATGAGTAGCGCTATGACACTAATTGTCACAGCACGGTATACAGAGGTAAATAAATAAACACAAGTTCAGTGCTGGAAATGTGGGGCTGTGAGCTGGGCACAGAGAAGCGCTTCATAGCTCCCAGGTGGTTAGAGGGACCCACCTGGCTCCGGTACTGCGCACCAGGACGGCTGCCAGGTGGTCAAGTGTTGGTAAAACTCTGGAATTTACGTGAATTGTATGGGGAATGGGGAAACAGAGACCCATCCCGGAAGTCCCATGTATCCACACCATCAGCCCCCTTCTAGTGCCCCCCCGGCCCTCCTCAGGGCCCAGCTGTAAAGTTACACATCTGTGGCTGGGGTTTTACTGTCAGTAACAGAGAGATGGACAGTTTCCAGGAGGTTGCCAGAAAGCATTTCATCTCCCTTAAGGACTAAATATAGAAAGAGATGTCACAATAAGGGCCACTCTCGTGTGTTTTCAGTATAAATCACCACGGGTCATTTCACTGCAGAAATGGGGGATGTGATTTTTAAAATGGATGTGAATTGAATTCGGGAAAGTTCTGGCGAATAACACTTTAACTGAATTTGACACTTAAAAAACAAAAGGTCGTCGTTATATAAAAATAACTCCGTAGGTAAATTACACTTGTGGCAAAATTACCATGCCACTGAAAGTACCACCCAGCAATATTTTTTTTATATTACCACCCAACAGTACTGCAATTATATATTACCGTCACTAGCATGGAATTACCACCCAGCAGTACTGCAGCTTCGTATTTCTGTCAGTGGATGGAATTACTGCTTAGTAGTATTCCCGTAATATGCGACTATCAGTTCTATGGAATTACCGCTCGGCAGTATTGGAGTTGTGTATTACTGTCAGTGATATGGAATTACCACCCAGCAGTATTACAGTAATTCATTACCCTCAATGGTGAATTACTCCCCAACAGTATTGCACTTGTTGCGTTTATGTATTACTGTCAGTGATATGGAATTACCGCTCAGCAGTTTTGCAGTTATGTATCGCTCTCAGTGGTATGGAAATACCGCTCAGCAGTTTTGCAGTTATGTATCGCTCTCAGTGGTATGGAATTACCGCTCAGCAGTTTTGCAGTTATGTATCGCTCTCAGTGGTATGGAATTACCGCTCAGCAGTTTTGCAGTTATGTATCGCTCTCAGTGGTATGGAATTACCGCTCAGCAGTTTTGCAGTTATGTATCGCTCTCAGTGGTATGGAATTACCGCTCAGCAGTTTTGCAGTTATGTATTGCTCTCAGTGGTATGGAATTACCGCTCAGCAGTTTTGCAGTTATGTATCGCTCTCAGTGGTATGGAATTACCGCTCAGCAGTTTTGCAGTTATGTATCGCTCTCAGTGGTATGGAATTACCGCTCAGCAGTTTTGCAGTTATGTATCGCTCTCAGTGGTATGGAATTACCGCTCAGCAGTTTTGCAGTTATGTATCGCTCTCAGTGGTATGGAATTACTGCTCAGCAGTTTTGCAGTTATGTATCGCTCTCAGTGGTATGGAATTACCGCTCAGCAGTTTTGCAGTTATGTATTGCTTTCAGTGGTATGGAATTTCCACTGGGGGTAAATATTTCCAGGGTGACTAAAGGCAGTGTACACAGTTCCATTCATTTAGAAGGTAAGACAATGCCTCCAGAGATTAGTTTACTGCTGGTTTGTACAAGTGCTGCCAGGTAAACGGTGTATTTGTGTTTCAATTGCAGGGATGGGAGGACTGCAGGACAAAATGACCCTGCGTCATTCTCGGGGTGTGCAGTCACCACACACGGGGTGTCTCCAGTCTGTAGGTTCCCCCAATTGCTGAGAGCTGCTCTGATTTTGCACAGTAAATAATTCCATTAGTTCTGGGCTGTTTTTTCTTCTAAGTATGAGGCAACAGTGGCGCACATTGGTGTCGTATACAGAAAAAATAATTTAGATAACCGATGGGCTGCATCCATGACCGGCTTTAGGATAGTGCGAGCGGTGCGGCCGCACCGGGCGGTGACCTGGATTTGGGGGCGCCGGCGCCAGGGGGGCTCTGTGTTTAGCAATAACTTACAAAGCTCCGGAATTAAAAGCACCTGCTGAAAAGTTCCTCGTGCGTCCAGCCTTCCGGAAACAATTAAAATGGCAAGAGATCTCTTGTGATGAAAGGTCCTGCTAGGGAAAGAGATGGGAGCTGTGTACATAGGCAGCTATGACTCGCCATAGGGTAGCGTAGAGGGTTAACGTGCCTGCTGCAAAGAACAAAACTGAATTTTATATGGATAACCGAGTGCATTAGTAAAGCCAGATTTTACAAGCGCTTTAAAACAAATGAATGCATGTGAAAGGGGGGCTACGGAGAGATGAGGGGCTCATTTGCCAAGTGTTAGTAAGGGATTCCGAGGAGTTGGTCATGGGGTTGAGGGATGCCAGAAAAAGACTGTTGCACAGGGCGTCACCAGCGCTAAAGCCGGCCCTGACTGCATCCTGAGAGCCCCGGTGAGACCCCTAATCCTAACTAGGGGTCGAAACATTGTCAACATGTTAGTTTAACAGACAAACACGGTATAGGTCTGCTCTCACCTATTTAAGAAATGTATTTGTAATAACCTTTGCAGTTGTCTGTTACTATGACAAAAGCTTTGCGCATCTCCTGTTTGTAGTGACACAAAGTATTGTGGCTTTGACACTGAAGACACATTGCACTTTGTTAATTATTGTGATTGTTTTGCTCTTTTGTTTTTTGTTTGTTCTTCGATGTTCGTTTTATTTTTTAACAAATGTAGGCAAAACAATCTATTTTCTCCTACAAGTGGGTTTTGTTGTGTCCGTGTTTTTAAATCATTATTTCTGCTGCTCTCCATACACATTACTATTCGGTCCTTTAATTATCTCACTTATTTTTTATGGGCGAGCGCAAAGCGCGCCTTCCCGTGTTGTAATATCTCTTTGGGCTTCAAACCATGCCTATGTCACGTCAGTTTATTTCATTGATTTTTTGGGCATGCCTTTTAAAATCTGCTTGCTTTCATTAGTGACAGGCATGCATAAGTCATGCCTTTTCTGGAGTTTAGCCCTCCTCGAGCGCACGACCAAGTTCTGAAAACATACGAGGCTCTACGTTTTCCGCCCGCTTTCTGGACTACTTTTTTTTTTTTTTTCGCCGCCCGATCTCACTGAGCAGAAGTCGATCGAGTTGCATGACATCGACCCTGTTACGTAGTTTATTGCACTTTTGCCAGTTACATAGATAATTGCACTTTTGCGGGTTTCATGGATAATTGCACTTTTGCTGCTAGGTTTCACTACGATTTAAGTTTTATTTCCCTTTGTGTGTCTGCTTTGCTCTGATGGCGGCCGTCAGCTCGCTTATGTGAAACTTTTACTTTTCAGTTTATATTGCAAGAAAAGTCCAGATAGTTATGTGAAACTGTTTTATTTTCATTTTCAATTTATGTGGCAAAAAAAGTCTGGCTAGGAGTTTACAATGCTAATTGCTCTAGCTCAAGCAAACACGAGACCGGTTGCATTGCAAATGCTTGTTCTGTATATGATACCAACGTGAACCACTGTTGCCTGATATTTATACCCAGGTTCCCATGCGCTTAACTCCTTCAGTGCAGATGTCGGCTCAAAGTCGTCCTCCGCACTGGTGCTCAGTGCAGAGGACGGCTCTAAGCCATCTGACACACAAGGCAAGAAATCCCTCAGGTGCGGGCCCCAAAGGGATTTCCTTTTACTATTTTCAGCCTTGGTTGCTGGGGAAGAGCTTCTCAAATACCTGTTACTTGCATTTTATTAAAATCTATTTCCTAACTTTATCCTCCCTGTAACCTTTGTTTTTTCCAGTGAATTTCTATATATATATATTTTTTTTAACGTTAAGTAATTTTAATTATTTTCTGTTAATCTAACCTCAGCTGCACCCAGCCTTAGGGGATTGGTGGGGATGTGATCACATTCTCTGCATTAAGAACGCATAATGGGGAGGGGAAGGGGCCTTTGAGTAAGCTATCCATCACCCTGAGAAAAGGGCAGGACGATGTTGCATATCACTAATGTATATGGGGCGGGCCAAACGGGCGGGGCTTCCAGGCCATTTTACACGCCCGCAGTATCACTACACAAGATATTGTGCTCGAAACAGCAAGGATGCAAACACCTCTATCGTGAAGTACAGATAACTTTTCAAAGTGGAACTGCAGAGAACACACATTAGCTTTGCCTTTTCCAGACATCAGGATGATTTGGAATTTACAGAAGTAAATGCGTCTTTGGTGGAGAGGTGATCATATTTCTGTGCCTCAACAACCTGTCTTGCATAATCGGCGGGAAACTCACTCAGGGGCATTTTAGTAAGCTGTCCATCACCCTAGGAAAAGGGCAGGACGATGTTGCATACCTCTAATGTATATGGAGCGGGTCCAAATGGGTGGGGCTTCTAGGCCATTTTTGATGTTTGTACTAACACAAAATATGATATTGAGCTTGAAACAACAAGGATGCAAACACCTGCATCGAGGATTACAGATACATTTTCAAGGTGGAACTGCAGAAAAAGACACACTTGCTTTGACTTGGACATGTGCAAGATGTAGGATGATTTTTACTTTACAGAAGTAAATGTTCCTTTGTTTGGTGGAGATGTGGTCATATTCCTGTACATCATGAACACCTCTCCAAAATCTACGGGGAATGCACTTACACCAATAGGGACCGCGAGGGGAGACTCAAAGGCCCCGTCCCCCCAGACAGCTCCTCGCCTCCTGCGAGAGCCGGCATTACTCCTGCACGCAGGGAGCTGCAAAATATACAGGTCCCTGTGTGCTCGAGCAATTTTTGCCCAAACAATAGTAAATACAGTGCACCCATGGTGTCGTTAGGGGGGGGAGTGGGACGATGCAAGAAAAGTGGTGCATCGGGACCGAAGCAACGCTATTTTGGAAATATGCTGCTAAGTTCCTTGATGCTTTAGAAACACTTTGGGGTTATGGATGTTTTGGGATTTTTGGGGGTTTTGTTTACAAATTAAGCAATCCTAAGCCTCTTCTAACCGATTTCCTGGAATATCCACCTTTCTACCAATGATGCATAAAGCTGACATTGTAGAATAGAGAAACGTAACACAAAAGTGCCACCGTGCTGTGATTATTTTTATCTGTTGCCCAGAGGGAAAACAATTTTTCTCCATAAAGAACCCCCTTCCAATCTACCAACATCAATTTTTTCGGGGTGTTCCATCCTCATCCCCACGGATCCTGGCACTTGTTGGTACATGCCTTGAACCTTCCAAGCAATGGACATTTGGCTGCCAAAACTCACAGTTTGGTCGTTGTTCACTTATTTTGACAAGTTCACCCATCCTTTGTTGTCGACAGCCAACCCGTGTGCGCAGAATTACTTTGGAGGAAATGTGCACCAGAGTTTTCACTATGAGTCTGCAATGTTGAAGCACAAGTTGACATTGTGTTAATCAATGACACACCTTGCTCTGTGAATAGTGATATTCACACACTGAGTGGCATCAATCTGTGTAAATACCTTTGTGAATTGGGGCCAAGATTTTTAGTGATATTAAATGACAACATGTATTTTCCAACTGTTGCAAAATACACATTCGTCTCTTAATTTTTGTCAATGAGATACTGTTTAAAGGGGAAAATGTCTTGCAGGAGACATCTGCATTATACTGCCTCCTGGCAGCAACTAGCCTGACTTAGCAATGGCGGACATGGCCTAGCCACACATGGTGCACTTCATGTAATGTGGCACACCCACATTTGTTAATCGGTTTCAAGGTCCTGATTAGGACAAAAGATGGGCCTGTGTCTTTCAGCTTATGTGCTGAGAAAGCTGCAAAGGATGCAGTTGTCCTCTGATCTACCACGCCAGATAGTACTGGGTGTACTGGTGCACATGACCGTGGCACATTGACCACACCTTGGTTACAACACCTGAGTAAAGCCCGAGAGTTTCACTTCCGATACTGGATAAAGCCAGGGACCGGCCATCACACGTCATCTCTCTCAGCTTCACAGCCGCGCACGGCTGAACACGGTCTGCCTTTCTGTAATGTCGTGTTTTGTTGAGGCTCTGGTCACCTGGCATGACCTCGCTGTGGGTTCAAGGATAAAAATATCCTCTAAGCCACAAGTTCAGCCGCCAGACCGTGAAGCACATTACTTTCATGAGCGGTGGTTCAACACATGGAGCGGCTAGAAACCGAGGAGGACGGTCCCGTTCAGCGGGAGAGCAGAGATGTGAGCCGTGGTTAATGAAATCATGGCCTTGAAGAGCAGACACGCAGTAAAGCTCCCAGAAGGGAATGTGGCGCTTCTCTGCGCCAGACAGCACAAGCAGCTGCGAAGGGACACTCTAAAGCCACAGCTCCTTACAACTCGTGACAAAAGGGGTGCATAACTAGCCCCCATGTATAACTCACTGAGGATATGGAGTGAAACTGCAAGACTGGAAGAACTTGTATACAGCAACAATGCGCACTCCAGGGAATCAATCAATCAATCGATCATTAGAGTGCGCATATCCAGCACTGGGTTGCTGGGCTCAGTCGAAGGGAAGGACTAGGGTTGCGGACGTGCACTATGCGCAGGACTAAAAACGTATGGTATGTTTTTATATTGTGTTGCCAGACCCCATTCGCGTGGCCACAGGCAGGCGGGGGGGGGGGGGGGGGGGGCCTGGGGTCGTTTGCCTGTCCTGCCCCACGGTCTGTCCTTCTACGCCAGAATAATATGTTTTTATTCACTACGTCTTATTGATCTAGTGCTGTATCATTCCACCACCTATTGATTGCTTGCATTGCAATGACCGAGGAGCTATTTTGCATCTCAAACGTTCTTTGAATCAACACGCCACGTTGTTGCGGTGACACATGGTTTTAGTTCTTGTTACAGGCACTTACAGAAATTTGATGGTTATAAAATGGTGCTTATACGCTGCATTCTGCGGAAACAATGATATTTGCTGCCCAAAATTGAAACAGGTGACTGCTTCAGCTGTGGCATGATTTCTCTGTCTTTGGAATGATGGAAAATAATTAAGTTTGAGGAAGTTAACGTAGCCCTGAAGAAGTCCTATTGTCTTCCGGGACGAAACGTGTCAGCACTGTTTATCATCATATTGTGAATTAAAGTAAAGGATTTTTTTTAAATCACATATGGCTCTCTCGACCTTTGTAGCTCTTTTTCGACTAGCTGGATACACTTATTTTAAAGATGTGCAGTAAAATTGTTGTTATTTTGAACTTGCAGAAATTGACCGTGCAGAATTCTGCAGTTCCAAAAAATCCCCATGAGAATCTGAGTGACTCTTTATGGGCAATTGAGTTTGATAATTCTTTGCCTCCTCTTCTGTCCCCAGTTGAGGTCAATGACATTAGTAGGGCTGTATTGTGCCCATTGTTACTGACTGGTAATTGACTAGGTCTGAATTTTTCATTTCTAGGGACCTCCAACTGGATAATGCCAGGTGTTCACAATCCTCCTGAAATCCAGGTGGTCAACAATGGCTCTTATCCTTGCTGGAAGAGAGTTCCATGGTATTGCAGCTTTCACAAGAAATAGTTACTTCCTATGGCCTTCCTTATTTAAGACTGAATGATTAACTGTGGTGCCTTTCTAGTTTGCAATGCTCATTCGGAATGCCATTTAATTATATTTAAAGGACAGATAGTAAAAGGCTTAAAGGTAGGAAGTTATGGTCCAGTAGGTTTACGCGTTGACGTTGTCTCAGCGCTACATTGTGAATTCTTTGTGGGTTTTGGGTAATTGAGAGTCAGATCCTATGGTATGGTCCATTTGAATAATCCTAACATCGTATAAGAAGGTGAGCAGTATCATGGATACTCCGCGGCAAACCCAAAAAGGGGACAATCTGTCAAAGGTTTGCATTGTAAGAGATGTGCATCTGGATCACCTAAAGATACATCAGCTGTGTGGAGTCCAAGATAACGCCCATAGTTTTCACTTCTGTTGATGTTGTTGACGTTTCCACAAGTTCTAGTATCCAGGCTTTCAAAGGATCATAGTTTTTCCAGTGCCCATGTGAGCAAAGCTTGCTTTGTCGCACTCATTTCCAGGTGGTTTGCTAACATTCAATGTTCTCAGGCTCAGAGCTGGCCACCTATACAGAACCTATCAACATTGCTCAGATCTTCCAAATGAGGGACCATCTGTTTCTCATCTGTAGATTTATACAACATGAAGTTAAATAATGGTATGTTTGTAAGAGTGGGCTGAGGAACATGCTGAAGAGGAGTGGGGACACGATAGAGCCTTGTGGTACACCTGCTTTGGTGACGTACGGTGTGGAATTCAACAGAGACACTGGGATAATGTCTAATCTGCCCTTAAAGTAGGAAGTGGTCCCATGAAGGATGATTCCCTTGATGCCAGATTCCTCTAGTCAGATTATAAAGAAACGGTGATGCGCTCTGTCTAACACTCTGGATAGGTGCAGTAGGAGTAATGCTTCAACCCCGCTTCTATTCACTACTTTAAACGCCCCTGATGGAAATCACCACATATTCGATTACTCTTCCTTGGCTTGTCCAAACCCTGTTTTTTGGTAAGATGGTATCACATTCTCTTCAGGGAAGCTGCGGATGTGGGTGAAGGCTGCTCTTTCTATCAGTTTTCCAAGGAACGATCCATCTGAGATTGGTCTGCAGTTGTGTCGGTCTCCTCAGTGAAGGCTGCTTTTCTTAATAAATGGTTGCATGTAACATATCTTGAGTTCATCTGGAAGCATGCCAGTGGTCAATAAGAAAGTGCAGTTGGTGCTGATTGAAGGAGAACCCTGAAGATCTGTGGTGGGTATGGACTGATGGCGAGCCAGCTGGTCCACAGTCCTTCACCTAGGCATAGCATTGTCAAACGTGTGAAACAATTTTTCTTTTAAGTGATGCTTTTGCTCTGGGTTCAGATTGAGCTTCTCAGTCTAACAGTCATGGGTCTACAATCAATCCTTTGGATATCAGGGCTACGCTGATTCCACCTTTCTTTGTCAGGTTTATGTACGGTTTGGATATCCTGGTGGGATTATCTCATGGACTACTGCTGCAGTGTCATCTCCAAGCCAGCCATGAACAGAAATGACAAATGGTTTGAGCAGTGGTACATCAAAGATGCTCCGTCTACACTTGCTCATTCACCGTGTTTTGTTCACGCCTTGAGCAGTACGCACCAAGTAAGGTGCCAGCATCACCAGAGACAGCCCAAGAAACAGCACCAACTGGATACATAGAGTGTTATTCAAACATAGGAAGGTCCTGCAGATGGAAGAGACAAGAACTACCTGAGGCATTTAATTAATTCAGCAACGTTTGTGCAGTTTCCAGTTATTTGGCCTTCCTGCAGGTTGTAGAATTTCCTGCTTAAGTTGTTTCCCACACCTACTGTTATGTTCCTGTAAAGTGCTGGTCGGAGCTTTAAATGTGAGTGTAATTCTCGTGTGAGCTTACTGTGAAGCTGGACGCACTCTCTTACACACCCAACAAAATGATACACCAAATTGCAATTGTGTAAAAAAAAAATATAGCCCCTGAACTATGAGAAAGATTTTAGTTGAAAATTAGCAGTATTGATATTAAAATCCTCACATAAATACTGTTTTTTCTGGAAAAAGTCCAATTGCTTGGAACTGCACGACCTTCACACAGTTGTTGAGGTTTGCAGAAAATATGCAAAAGTTTTAAAAGTAGAACTCTACAACCTTACATGGCCCATTCCTAGAAGAAACAACCCTCCTAGAGCAGTTGTTGCATTCTTTCTACACTTTCCTGTTGTTAAAGAAGCTCAGAGGTCTACAAAGATGTGTGTTCCCAACAGCGTGGACAGAAGCCCACGGCACTCGCTAGTCTCTGTGGGCACTGGGAAGCAGGCATGATGGTCTGTGCCACAGTGTTACGCAGGGCACTTGTTATGACATAGTGTGGAGGTCTGTGCCTTGGAGTTACCCTACAGGGAGGAGAGAAGCACACAACGCCTGCTCCTCCATGTGTCCACTTTGCTTATGTGACACAGTGTGGAGGTCTGTGACTTGGTGTCACCCTAACGGTGGACAGAAGCGCACAACGCCTGCTCCTCCGTGTGTCCATGGTGCTCGTGGGATGCAGTGTGGTGGCCTGTGACTTGTTGTCACCCTAACGGTGGACAGAAGCGCACAACGCCTGCTCCTCTGTGTGTCCACTGTGCGCATGAGATGCAGTGTGGAGGCCTGTGCCTTGGTCTTACTGTACATGGTGGACAGAAGCTCACGGCACTCGCTAGTCTCTGTGGGCACTGGGAAGCAGGCATGATGGTCTGTGCCACAGTCTTACCCAGGGCACTTGTTATGACATAGTGTGGAGGTCTGTGCCTTGGAGTTACCCTACAGGGAGGAGAGAAGCACACAACGCCTGCTCCTCCATGTGTCCACTTTGCTTATGTGACACAGTGTGGTGGCCTGTGCCTTGTTGTCACCCTAACGGTGGACAGAAGCGCACAATGCTTGCTCCTCTGTGTGTCCACTGTGCTCGTGGGATGCAATGTGGAGGTGTGTGCCTTGGTGTTACCGTACATGGTGGATAGAAGCACACAATGCTTGCTCCTCCGTGTGTCCACTGTGCTCGTGGGATGCAGTGTGGTGGCCTGTGCCTTGTTGTCACCCTAACGGTGGACAGAAGCGCACAATGCTTGCTCCTCTGTGTGTCCACTGTGCTCGTGGGATGCAATGTGGAGGTGTGTGCCTTGGTGTTACCGTACATGGTGGACAGAAGCACACAATGCTTGCTCCTCCGTGTGTCCACTGTGCTCGTGGGATGCAGTGTGGTGGCCTGTGCCTTGGAGTTACCCTACAGGGAGGAGAGAAGCACACAACGCCTGCTCCTCCATGTGTCCACTTTGCTTATGTGACACAGTGTGGAGGTCTGTGACTTGTTGTCACCCTAACGGTGGACAGAAGCGCACAATGCTTGCTCCTCTGTGTGTCCACTGTGCTCGTGGGATGCAATGTGGAGGTGTGTGCCTTGGTGTTACCGTACATGGTGGATAGAAGCACACAATGCTTGCTCCTCCGTGTGTCCACTGTGCTCGTGGGATGCAGTGTGGTGGCCTGTGACTTGTTGTCACCCTAACGGTGGACAGAAGCGCACAACGCCTGCTCCTCCGTGTGTCCATGGTGCTCGTGGGATGCAGTGTGGTGGCCTGTGACTTGTTGTCACCCTAACGGTGGACAGAAGCGCACAACGCCTGCTCCTCCATGTGTCCACTTTGCTTATGTGACACAGTGTGGAGGTCTGTGACTTGGTGTTACCATACAGGGAGGACAACAGCCAGCATTTGCTACGTGTGTGTCCACTGTGCTCATGGGATGCACCATGGTGGTCTGTGCCTTGGTGTTGCTCTACATGGTGAACAGAAATGCAGAATGCTTGCTTGTGAGTTGCAGTGTGGTGGTTTTTGTCTTGGTGTTACCCTTCAGGGTGGACAGAAGCCTGAAGCACTTGCTACTCTGAAGGTCTATGCCTTGGTGTTACCCTACATGGTGAACAGAAGCACACAACCTTTGCTACTCCATTTATGCACTATGTTTGTGGGACACAGTGCAGTGGTCTGTCCCTTGGTGGTACCCTACAGGGTGGACAGAAGCGTACAATGCTTGCTACTCTGTATGTGTACTGTGCTCGTGTGACGCACCATAGAGGTCTCTGTCTTGATGTTACCCAAAAGGATGGACAGAAGCCCACAATGCATGCTAGTATTTCTGTTCGTTGTGCTCGTGGAATGCAGTGTGTGGTCTTTCTTGGTGTTACTCTACAGGGTGGACAGCAGCCTGCATCGCTTGCTATTCTGAAGGTCTGTACCTTGGTGTTACCCTACATGGTGGACAGAAGCGCATAATGCTTGCTCCTCTGTGTGTCCACTGTGCGCATGAGATGCAGTGTGGAGGCCTGTGCCTTGGTCTTACTGTACATGGTGGACAGAAGCGCTCAATGCTTGCTCCTCCGTGTGTCCACAGTGCTTGTGAGATGCAGTGTGGAGGTCTGTGCTTTGGTGTTACCGTACATGGTGGACAGTAGCTCTCAATGTTTGCTCCTCTGTGTGTCCACTGTGCTCGTGGGATGCAGTGTGGAGGTCTGTGCCTTGGTGTTACCGTACATGGTGGACAGAAGAGCTCAATGCTTGCTCCTCTGTCTGTCCACTGTCCTCGTGGGGTGCAGTATGGAGGTCTGTGCCTTGGTCTTACCGTACATGGTGGACAGAAGCGCTCAATGCTTGCTCCTCTGTGTGCCCACTGTGCTCGTGGGATGCAGTGTGAAAGTCTGTGCCTTGGTGTTACCGTACATGGTGGACAGAAGCACACAATGCTTGCTCCTCTGTGTGTCTACTGCGCTCGTGGGATGCAGTGTGGAGGTCTGTGCCTTGGTGTTACTGTACATGCTGGACAGAAGAGCTCAATGCTTGCTCCTCTGTGTGACCACTGTGCACGTGAGATGCAGTGTGGGGTGCAGTGTGGAGGTCTGTGCCTTGTTCTTACCGTACATGGTGGACAGAAGCGCACAATTCTTGCTCCTCTGTGTGCCCACTGTGCTCATGGGATGCAGTGTGAAAGTCTGTGCCTTGGTGTTACCATACATGGACAGAAGCACACAATGCTTGCTCCTCTGTGTGTCCACTGTGCTCGTGGGATGCAATGTGGAGGTGTGTGCCTTGGTGTTACCGTACATGGTGGACAGAAGCACACAATGCTTGCTCCTCCGTGTGTCCACTGTGCTCGTGGGATGCAGTGTGGTGGCCTGTGCCTTGTTGTCACCCTAACGGTGGACAGAAGCGCACAACGCCAGCTCCTCCGTGTGTCCATGGTGCTCGTGGGATGCAGTGTGGAGGTCTGTGCCGTGGTCTTACCCTACGTGGTGGACAGAAGCGCCCAATGCTTGCTCCTCTGTGTGCCCACTGTGCTCGTGGGATGCAGTGTGAAAGTCTGTGCCTTGGTGTTACCGTACATGGTGGACAGAAGCGCACAATGCTTGCTCCTCTGTGTGTCTACTGCGCTCGTGGGATGCAGTGTGGAGGTCTGTGCCTTGGTGTTACCGTACATGGTGGACAGAAGAGCTCAATGTTTGCTCCTCCGTGTGTCCACTGTGCTCGTGGGATGCAGTGTGGAGGTCTGTGCCTTGGTGTTACCGTACATGGTGGACAGAAGAGCTCAATGTTTGCACCTCCGTGTGTCCACTGCGCTCGTGGGATGCAGTGTGGAGGTCTGTGCCTTGGTGTTACCATACATGGTGGACAGAAGAGCTCAATGTTTGCTCCTCCGTGTGTCCACTGTGCTCGTGGGATGCAGTGTACAGGTCTGTGTTTTTGGTGTAACCGTACATGGTGGACAGTAGCGCTCAATGCCTGCTCCTCTGTGTGTCCACTGTGCTCGTGGGATGCAGTGTGGTGGCCTGTGCCTTGTTGTCACCCTAACGGTGGACAGAAGCACACAACGCCTGCTCCTCCGTGTGTCCACGGTGCTCGTGGGATGCAGTGTGGGATGCAGTGTGGTGGCCTGTGCCTTGGTCTTACCATACATAGTGGACAGAAGCGCTCAATGCTTGCTTCTACATGGTGGACAGTAGCGCTCAATGCTTCCTTCTCTGTGTGTCCACTGTGCTCGTGGGATGCAGTGTGGAGGTCTGTGCCTTGGTGTTAGCCTACGTGGTGGACAGAAGCGCACAACGCCTGCTCCTCCGTGTGTCCACTGTCCTCGTGGGCTGCAGTGTGGTGGCCTGTGCCTTTGTGTTACACACCCACGTGGGTGGACAGGAGCGTCTGTCAGGCCAGGGGATAGTCAGTATGTAATAAAAACACAATCTGGAGGCCGGGCGAGCTGGTAACCTCGCACCTCTGCAGTTTGTCACTTGGCCGCTTCTTGGAGCTGTCCGGGCTTATTTTTAAACGCTGGCTACAATTATTGTGCGCGCAGCAGTTGATGATGTGTGAGCTGGCGCGGCCTATTCCCAAACCACCCAGAATCGCATAAAACGATTTCCAGGAATAAGATTCAACACGGAGGGAGCTCTTGGCCTCCGTCTGCAGAGACGTCCCCTCAAATATCGATGCCTATTTTTAAGCTATCATGAGTTACGCTGATGCTTCTGCTAGGACAGGGCAGTTTTCGTAGCGCGCGCCCCATCTTCCCTCCGCGTGTTTGTTCCGCCGCCCGGTGCTCATAGTTACAGCAGAGCTGGCTTCTAGGCGCGCTGCTGTCAGCGTTTCAGCAGAGGCCACGTAGAGTCCACGGATCGGACCCGGGTTTACAAGAAGCCAAGAAAGAGATTAGAAGACGAATGATAGAATTACCAAGAAAAGGCTTCGTGTTGCTAATCTTGGTATCAATAGAAAATACTTTCTACCACTTATGACACCCTACTAACAGTTCGATTTTCCACGGCGTAAAACTTTGCAAGTATACAAAGTCGTGAACTCTATCGTGATATGAGGATGATATGTTCTTCGAAAATGTTTTTGTGGGAGATGTTTTCTTCTAAAACATTGTTGCAAAATTGTTTTAATCAAAAATGGGTGGGTTTTGCACGTTTTCCCTGCTATTGCCAATTCTTAACTAAATTAAAACATAACTTTACCACTAAATATAACTACAACCATTATAACGAACACTGGCAAAGCCAATAAGTCTCACCCTTTTGTCCTTTTGGCTTTTCCAGCGCTGTGGGTCAATAATGTTCGCCATCGGCAAAAAACACCACTGTTGAAACGCAATAGCATCGACCAAAAGAAAAAAACCTCGATCTGTAAATTTAATAAATGACATTTTAGAAGGGCAAAAACACTATTTAAAAGGTGGAGGGGACAGCAGGGAGCCATGGGGGTGTGGGGAAAGGAGGGGAAGAGCAGCAAATGAGGGAGAAAGCAAGATGCGGTGTGGAGTTGGGGCTGGGGTGGCAGAGTGAGAAACACATGAGGAAGATTTTAACACAGAGCCAAGTGGGGTGGGAGCTTGGCAGGGGAGAAGTACACAACAGAGAGAGCAGCTCACCAGGGAGAGAGCAGAGCAGGGGCGAAGTACGCACGAGAGAGAGCAGCTCACCAGGGAGAGAGCAGAGCAGGGGAGAAGAACACACGAGAGATAGAGCATCTAACCAGGGAGAGAGCAGAGCAGGGGAGAAGTACACACGAGAGAGAGCAGCTCACCAAGGAGAGAGCAAAGCAGGGGAGAAGGACACAAGAGAGAGAGCATCTCACGAGGGAGAGAGCTGAGCAGGGGAGAAGCACACAAGAGAGAGAGCAGCTCACCAGGGAGAGATCAGAGCAGGGGAGAAGTACACACGAGAGAGAGCAGCTCACCAGGGAGAGAGCCAAGCAGGGGAGAAGCACACAAGAGAGAGAGCAGCTCACCAGGGAGAGAGCAGAGCAGGGGAAAGCACACGGGGAGAGAGCAACGCAGAATGAGGGTAGTGGAATTTGACACGGGAGAACCACTCAAGAGAGAGAGAGTAAGCAGCATAAGTCAGAGAGATCAATACAGAGAATGGGGGTGCGTATCTGAAACGGGGAAGAGAAGCTGGAAAATACATGCACTTTCATGGAATGTGTAACTAAAAAGGAAACAAGTAGTTCCCTAAGAGGCATCAGTGGGAAAATTCAAGTCAGCGAATCAAAAGTATGGTAAACAGGATTAGCTCCAGAGGGAAAAACACAAAACGAGGAAGTCAAGCCATGAAATAAGAAGCAACCAAATTAGAGTAAATATAAATCCAACCAATGGTAACAATGGGTGAGGCTGTAAATCCACTATAAGTTTTTAGTATGCCCACAAAAACACATTCACCACAAAACAGCTTGCACTGTCTGGTAGGCAACAACTAAAAACCACAGAGGGAAGCATGGCCGAGGGAACCCTGATTTGGTTTGGATTTTGCAAGCCGCAGGTCAAACTCGGATATCACCAATGAGTGTTCGATTTACTAATAGCAGCAGACTAAAAATGCATTTCCTGCAAATGCCTGCACAAGATTTTCGTTTTTGTTTGACAAACTGTGGGCCTGGTTTAGATTTCAGCGGATGGGTCACTCTTTTGCAACAGTGACGGAGAGCCTGTGCACCGAAATTTAAATTCCATTATATCCTATGTGATTTAGAGTTCGGGGACGGAGGTTCCATCACCATTGGGATGGAGTTACCCGTCTGCGGAAATCGAGATCAGACCCTTAGGCCCTCATTCCGACCCTGGCGGGAGGACCGCGGGAGCACCGCCGACAGGCCGGCGGTGCTCCAATGGGCATTCCGACCGCGGCGGTAAAGCCGAGGTCGGACCGGCAACACTGGCGGTCTCCCGCCAGTGTACCGCCGCCCATAGGAATCCTCCAAGGCGGCGCAGCTAGCTGCGCCGCCGAGGGGATTCCGACCCCCCCTAACGCCATCCAGTTCCCGGCGGTTCTCCCGCCGGGAACCGGATGGCGGTAGGGGGGGTCGCGGGGCCCCTGGGGGCCCCTGCAGTGCCCATGCCACTGGCATGGGCACTGCAGGGGCCCCCGTAAGAGGGCCCCTAAATGTATTTCACTGTCTTCTTCGCAGACAGTGAAATACGCGACGGGTGCAACTGCACCCGTCGCACAGCTTCCACTCCGCCGGCTCGATTCCGAGCCGGCTTCATCGTGGAAGCCTCTTTCCCGCTGGGCTGGCGGGCGGCGCCAGCCCAGCGGGAAAGTCAGAATCACCGCCGCGGTCTTTCGACCGCAGAACGGTATTCTGGCGGCCCCCGACAGGCCGCCGGCGACCGCCGCCGGCCAATGTCGGAATGAGGGCCTTAGTCTTTACACTGTCTGCTAAGCACCGTCATACAGTGAAAACTGCAGGATAAGAAGCATTTTTCAGAAACTTTACAGCACCAGCATGGGGCAGAATAAGGAGCCGCCTTTCTCCTGCAGCCCTTTCACGGAGGAAAGGACCGGCTCATGGGCCATCTGCAGCTGCCCTTACGGCAAGGTGACCAGACAGTGAAATACAGAAACCAGGACCCTTCACAAGCACAGACCTCGCACAACATCTGGATTGGCTGCGGGGAGCATTGCAGCCATCGTTGGGGATCTGATCCAGCCCCGCCCACAGTGGCAGTACTTGATGGAGTACCTTCTTCACTGTGGTATTAGTTGATGCATTACCTTCTTCACAAAAGAAGACTGCAAAAAACACAGACTGGGCTGGCCATCTCGTGTTTAGGCTATAAAAATGCCAACCAGTAGTGCCCCACTGGAAAGCCTCCACTGGCCCCAGTGAAGGGAAGACTCTCATTGAGGATCTTCTGCCAGGGGCACGGGTGGCAGGAAGGTGTGCCACCAAACACCTGAAGGAAAAATCAAAAATGTCCCCCAACCCCATTCTTCCCCATGGGTAAAAACTGCAGCTGTAAGCAATTAACTCATTGACCCATCTCCACAGCACCCGTGTGCCTTAATCCTGAAATCCAGAAGTGACCCGCGAGCTGGGATTAAAACACAATTATTCGTAGAAAGTACTGTGTGAATTGAGCTGTAGATCGGTAGGAGAGTGGTTCCCGGATGTAGGTATGTTGGCATGGAAGGAGGGGGAACAGGAGGGACCACAAGTAGTGGAGGGGGTGAAATGAAGTGTAGGGATGCTGAGCTACGGATACAGGAAGGGACATACGGACACCCACAGTAGACGCAAGGTGGCACTCTAGACAGCACGAAAGAAGAGATATTTCTACAGTGAAGTACTTGGAAGAAGTAGATTGTAACAGGGGCGTCCTCCTCAAACTACCACCCACTCACTGCGCCAACACTGCTCCGATCCCCTGGAGACAAGACGGGGTTCCATGCCAGCTCCCCCAGGAGGTCTCTGCGGAGCCTAACAAGCTCAGTTACTGCCAGCTGTGATGCCAGCTTAAATGATGGGGACACCTGCCCACCTGGAAGTGGTCTCCTGCTACCAACCGTTTCAAACTCCACACCCAGGCCAACGGAAAGATGCTGCTCAGACCACCCCTGATATCTATGTTATTGAATCTTACTTCTTCCCTTCACACCTACCTCCAAAATTACGTGAAGAAACTTTTTTATTTTTTTATTTACAGTTTATTGCGCTTAATTCTTTGTAAATCACCCATTATAGGAAAATGTTGTATGTCCTAGTATCTTCTTAGTACCTACAGAGAGATAGTATGTGTGTGTTTAAATGTATTTATGTATGTTTGTACAAAACACACAGATAGCAATTACACCAAATTTGGCATGAAACTAGATATTAACTCAGACTATTTCCTTTTTAGGGTCGAGAACAAAGCTCTCTGTTCCTGGTGTAATCTCTCTGTGGGCTTTTAACCACGCCCATGTCACGCCCATCACTTTCATTGGTTCGTGGGCTTGCTTTTAAAAGCTGCTTGCTTTTATTATTGAAAGGCATGCATACGTCATGCCTTTTTCAGTGTTTAGCACTCCTCGAGTGGACCGGCCAATTACTGAAAACATACGAGGCTCCATGTGTTCCATATGGTTTCTGCACTATTTTTTCTCTTTATTTCATAGGCAGTGCAACCTCGCTGGGCAGGAGTCGAGTGCTTTGCATGACATCTACCCTGTTGCATGGATAATTGCACTTTTGCCGGTAACATGCATAATTGCACTTTTGCTGATTACATGGATAATTGCACTTTTGCCGATACGTTTCACTGCAAGCAAACTTCTGTTTCCTTTTGTGTGTTTGCTTTTTGCTCATGGTGGGTGTTGGCTCGCTTATGTGAAACTGTCTTACTTTTCAGTTTATGTGGAAAGAAAAGTCCAGTAAGGGGGTTACAAAGCTAATTTTCTTGCATAGGGTGTGGAGCAGGTCTGAAGTGTTAGTCACATGGACTTTTTTTTTTTTTTTTCTTTGGCTTGTTCACAGATTTGGTCCCTTGACCTCAGAGAATAAAATGTTTGAAAAATATATAAATCCCATTGTAACTTTAAGCATTTTATTTAATTTTCACCCAAATCATGGACCCTTTGAGGGTTCGAGGATCGGGTTAATCTGATTGGCTGGCAGCAAGTGATTTTTCACAGCATCATCCGTTAAAATCTACCTTGCACTAAACCCAGTATTGCAAAAACAGTGGCAATTGTGGGAGCATTCCTGGGCCAAGGGAGGATGTGAGTAGGTACAGAGGGGGGATGCTGTCCCCCCGAAAGAAAAATAAAAGAAGGTATTCTCTTGAGATTTAATAATTCATGACCAGGTCAGCAGATACGTGAATTTGCAGATAGGTTCTAAATTGTATTTTTTTTAAATGAGATTTTTGCAAACGCTGAAAAAACTGGAAGTAATGCATTTCTCTTGAGATCTTCTAATACACAGTGCGGCTGCAGATCCAGGACTAAAACGATTCAATAAAACCTATGAGCTCACTTGCAAAACGATGTCCTTAGCAGCTCTACAACGTATCTGAGGTGATTAAAACTAAAGAAAATGTCTGAAATGTGGTTTTCAAATGTAATAAATTATATTTGCATGTATTATTGAAAAACTATTTCATTTATGTAGCATTGTACAATCCATATGTCCTAATTATATTTTACAAAATAAATTAACAAAATACAGTGTGGAGGGAGATACATGTATAGGTTATTTCCCATGTGTACAGGTTTTGTTGTAGTCAAAGTGCTGAACATTCTTTCTGTACCATGTGACTGTTACAGTTTACGCCATTGTAAGTCATGCGCACTTCTTTCAGAGCCCTGATGACGTTCCGTTTGGGAATGAGTTTGATTGGCTGGGCTGAGTGCTGTTTGTAATCATTTGTTAACAACAAAATAAACATCTACTCATTGGCTGAGGATGGATTTAGCGTGGTTTATTAGCCCTGATGGAACGGATAATGTCTCTCCCTATGACTATATGGATGCTATGTAGGTGCGTTTTAATCCAAAGATGCACTCTGGAGTGTTCCACCCTAGTAATGTTTTGATTGCACATGGATGGGGCCTATTTTTAATCTATCATGAGTTACGCTGATGCATTTGTAAAAAAAGAACAACTACAGCAAAAACCACAGTATTAATTGTCTGTAAGTAAACTCAGCAGGAAACAGGTGAAGGGTGATGGGTCGAGGTGTGCACCCCTGCTGCGATCCTAACAATTTATGGAAAAGGGACAGTTAAAGAGGTTTAATGGTTTCCAAACAAAGTTTAAAAAGTATTGAAACTCACCGGTCACATCTAATTACATTAACCATAACTTGCTCCCACCATGCATTGCTCGTGTTCACCAATGCCATGCCAAATGACATCATTAATGACATTACTGATTACATCTTAAATGGCATCATTGATGCCATCACAGGTAAACTCACCTTCCATGAAGTACAGTTTTAAGTAGATTATTGCCTGGCTATACTGCTATGAGTCATTATTCAACCATTAAACAGCTAAAACTCAACCTCATCTACCTATACACGGACCAGGCAACAACCACACAACAATAAACACAAACTTGTGTCGACATTATATATTAACACAGTGAATACTTCATCAAAAGCGGAATGTGCAGCCACTATGTTGCGATCAATGAGATCAAGACACACTCGGTAAGTGGCTATGCGCGTTTATTCAGTGTCAAGATACTGGAGCCACCGTAAACATGTCCTGTCACCTTCCCCCAAATGCAGGTCCCTGGTCTCCAAGACAACCCCAGCACGAGCCCATTACATGCCTGCATTCCAATTAGAACGTCAACATATCATACCATCTCTTCCCCCCTTTTTTTTTTTACATAACAAATACATTTTTGCTAATTAATAAAGTACACAATACATTTTTTTTTTTTTAACATAACCTGACCCTACTTGATAATCTATAAGGAACATAGCAAATTGTTTGAAAACTGAAAAAAAATAAACAAACTAATAAAAAAAAGTCCCTAATAATGACATCTTACACATCTGATCTAAGCTTCCAAGGTAAAAAATGTTCACGGTAGACATGCGTACACACACCTCCCCAGAATCCAGGGTCCGCTTTGGGTACTTGAACTAAACAAATCTTTGATCTGTACAATAGGACCGTTACTACAACCACTCTCACATTCGTTACTACAACCACTCTCACATTCAAAACCTTGGGAAGAGTCTTCGGATATCTTTACAACCTTGGACAGATTCCACCACCAGCTTCCATCAACCATTACTGCATTGCCACACATTTTTTTTTTAACCTAACAGGTTCACTGAAACAAGCATCACCTTTTTTAACAAACATACTTTTTTTAATACGCACTAAATCCCCCAGGCAAATCATACGCAGTTTGTGGCCTTGATGAAGTCGTATCTCTTCTTCATACGTTCCTGTCCCAAATCCACATTTTCCAACTTGTATACACCATTCCTCTCACTCATCCCCTTACCTTTCATTGAACTTGCTAACCAAGATGGAAACAAAATGGAAGTTGGTTTGCGACCTCTTAAGGCTTCAAAAGGAGACACCTTAGTCAAAGAATGAGGTGTAGAACGATAAAACCATACAATGGTCTTAACTGCCTCTTGGGTGTTATTATGTCTAGCCCATTTTATGCAATCCCCAACCACTCCATTCATTCTCTCAACCAAACCATTGGTTTGAGGATGATAAAGTGAACTTTTCAAGTGCTTAATGCCAGACTGTTGTACAAAACTCTCCATTTCAGAATTAACAAATTGCACTCCATTGTCTGAAATAATGGCTTCAGGAAAACCTTCTCGCATGAAAATATCTTTAAGGAAATTGACTGCATTGGTCGCAGATGATGTGGCAAAAAAACGAACCTCTGGCCACCTACTGTGATAGACCATG
Organism: Pleurodeles waltl; assembly: GCF_031143425.1. Taxonomy (NCBI): domain Eukaryota; kingdom Metazoa; phylum Chordata; class Amphibia; order Caudata; family Salamandridae; genus Pleurodeles; species Pleurodeles waltl. The sequence goes on from NC_090450.1 coordinate 7,329,350, forward strand.
AGAACGAAAGCATACCGCAAATCATGAGGAAGAAAATTAAATGGCCCGACCATTTATATGCCTAGCTTCGACCAAGGTCTTTCTGGAATACTAATAGGATGTAAGGGTGGCGTACACACCTTCAGCCCCTTCTCAGCAGTATTGCAGATCACACACCCCTTGACCACAACATCCACATCTTTAGCCATAGATGGCCACCAGTAATTCTATGTCAGGACCGGAGGCTCCGATTATGCTTTCTCTTTCTTTACTGAATCAAACAGCAGCCAATCAAATACAAGTAACAGAAAAAACTACACATCCCAGGATGCCTAACATCCTATCACATGATCCAATCCCTATCCATGTCCTCTGCTATAAGTCCTTTGACCTTTGATGTCACTTCCTCTTTCTTTGCTGCTTCGCAGCAGATAAGTACATGATTTGATTCTCTTGTGCATTTGCATGATTATTTATTGATTTAGACTGTTATATTATTGTTGCTTAGCGTTGCGATTCAGCACGCTTCATTTATATTGCTTTGAGCGCTCGTACGCTCTGTATTATTGGCCTTTTGCCAAATTATCTCTGGCCTGTAACGAGTGGAGCGGGAGCGGAGCTGCTTTTGCAGTCTCCTTTTAATTTTTACTCGCGTGCATGCGCACGTCTCGATGAGCCGATTCCTTTCTGATTCTGAATTGATCGGCTCATGAGAGGTGCGGTGAGGGCGTTCAAGTGCCCTTTTGTGTCAATTTCTTTGCTCCCTGACGCCCAGCAGAGTGACTGCTTGGGTTGTAAAATCAAAATTAGGCTGCAGCCGAGAGTGCCTTTCAGGCAGCTCCCTCCACTTTCTATTAAGGGATAATATTTGTCTTTTGCCTGAACTGGGGGTTTGCACTCCCCCATTCCTTAATCCCAAATCTGTTACATTTAAAAATATTTTACATTATCAATCTGACCATGGCTCAGTGGGATGATCAAGGAGCAGAATATTATACAGATGATTTGAGCAATCAACTAGAAGTTGATATAGTGGAAGCCCTTGATTCCAGGGTTCAACAATCGGTAAATGGTGCCCTGGTGAGAGCTTTGGGTCCCTTTTCAGGACAATTATTTGACTATGCTCGTTCACAGGGCTGGATGCAAGAACAACATTTCCTCGAGTCCAAAAAAGTGAAGGACAAAGCAAAAAACTTGGACCCTTGGGCAGAGGTTAGTAGTCTGCACGCAGACGCCTTTGAAAAACTACGTAAGAAACGTAGTGGGGAGCATAATTACAGCTCAAAAAAGGAAGTCCTCCTCCCTTCCTCTTCTTCTGATAAAAATTCCTCCTCTGATGATTCAGATGATTCCGACGCTCTTAGACCTAGTAAAAAAGCTAGGAAAGCGCCTCCTCCCTGTCAGGTTCTAGACTTTGACCCCACAGAAATCATTCACCACAGAGAATCTAATTGGGTTCCTCCACCCGAAGTGGCTCAATATGTCCAATCTAATTTACGAAAAAGCTTTGATAAGGAAGTCAGATCACGCTTATAAGCGGGATGCCCTAGACCTGACCTAGAGGGCAAGGTTTCTGAGACCCCAGAAATAGATCCCACAATGGTCACTTTTATGTGAAAATTTTCTAAGGACCCCAAAAAAGGTTTGGATCGCTCCTGGCGTAATTGCCAAGACAAGTTGTTGGACCTTTCAGGACCCTTGACCAAGATTCTTAAGATGGCGTATGTTGCCAAGGAATCTGGATCCCCGGTGGACACTGATGTCCTTATAGAATGGGCACAAAGATACATTTGCCTACTTGGAAACTCTAATTGTGCAATTTCTGCAGAGCGCAGAAAATCCGTGTTAATGCGCATTGACCCTAAGTTGTCTGACCTTGCGTCTTCGGAAGCAGGACCTTCGTCTGAAGGACTGCTCTTTGGATCTTCTTTTATCAAAGACTTGTCCAAGTTTTGCTCCACTTTTTCTACGCTTGACAAGGCTCAAATGTCCCTCAAGAAGGTCTTTAAACAAGGCCTTTTTCTCAGGGCCGGTCGTTACGGGGGACGTATGCCCGGCCGAGGAACATACAATAGTCCCCAGAACTACTACCAGAGAGGCAGAAGTGGCTGGTACGGAGATCAAGACCCCACCTCCTACCCAACGCGCCCTGGGGGAGGACACCCCCGTTTCCATAGAGGTCAACGCAGAGGGCAGCAAGGAGCCATACAGGACTCAAGTTTCACGGGTGAGCATTATTCACTTTTCTCAGGTCAAACTTGGGGGCAGAGTAACATTATGTTTGACAAATTGGAAACTGATATTTGGGGATCCTTGGATTCTCCAAACAGTAGAGGGATTTCGCCTGGAGTTTATCAGTACTCCCCAACAGCTCTACCCTCCTGTACAAATGTGTTTTTCCCTAGCAAATCAACATTTTATAGAAAAAGAAGTACAAGCCCTTTCAGACAAAGGAGCCGTCCAGTTTGTCTCCCCTCACCCTTACGGTTTCATGAGTCTATTTTCATAGTAGACAAGAAAGGAGAAGGTCACCGGTTAGTCTTGAATCTGAAGGATTTCAACCATTGGATCCTATACAGACACTTCAAGAAGGAAGGCATCCACATGTTAAGAGATATCCTTCTAGAAGGGGATTGGATGGTTCGTCTAGATCTAAAGGATGCATACCTGTTGATCCCAATTTTTCCTCCTCACAGGAGATTTCTGCAGCTCCAATGGAAGGGACAGTACTTGGAGTTTCTGGCCCTCCCATTCGGTCTGTCGTCAGCCCCGTGGTGCTTCACGAAGCTTCTGAGACCTGTGATGGAATGGCTCAGAGCCAAAGGAGTCAGATTGATTATATATCTGGATGACATTCTGCTGATGGCTCAATCCCCTCAAGTCCTCCTAACTCACTTGGATTGGACCATCAATCTTCTGCAGGATTTAGGTTTCCTTATCAATGTGCAGAAGTCATTATTGATACCCTCTCAGGTGATGGAGTTCCTGGGGTTCCAGATAAACTCCATATCTTGTCAACTCATTCTTCCCTCTCAGAAGATCCGCAACATCAAGAGGGAATTTAGATTGGTTCTTTCCAGCCAGACCGTCTCATTGATGAATATTGCCAGAATAGTGGGCTTACTAGCTTCGTCTATTCAGGTGATCCTCCCTGCACCCTTACATTACCGGGCACTTCAAAGACTCAAGATCAGACATCTGCAACAGGGTCTGAGTTACTCGGAACAAATCCCCTTGACTGCCGAAGTACGATCAGAGATTCAGTGGTGGCTCCATCATATGGAGGCTTGGAATGGCAGGGCAATTTTCGGGTCCCATCCAGAAGTGGTGATAGAATCCGATACCAGCAGATGGGGTTGGGGAGCACGCTGCAACTCCCTAGTGACGGGGGGCAGATGGTCAGTATGGGAGAAAACTCTACATATCAATTGCCTGGAACTTCTAGCGGGATCTTTTGCCATAAAGAGCCTCTCCTCTCAGAAAACAGATTGTTGCATACTCTTACGGATGGACAATGTCTCAGCAGTAAGGTATGTCAACAAGTTAGGAGGTACGAAATCCAGAATTCTGGCGGAGATTGCCAAAGATTTCTTGCATTATTGCCTAACTCAACGTCTAGTGGTCATAGCGAAATACCTTCCCGGGCATCAGAATATCATAGCAGACTGGAATTCCAGATACCTGTCGGATTCCAGCGATTGAAAATTGGACTCTCTGATTTTTTCACAGATAATCAGGGAGTGGGGTAGTTGCGAAGTAGATCTCTTTGCCTCGCGGATCAATTGCCAAATTCCAAAATTCTACAGTTGGCGTCCAGACGCTTGTGCGCTAAAGACAGATGCTTTTCTTCAGGATTGGTCCCAGTTTCGAGGTTATGCCTTTCCTCCATTCCTGATGATTGCCAGGGTCTTGTCTCAGGTGAGGAGACAGAAGACAGAAATTGTTCTAGTGACCCCATTTTGGAGAGCACAGCCTTGTTTCCCTATAGCTCTTCATTCAGCTTGTGCCTCTCCTCTTCTGATTCCGCCTCGTCTGAATCTTCTGTTGAGTCCGGAGGACCTTCAACATCCACTGGTCTTGTCAGGGAAGTTGACTCTACTAGCCTGGTTAATTTCAGGTCGAGATGGAGTACCCCAGACGTTTCGAAACAAGCTGCGGAATACATTAAGCAGGCCTGGGCCTATAGTACCCATAAAAGATATGACTCAGCTTGGCACAGATGGTCTAGTTGGTGTGATGGAAGGGGTGCCAATCCAGTGGAAGCACACCTTGGTATGATTATTAACTTTTTAGCAGAACTGGCAAGTTCTGGTCTGGCGTATCGGACAATTAATAACTTTAGATCAGCCATATCAGCAGGACATTCTCATCTTGAGGGTAAACCCACTGGAGAACATCCATTAATTTGCAAGCTTTTGAGAGGTATACATCTTTCCAAACCTCCTCAAGCTAAATATTCTGTATTATGGAATGTTAACATTATGTTGAAATTTTTGGATTCGTGGCCTACCAACAGGTATTTATCTCGCAAACAGCTCTCGGCTAAACTGACCATGCTTTTATGCCTTACCTCTTGCAAGAGAGTTTCAGACGTCAGAGCTCTGGATTTAGCTGGTAGAGTTTTTTCCCTAGAAGGGGTCACCTTTTCAGTGACAAGGAGGACTAACACAAATTACAGGTCAGTATCCTACCCTATTTACATGGAAAATTCAAAATTGTGCGTAGTCCAATGTTTAAAGGATTATGAAGTAGTCACAGAAGAATTTCGACAAGATACTAAAGGTAAATTATTAATTTCTTTGCAAAAATCATTTAAACCAGTGACCTCAGCCACTCTGGCCAGATGGTTGAGATGGTTGATGAGTGAAGCAGGTATTGATACTTCTATATTCGGGGCTCATTCTGTTAGAGGAGCTATGGCTTCCAAATCTTTTGCCTTGGGTTCCCGGTTAGAAGACATTATGAAGGCAGCAGACTGGTCTTCAGAAAACACTTTTCGTAAGTTTTATCACAAACCAGTATTGGATGTAGCTACGTTAGTAATGGAACAGCTTTAAATTAGCATAATCGGAGCCTCCGGTCCTGACATTGAATAAAAAAAATTCTAGCTATCGCGTCAAGAATTTTCAATTCTATTAAGGACACGGAGGCGAGGATTATCCCTCCCTTTAAAATATAATGAATATTGAATGCCAATTATTGTGAATATTTATGATTATTGTCATTTTCCCCTCCCATTTGATTGTCTATTATAGAAACATCAGTTTATTGAGACATTTCATTTTATTGGGATATTACCTGCCTGTTTTATTTTTACAGGTTCTGATCAGAAAAATTCCAAAAGCTCTTATCAGCAGGAATAGTTTGGTTTTCATGTTCTGCCTCGGCTAATGCCCGGTATCGAGTTGTCCAGGAGAAGATTTATCCTGGAAGAGAAGATGTTAAGGTCGTCGGAGTTCGAGATGGAGTAAGAAGTTTCGTTTTCAACTTGATCTTATCTGTTTAACAAAAGAAAGAGGAAGTGACATCAAAGGTCAAAGGACTTATAGCAGAGGACATGGATAGGGATTGGATCATGTGATAGGATGTTAGGCATCCAGGGATGTGTAGTTTTTTCTGTTACTTATATTTGATTGGCTGCTGTTTGATTCAGTAAAGAAAGAGAAAGCATAATCCGCGCCTCCGTGTCCTTAATAGAATGGAAAATTCTTGACGCGATAGCTAGAAAAAAATGTATTCTCTATTAGTCTCCGTTTGGTCATTGTTGCCCCAAAATGACCCTCATGTGCTGAATTTATCAAACCAGAACGAATACCATACGGCGGAATACACCTCTCAAGAGTATCTGATCTTCAATGGAAATCTCTTCCTCAATTTTACAAAATGGTTATAAAGACAAGGAAACATTTCTTTCTTTCGGCCAACCACTAAACACGAACTCCTTAACCTTGGCTAAAATTGCATCATCGCAGTCCGCTTCCTTCCAGTCAGTTATGCTGAAAGCTTTGCACACGGGAAGATCTACACTGGCAACAAAACAGTCTTCCCTATCTTCTTCTGCATCAAACTCATCCAACTCAACAATGGGTAATCTTGAAGGGCAATCAGCCCTTACGTTAAGCATACCAGGTAAATGCTTAACCTCTATGTTGTATTGCAAAAGTTTTGTGGTAAGACGAGCAATACGTGGGGTAGTGTAATTGATTTTGTCCCCCCTCAAAATATATACTAGCGGTTTGTGATCCGTCACAATTACAAATCTTCCACCCCAAACATAACTTCTAAACTTTTCACTTGCCCAGACACATGCTAAGAGCTCCTTTTCTATTATGGAGTAATTCAACTCGGCTTCCCTCAATACTCTAGAGGCATAACTAATAGTGGGTTCTCCTTGTGCAGTTTCTTGGATTAACACAGCACCCAAACCATACTTGCTGGCATCCACCATGATCGTACACATTAAAAGGGGATCATATGAACGTAATGCTTTGGCATTGGTCATTTCAGATTGTACTAATTCAAAGGTGTCCTGACAATCCTTGTCCCACACAAATGCAACACTATTTTTCAACATATTGGACAAACACTTCATCTTGGAAGCGTAATCAGTAATAAACCTGGAATAAAATTTGCACAATCCAACAAAAGAGCACAACTCATCTTTATTCTTTGGAGGAGGACAATCCCGAACTGCATTGACTAAACCAGGTCTAGGTTTGATGCCCTCCGAAGAAATGACATGTCCAAAAAACTCAATCTCTCTCTTCCAAAATTCACATTTTTTGCTTTTCACAACCAAGCCATTATCCTCAAAAATCTGTAAAACGAATTTGAGCACAGTGTCATGTTCTGCTAACTGTTTAGCAAAAATGAGGACATAGTCCTGGAAAACCAGAACCCCTAGAATAGCCCTCAACAGCAGTGACATAATACGCTGGAAAACTGAAGCCGCTGAGGCAAGACCGAAAGGCATCCTGCGAAATTGAAAGCTACCAAAAGGCATGTTGAAAGCAGTGTAATGTCTAGACCCATTTTCAAGCACCACCTGGTGGTATTCCGAAGCTAAGTCAATCTTAGAAAACCATTGAGCACCATTGAGTTTCTCCAACAAATCATTAATTCTGGGCAGGGGAAATGAGTCAATCCAGATCTCCTTGTTCAAGCTCCTCAGGTCAACGCATAAACGCATTTCGCCATTGTGTTTGCGTGCCACCACAATGGGAGACAACCACAGGCTGGACTCCACTGGTTCGATAACCCCTGATCCTTGTAGTTTTTCCAACTCTAATTTAAGGTCATCCCTCAAACTGAAGGGAATTGCTCTTAGTTTCTGTTTAACAGGAAAAGCACCTTGTTTGATTTTAATTCTATGTTTAAAACCCTTAATACATCCCAGTTTCTTCTCAAAAACTTTGGGGAAATCTTTATGTAGGCCCTGGAGATCCAAACCACCTTGGTCTTTAACTACCATCACCTGCTCGCTCGTACCAGGCTTCAGTACCATACCAAAAAGGCCCTGATGGAACCAACCCAGAATATTCAGCCCCCATGACCGCTACATACACTTTTCCCTGGATCTTACGCCCTTTGAATTCCAAAATGTCTTCGATTAAACCCTCAAGTTCTATCCTCCTGCCTTCATAGGAAACTGGAGCTCTATCAGGTGTAAACAAGCTCCTAGACCCCATGTTTTCTTAAATAACTCTGAAGTAACCATGGTGATTCGTGCCTCAGAATCCACTAGCAAATGTAGTGTCTTACCCCCTACAACGATATCCACATAGGGGTCTACACATTCCTCAGGATTTCCTGAAATAGCTTGTTTATCTGTGACCACAACAATCATATCACAGAACTCACTCTCCAAATACTGATCTGAAACCTCTCTGGCTTCAGAAATGCTGTTAATCTTGACATTCTTGTTCACACTACTTTGACATACTTTTGCAAAGTGGCCCGTAAGACCACATTTGTGACATACAACACTGTTTGCCGGGCAACCCTTACAGTCCTTTCCATGCGGAAGATTTCCACATCTAAAACAAATATTGTTTTGTTTAAAAAATTGATTGTTCATATTCTTGTGTTCTTTACGTGTGGAAACAACGCTGACGCTGACTTTCTCCTCTTCTTTACGCTGGACAGCTAATTCTTTAAGAGACACTTGAGCAAGTTCAATACTCTTAGCCAGTTTGATTACTTCTTCCAGTGACGGGTCACCCATCGTAAGTAGCTTGAATGTGTCTGTCAACACAATGTCCGATGAATTGATCCCTGATAAGTTGATTCCGGAATGTTCCAAACTGGAATTGTGCACACAATTTCCGAAGTGCACTAACAAACTCATCAATTGACTCACTCTGTAACTGGGATCTCTTGAAAAATGTGTGACATAACACGACGAGGCTCGGCTGTTTGTCAAATCTCAGAACAAGTTTTTTTACTGTTTCCTGGTGTTCGTCCAACTCTTCGCCTTCTGCAACTACAACATCAGGGAGATGTTTTAAAGTTTCTCGGCCTTCAAAGCCTAGAGAGTGCAGTAACAGAAATGTTTTCCTTTCAGGTCTGTAGAGTAAGGGACCAATAGCACCCAACTAAGTCTCAAATGCATCAAACCATTGAGACAAAAAAACTGGAGGTTTTCCTGGAGACTCTAAAAATGGTGGAGGAACAGACACAGATTGCATTGTGCCGGAGACGGTATACTTTTACTATTAATATTACTCTGTATAGTTGTGTATTTGTTGAGAAATGCCTACAAAAGCAGTGTGAACTGCACTCCAAACTGTGTATTACAGCGAAAAATGCAGTAAAATGTCCATGCGACACACAAAAGTGCTCTCCAATGTGCTCTGAGGATGCAGCGTTGATTATAGAATGTTAGGGCATTAACCAGGACAAAGGAGAGGCACGGCAAGAATTACTGGTGTTGCATAGTAACCGATCCACACAATGAGGCCATTCCGTAAGAGCGTTCTTGCTTGGTTACCAAGCAATGATCTCACAGCGTATGCGAGACGTCTGATGGGCACACGCGCGCACACTATGCTTGCGCAGACCGTGATGGTAGCGGCACGCGCACAAGATGAAACTGCCAGCATAAGTCAGGAAATACGAACAGAGTGCTGCCAGAGAATCCCAATACAGTGCTCTCACCGCCTCCGAGAACGAGATGACTCCATCCACGCTGTCCGTTCCGTGCTGCCCCTGGAAGAATGGAGGAGTGCGAGGATCTTCACTTTGAACGCGCAGGCTCCTGAGGTGGCTCCATCTCCTCGTCACAAAATTTATGTTGCGATCAATGAGATCAAGCCACACTCGGTAAGTGGCTGTGCACGTTTATTCAGTGTCAAGATACAGGAGCCACTGTAAACACGTCCTGTCACCTTTCCCCAATTGCTGGTCCCCGGTCTCCAAGACAACCCCAGCACAAGCCCATTACAGGCCCCGCATTCCAATTAGTACGTCAACATATCACACTCTCACATAGCCACACATTTATTAACACCACAAAGCCAAGATATTGTACCACACAGGCAGTGTAAAACTGACGTCATGATAAGCAAAAACATTGGGTATGATATGTCACCATACCTACCTCAACATGCACACACACCTTTCTCATGCATGCATATCCTCTCTGCCGCTTGGCCACACATACACAATTGTATAGGAGCACGCAAAATCCAACAAATGCAACCATGAACACACACAGTGTCACACCCGCCAACATAGTCAACACATGCACTTTCATACAACCACAAAGCTACCATCACAAAGACAGCCACCAACCTCAATGCAGAACTAAAAAATCAAATATGTCAACACACCTAATGCTACTTACACACAAAACTACAGTCAGACATGAGACCAACTTCTGTGTTGTGAAACAATACACATGTGCAACAAAGCTCTCTTCAATATCTTCTGAATAAATGCTGTAAGAAAATGGGAGCTTTAAAAAAACATAACAAGGAACCTATCACTCATGCCTCCAGAGATCACTTCATCCTTCTGCAAGGCGCTTCTTGCTAGCCAGGACACAGACATCTCCCTCCTGCCCAATGCAGAGGAAGGAACGGGAGAACCAGGGTGGTTTGGGGGCTTCTAAAGTGACTCCTTCCTAGAATTCCACCTGCGTATCAGCGACAAACCAGGCTTGGTGACGGCCCCACAAAGCACACATAACCAGGACATCTAGGGATCTAATCTGGGCCTATCTGGCTGTCACTAGTTCCAGGTGAAAGTTATTCCTTGTTGGCAGCTCCTCCCGGGACGGCGTTGACTTCTCATCAGGGACTGGGCCTTTGAAGGACAAGGAACCTGCCTCTTGGCCTCTCAAGATGTAAACAAAGGACTGGACAAGACACCCTGCGCATCACCAATAAAGCCCTCAATGCGGGTGACCTCTTCATTCTGATGGGGTCCATATCCGCCGGGACCGCCCCATGGCAATTACACAGGTTTTACTTTAGTGTTTAGCTGCTGAAACCTCTGTCCGAATATCTAGACACAAATGAGGAGTTACTGGGGAGTCGGGCCTGGAATGACCAGTTCCCCAGTAGCATCTCCTGTCCCGGTGCATCCTTAGCTCACAGCCCAATATGGGCTCCCTGCTGTGTGGCTGCTTGTAAATGAATGTACAGGATGGTAGACAGACCCCCTGTAAACCGCAGTGGCTGCACTAAACATACTATACATACTTCTGAAACATGGAGAGTAGAGCTGTGTTAACAGCCGACTGAGCAAAACATCCTATTCACACATGATGCAAATGGAGCATTATTGTCAGTCAGTGTGATGGGTGCACCCAGAATATGATGTAGTGCAGTGTTTTCAACTAAGCATTTGTCACAATGCAGTGCTTCCAGTCTGTGTGATGGGTGCACCAACAATATGATGCAGTGGAGTGTTTTCAAATGAGCATTTTTCACAGTGCATACAGTGCTTCCAGTCTGTGTGATGGGTGCACCAAGAATATAATGCAGTGTTTTCAGCTAATCATTTGTCACAGTGCAGTGTTTCCAGTCTTTATGTTCTGCTGCACTAAACATACAACACTGTGCAGGGTTTTCAACCAAGCTTTTATCACAGTGCAGTGTTCCCAGTCTCTGTGTTCTGCTGCACTAAGCATACAATACTGGCAGTTTTCAACTACGCATTTGTCACAGTGCAGCATTTCCAGTCAGTGTGTTCTGCTGCACTAAGCATACAGTACTGTGCAGTGTTTTCAACTAAGCATTTGTCACAGTGCAGTGTTTCCAGTCTCTGTGTTCTGCTGCACTAAACATACCTTACTATGCAGTGTTTTCAACTAAGCATTTCTCACAATGCAGGGTTTAAAGTATGTGTGTTCTGCTGAACTAAGCATACTGTACTGTGCAGTGTTCTCAACTAAGCACTTGTCACAGAGCAGTGTTCCCAGTCTCTGTGTTCTGCAGCACTAAACATACAATACTGTGCAGTGTTTTTAACTAAGCATTTGTCACAGTGTAGTGTTCCCAGTCTCTGTGTTCTGCTGCACTAAGCATACAGTACTGTGCAGCATTTTCAACTAAGCATTTGTCACAGTGCAGTGTTTCCACTCTGTGTGTTCTGCTGCACTAAGCATACAGTACTGTGTAGTGTTTTCAACTAAGCATTTGCCACAGTACTGTGTTCCCAGTCTGTGTGTTCTGCTCCACTAAACATGCAATGTTGTGCAGTGTTTTCATCTAAGCTTTTGTGATAGTGCAGTGTTTCTAGTCTGTGTGTTCTGCTGCACTAAGCATACGGTACTGTGCAGTGTTTTCAACTAAGTTCTTGTCACAGTGCAGTGTTTCCAGTCTGTGTGTTCTGCTGCACTAAGCATACGGTAATGTGCAGTGTTTTCAACTAAGCATTTGCCACAGTGCAGTGTTTCCAGTCTGTGTGTTTTGCTGCACTAAGCATATGGTACTTTGCAGTGTTTTCAACTAAGCATTTGTCACAGTGCAGTGTTTCCAGTCTGTGTGTTCTGCTGCACTGAGCATACAGTACTGTGCAGTGTTTTCAACTAAGCATTTGTCACAGTGCAGTGTTTCCAGTCTGTGTGTTCTGTTGCACTGAGCATACAGTACTGTGCAGTGTTTTCAACTAAGCATTTGTCACAGTGCAGTGTTTCCAGTCTGTGTGTTCTGCTGCACTGAGCATACAGTACTGTGCAGTGTTTTCAACTAAGCATTTGTCACAGTGCAGTATTTCCAGTCTGTGTTTTCTGCTGCACTAAGCATACGGTACTGTGCAGTGTTTTCAGCTAAGCATTTGTCACAATGCAGGGTTTTCATCTTCAATGTCTAAGGACATGACGGAAAGAGTGGCTAGCTGCACTAAGCACACTATACAAACAGGACAGTATTTGCAGCCTATTTGTGTACTTGCTACACTAAGCACATGATACAGATAGTGCGGTGTAAACAGTTGGTGTGTTTGGGATGACTAAGCACAGCACAGGTGGGTCAGTGTTACCATTCTGTGTGCTTGGATGGACTATGCACATGGCACAGGAAGTGCATTGTAAGCGGTTTATGTATCTGGCTGCACCAGGTAAGAGACTCAGGTAGGGCGGTGTAAGCAGTCTGTGTGTTTGGCTGCACCAAGCAGGAGACACATGTAGTAGTCAATTTGTGCGTGTCTGGGTGCACTAAGCACGTGTCAAAGGTGGCGCGATGTCAGCAGTCTGTGTGTCTGGCTGCACTAACCACATGTCTCATGTAGCATGGTGTCAGCAGTCTGTGTGTCTGACTGCAATAAGCAAGTGATGCAAGTGATGCAGGTATTGTGGTGTTGAGCAGTCTTTGTGTCTGACTGCAGTAAGCACCCGACACAGGTAGCACGGTGTAAGGAGTCATAGCTGCACTAAGCACCAGACACAGGTAATGCGGTGTAAGGAGTCTTGGCTGCACTAAGCACTCGACACAAGTAGCTCGGTGTAAGGAGTCATCTGTGTGACGGGCTGCACTAAACACCTGACACAGGTAGCGCGGTGTAAGGAGTCATCTGTGTGTCTGGCAGCACTAAGCACCCGACATATGGAGCACGGTGTAAGAAGTCATCTGTGTGACTGGCTGCACTGAGCACTCGACACAGGTAGCGCGGTGTAAGGAGTCATAGCTGCACTAAGCACCAGACACAGGTAGCGCGGTGTAAGGAGTCATAGCTGCACTAAGCACCCGATACAAGTAGCACAGTGTTAGGAGTCTTCTGTGTGTCTGGCTGCACTAAGCACCCGACACAGGTAGAGCAGTGTAAGGAGTCATAGCTGCACTAAGCACCCGACACAGGTAGCGCTGTGTAAGGAGTCCTAGCTGCACTAAGCACCCGACACAAGTAGTGTGGCGTAAGGAGTCATCTGTGTGTCTGGCTGCACTAAGCATCTGGCACAGGTAGCACGGTGTAAGGAGTCATCTGTGTCTGGCTGTACTAAGCACCCGACACAGGTAGCGTGGTGTAAGGAGTCATCTGTGTTTGGCTGCATTGAGCACCTGACACAGGTAGCGCGGTGTAAGGAGTTATCTGTGTTTGGCTGCACTAAGCACCCGACAGAGGCAGCGTGGTGTAAGGAGTCATCTGTGTTTGGCTGCACTAAGCACCTGACACAGGTAGCACGGTGTAAGGAGTTATCTGTGTTTGGCTGCACTAAGCAATTGACACTGGTAGCGCGGTGTAAGGAGTCATCTGGGTGTCTGGCTGCACTAAGCACCCGACACCGGTAGCGCGGTGTAAGGAGTCATAGCTGCACTAAGCACCAGACACAGGTAACGCAGTGTAAGGAGTCTTGGCTGCACTAAGCACTTGACACAAGTAGCTCAGTGTAAGGAGTCATCTGTGTGTCTGGCTGCACAAAACACCTGACACAGGTAGCGCGGTGTAAGGAGTCATCTGTGTCTGGCTGCACTAAGCACCCGACACAGGTAGCGTGGTGTAAGGAGTCATAGCTGCACTAAGCACCAGACACAGGTACCGTGGTGTAAGGAGTCTTGGCTGCACTAAGCACCCGACAGAAGCAGTGTGGTGTAAGGAGTCATCTGTGTGTCTGGCTGCACTAAGCACCCGACACAGTAGCGCGGTGTAAGGAGTCTTGGCTGCACTAAGCACTCGACACAAGTAGCTCGGTGTAAGGAGTCATCTGTGTCTGGCTGCACTAAACACCCGACACAGGTAGCGCAGCGTAAGGAGTCATCTGTGTGACTGGCTGCACTAAGCACCCGACACAGGTAGCGCGGTGTAAGGAGTCATAGCTGCACTAAGCACCAGACACAGGTAGCACGGTGTAAGGAGTCATAGCTGCACTAAGCACCCGACACAGGTAGCGCAGTGTAAGGAGTCATAGCTGCACTAAGCACCCGACACAAGTAGCGTGGTGTAAGGAGTCATCTGGGTGTCTGGCAGCACTAAGCACCCGTCACAGGTAGCGCGGTGTAAGGAGTCATCTGTGTCTGGCTGTACTAAGCACCCGACACAGGTAGCGCAGTATAAGGAGTCAACTGTGTTTGGCTGCATTAAGCACCTGACACAGGTAGCGCGGTGTAAGGAGTTATCAGTGTTTGGCTGCACTAAGCACCCGACACAGGTAGCGCGGTATAAGGAGACATCTGTGTGCCTGGCTGCACTAAGCACCCGACACAGGTAGCGCGGTGTAAGGAGTCATCTGTGTTTGGCTGCACTAAGCACCCAACACAGATAGCACGGTGTAAGGAGTCAGCTGTGTCTGGCTGCACTAAGCACCCGACACAGGAACTTATTTGTGAGAGCTGGGGCTTATTCTTATGCCTCAAGCATTTGCTGCGAGCAGAAGACACATATGGGAAAGACGGAAGAAGGAAAAACTAAAAAGCGTCATTAAGGGAGAAAGTAGAAAGTAGCAGGATGAGCTGAAGAGGCAGGGGTGGCCGTAAATGGATTGAAGAGGCCGGAGATGACTTCAGGATTACGCTGCCTCAGTATTCAGTGCTGGCAGGTTTAATTACAGCAGGCTATGTTTAAGAGAAGGGCTTTGAGCACCGGCACCTCTTTATTTACAAATTAAGCACTGGGCCCAGCCTTCTGAGAGGTGACAGGTAACGTAGCGCAGCAGCCAAAAATTCTGCTCTTCGCTGCATGAGAAGTAGAGAGCGGGAGAGCGCCATATTCACATAGAAATTGCTCTCTCCTCCCCTCTCCACAGCGCCGATTTCAGCTACTTTGTGCCCCTCACATACCTTAACGCCGTGATGCTAGGATGTGTTCAGAAGTCTAGCATAGGTTTTGTACAGGAAAGGTGCCCTTCCAATACAAAATACTATGCTGAGACCAGTGAAAAATCTTGTCCTACTTTGTGTGCTGTACAATGCTGTACGCTTGAAAAGTCAGAAAACCACAGAGAAATGCAAACATTTCTCAGTTTAACTCCTGCTTTTCAGCGGTGTTAATTTTTGGAGCTAAGCCCTGTCTGCTGATATGTGAGAATAGGGTTTAGCATCAGAAAGCATGGGTGGTTGCACAGGAACGCCCAGGTACCACACATGTACCACCCCTACAATGCCCTCTTGACTCAAAGTGAAGCAAAGCAGCATGTTGCTCTGCTTTGCGTTACTTTTACACACAAACCAAGGCAAATACCATTTTGATTTGGTTTGTGAAACCCACAAAAAGGTTTAGCATAGGTTTAGGGTAAAAAAGTAATGCTAACCCGATGCTAAACCTTTGAGAATCTGGGCTTGTGTGTCTGGCTGCTTTAACCACACAACACAGGTAGAGCGGTGTGAGCAGTCTGTGTGTCTGGCTGCACTAAGCACACAACACAGGTAGAGCGGTGTGAGCAGCCTGTCTGACTGGCTGCACTAAGCACACTACACAGGTAGAGCGGTGTGAGCAGTCTGTGTGTCTGGCTGCGCACACAACACAGGTAGAGCGGTGTGAGCAATTTGTGTGTCTGGCTGCGCACACAATACAGGTAGAGCGGTGTGAGCAGTCTGTGTGTCTGGCTGCACTAAGCACACTACACAGGTAGAGCGGTGTGAGCAGTCTGTGTGTCTGGCTGCGCACACAACACTGGTAGAGCGGTGTGAGCAGCCTGTGTGTCTGGCTGCACTAAACACACAACACAGGTAGAACGGTGTGAGCAGTCTGTGTGCCTGGCAGCACTAAGCACACAACACCGGTAGAGCGGTGTGAGCAGTCTGTGTGTCTTGCTGCCCTAAGCACACAACACAGGTAGCACGGTGAGAGCCGTCTGTGTGCCTGGCTGCCCTAAGCACACAACAGAGGTAGCACGGTGTGAGCACTCTATGTGTCTGGATGCACACAACACAGGCAGTACAGTGGAAGCAGTCTGTGTGTCTAGCTGCTGTAAGCACAGAACACAGGTATTGCGTGTAAACAGTCTGTGTGTCTGGCAGTATCGACTATATAATACAGACAGTTTCCAGAGAGACCCTATTCACGAGCATTTTTACCCAGATGTATTACACGTGTCTACAAACCCTGCACACTGGAGGTTTTCACACACACATAATTCCGAGTTAAGACACGTGTAGGGCCGCCGGCAGAGCCAGGTTGTGAAACAACTTGAATTCGAGGAGGGTGGGCCCTTCTCCCAACTCATTCTCTTTTGATGGCATTTGGAGGGCTTTATTTTTAGTGTGTGTGTGCCCTCCCCTGCTTAGCAACCAGCATGACACATGACCTCAGCTGCGAGAAATGGCAGCCCTAATGAAGAAATTGCTCTAATTCTGGGGTCAGCCCGATTTTCCATCGTTATTAGCGAATTAGAAGTGTAAGTATTAATTCAGGTGTGTTATTTCAGTGACAAAATATTTTTGTTATTAACGAGGCCTGTCACCCTCGCTTGCAGAGGATGAATTCCCACCTCCTTGGGTTCCCTGTGAGAAACATCTCAGAACAAGGATGCTCTTGGTACCAGAGTGGTCCTTGGAGGGGGGCGACAGGGCGCGGGAACAATTATCGGCCTAGGAGGGCTGAGAGTTGGCAGGCACCCCCCAGCCAGGCCCTACATGAAGGGATAATGGCCCAACTGTACCAGAGGCAGCGCACGGCACCCTGGGCCAAAGTAAATTAGATTTGCAAACCTTGCTGCAAGCGCAGGTTCTGTGTGGGAGGGGAGCACGTGCATGTTGGACCTGGCACTTTCTAAAGGGTCACCCCCAAATTTTTCACCTTTTTTTCCCTCCACCTTTTTGCTGAATTCATGTGTGTTGGCCTTAGAACTCTGGGCACTTTACCACTTCTAACCAGTGATAAAGTGCTTGTGCTATTGCCTTAAAACATGGTAGAATTGGCTTTTACCCAATTGGTATAATTCATTCACTTATAAGTGCCTCGTAAAGTGCATTACATGTGCCCAGGGCCTGTTAGTGGGCCCCCAACACTGACTGTGCCACCCACTTAAGTAGCCCTTTAAACTTGCCTGAGGCCTGCTGTTGCAAAGCTGGTGTGGGCAGGTTTGAACTGCCATTACGACCTGGCAAAGTAAACCTTTTGCCAGGAAAAAACGTTCCTTTTTAATACATATAAGTCACCCCTAGTGTCGACCTGGACAGCCCAAAGGGAAGGTTGCAGTTCATTTAAAAAGTTGGAAATGTACTGTGAGGTTTTACACATCCCGTTAGTGAAAAACCTCAAATTAGTTTTTTACTGCTACAAAGCCTATATCTTCCACACAATAACATTGGAATTGCCCAAGTGTACCTTATAATCATAATTTCCAAATGGGAAGAGATAACACCCCCTCCAAAGTTTGGTGTCTCTGCAATCACAATTTTAAATCCTAATTCATGGTGAAGTAGGATTTTAATTTACAATTCTGAAAATGCCACTTTAAGAAACTTGCAATTTTTTGTTTTAGCCATTTGGTCCCGGCAGCCCGTCTTTGATCATTTGTCAGGGAAGGGTGACAGCTGGGCTTTGTGTATTCACCCTAGAGAGCCACACACAAGGGGTGCTTAGGTGTGACTTGATTGACCTTGATGAGCCATCCTGGGCAGGACGGGAGGGAGGAGCTGGACACCTGCACCTGAATAGGCTGTGGCCTGTCCATACACAAAGGGATACAGTACGTCTTGACCTGCGGATAGTGTCCCAGGAGTAAGGACTGCTGAATGACTACCACTCTCCTGGACTCCAGCTTTGCTACACTGACCTGCTGCCTGCTGCTCTCTCGCCTGAGTGTGAGAAGCACTGGACCTGCATCTCTCCAACCCAGAACCCAGAGTGACTCCAAAGGCTTGCTGGCTGGCTACTGATCGAAAGTCTCAAGGACATAAAAGACTTCTAACCACCCTGCTTCTGTACCTGGGCTCTGTCACCTGTGCGTCTGCCCTGACAAGTAGTGCCACCCCTGTTCCTGGACCCTTGGAAGTGGACCTAGGGTGTTTTGCTCCAGCAGAACAGATGCATCCTCCGCTGTGGTAGCAGAACCGACGCATCAGCTCTGCTACGTGAATCAGTACTGATGCATCCCTGATACTTCATGGTCCAGAACCGAAGCAACAGATTTGCATCATCACTGTGACCCACATCTTGGGACTCATGCATCTCTTTTGGAACCGCCACTGCACAATGCTGAACCTGGTGCAATTTCCTTGTATCTCCCATCGACGGCAGCCTTAATGATGACACCAAAGCTCTGCATCGATGTTACTGCGTGGATCAGAAGCAACGCATCAACTTGACTGCGCCATTCAAACTAAACACAGGTCTTGGCACCATAAGCCCCATTGACTGCATCCTCTACATCGATACCTCAGAAACTCACACTGCAGACTTGCCGCATCTCAGAAGCGACGCATCGCTTCAGCTGCATGATGCATCTTTGTTTTGGACCCACACAATGCTCTGCTACTAGGATTTAAGGCACTTCGGTTCAGCATGCCTAACTGAGCCCCTGCAGCCAACCTGCGCTCCACTGTAGTGAGCCTGAACCTTTGATTCTATCCCAGTCTCCTGCAACCAGATGTCCCTGGTTGGCGCTTCCTATCACTATTTTACCGTTTATTTTTTAAAAATTCATAACTCAAGTACTACTTTTTTTTTTTTTTTTAGTTTTTGTTTTGTTTTATTGAGTAAATTAAGTTCTATTTTCCTAACATAGTGTGAGATCCTTTTAATGTGTGTTGGCACTGCCTTACTGTTTGAGGTGTTCCACAAATTAAGCCTGACTGCTCGGTGCCGAGTTTCCAAAGGGTCAGCAAGGTTAATTTGGGGTTTGCTTGTGCCTTTCCCTGACAAGAACTTTGGGTGATGCTTGACCAGGGCTCACGCCCCAGTTAATCAACAACCTAATTTCTCACATGTGCATTTGTCCAACAGCCAGAAAGCACGTACCCACCTGTCCGGTGACCTCAGGACATGTGTAACAAAAGGGATGCCAACCATTTCTGTCCTATACGGAAGTGTAGAGGGTTCTATGTAGGGAGAAATCTTTGCAAATTATCAGATTTGGGCTTGTTTCGTGTGGGTATCACCAATAAAGTTGCCCTAGAGCCAAGCTCTGGACAGTAGACCATACACCATGTCCCTCTCTTTAGCATCATAAGCTGCGATCCTGTAGCTTATTAATAAAAACCGAGAGCTACCACTATTCACACTCATCTATGCTCCCCAGAAGAGGTTATCACTCTGGGGCAAAGTGTAACGCTAAATGTGTGGGCCTGGCTACTCAGGCGCCAGCATCTCCACAACCATGTTACCAATTCTCTGATCTGGACCGAATGCACCTAGTGAAGTTTTGAATGATTGTTCTGTTCTGTGTTTCTTCTGCTGTCTCTGCATGCCTAGTAACTGGAGAGACCCTACGACATTTTTCCACTGCAGCCCAAGAGTGGTACATACCTACCTCATCCACAGGGAGGTGCTGATAATCTCTTTGTCTTGAAAGCAGCGTAAAAAACTGTGCATCACCTTCATGTCCTAAATGCCAGCATGCATGATCTACAAAGGAGGTTCCCATGACGTAGAGTAAACTAGAGGTACCCCAAGATTCTGATAAAACTTCTCCTAAACTTTTGGCTGAAATGTGGAACAGAAGGTGGCTCACTCATACTTAAGCTGTGCCGGTTGTTTTCTTGGCTCGGCACAGACACTTAATTGTCAACACCAGCACTTATGACAGACTGGGTCACAGTGTCTGCTTGTCTAATTTAGACACGAGCAGAACAACAGTTGTTTATTAATTCAATTTACATTACATATAACTAATACCTGCCTCCCAAGCCATTCTTATAGCATTGGGGGCCTGGAATAATCTGACTTGTCACACTGTGGGCCTCAGTACAAAGTCGGCAGACAGAAAAGCCCATCCGCTAAAATTCCGACGGGGAGGTTGCCACCATTGTGGCTACCTCTCGCCGAGCCCATTATGAGTTTCCCGCTGGGTCAGCAGATGGAATCTCAGTTTCCGGTGCTGGCCTAGCAGGAAATGGCCTACAGCATTGTCTCCGGCTCATAATAGAGCTGACGACAATGCTGTAGTGCGTAGTGTGCACCTGCACCTGTCGCAATGTCCACTGTCTGCAAAGCAGAACTTTGCGAGGGTGCTGGCCAGGTGTGTCCCTGCACTGCCCATGCCAAAGTCCTGGGTCCCCCTGCACCTCTTCTCTGCCAACCTTTTCATGGCGGTGTTACCACAATGAAATCGCTGGCAGAGAAGGGGGTCATAATCCCCAGGAAAGAGGTGCTTGCAGGAACCTCCGAGCCATGGTTTAGGATTAGGACCGCCATGACCGCCATGACCGCCAGACCGCCGGGACGACTAATCATGGTGGTGCTGACAGTCCGACTATGGCACGACCGCCGCCGTTATAATGTGGCGCTCGGACCGCCGCATTGGCGGCAGTCCGACCGCCACCGCGAGTCCGGCAGTCAGCAGACTGCCAGACCCGTATTGAGGCTCTGTGTGATGATTAGTAGTTGTGTTGGTACTGAAGATGATATTAATAGTGAGGGATCAAACTTCTGATTAATAAACATCCCTTAACTGCTCGCTAAACTGAATAGGCTCGATTCATAAAGGGAGAAGTTAAATGATGATATTACAAGCTGTGTCAAGTTTTGAGAGGGCTGGGTTAAGCTACATGAGGGTCCCTGCGTGTTTGTTATACTGTGTTGCATGATGTAGGAAGTTGGCTCTGTATGTGCTATTTCAAAGTGAGGAATAGCATGCACAGAGTCCAAGGGTTCCCCTTAGAGGTAAAATAGTGGTAAAAATAGATAATACTAATGCTCTATTTTGTGGTAGTGTGGTCGAGCAGTAGGCTTATCCAAGGAGTAGTGTTAAGCATTTGTTGTACATACACATAGACAATAAATGAGGTACACACACTCAGAGACAAATCCAGCCAATAGGTTTTTATATAGAAAAATATCTTTTCTTAGTTTATTTTAGGAACCACAGGTTCAAATTCTACATGTAATATCTCATTCGAAAGGTATTGCAGGTAAGTACTTTAGGAACTTCAAATCATCAAAATTGCATGTATACTTTTCAAGTTATTGACAAATAGCTGTTTTAAAAGTGGACACTTAGTGCAATTTTCACAGTTCCTAGGGGAGGTAAGTATTTGTTAGATTAACCAGGTAAGTAAGACACTTACAGGGCTCAGTTCTTGGTCCAAGGTAGCCCACCGTTGGGGGTTCAGAGCAACCCCAAAGTCACAACACCAGCAGCTCAGGGCCGGTCAGGTGCAGAGTCCAAAGTGGTGCCCAAAACACATAGGCTAGAATGGAGAGGAGGGGGTGCCCCGGTTCCGGTCTGCTTGCAGGTAAGTACCCGCGTCTTCGGAGGGCAGACCAGGGGGGTTTTGTAGGGCACCGGGGGGGACACAAGTCCACACAGAAATTTCACCCTCAGCGGCGCGGGGGCGGCCGGGTGCAGTGTAGAAACAAGCGTCGGGTTTGCAATGTTAGTCTATGAGAGATCTCGGGATCTCTTCAGCGCTGCAGGCAGGCAAGGGGGGGGGTTCCTCGGGGAAACCTCCACTTGGGCAAGGGAGAGGGACTCCTGGGGGTCACTTCTCCAGTGAAAGTCCGGTCCTTCAGGTCCTGGGGGCTGCGGGTGCAGGGTCTCTCCCAGGTGTCGGGACTTTAGGTTCGAAAGAGTCGCGGTCAGGGGAAGCCTCGGGATTCCCTCTGCAGGCGGCGCTGTGGGGGCTCAGGGGGGACAGGTTTTGGTACTCACAGTATCAGAGTAGTCCTGGGGTCCCTCCTGAGGTGTTGGATCGCCACCAGTCGAGTCGGGGTCGCCGGGTGCAGTGTTGCAAGTCTCACGCTTCTTGCGGGGAGCTTGCAGGGATCTTTAAAGTTGCTGGAAACAAAGTTGCAGCTTTTCTTGGAGCAGGTCCGCTGTCCTCGGGAGTTTCTTGTCTTTTCGAAGCAGGGGCAGTCCTCAGAGGGTGTCGAGGTCGCTGGTCCCTTCGGAAGGCGTCGCTGGAGCAGGATCTTTGGAAGGCAGGAGACAGGCCGGTGAGTTTCTGGAGCCAAGGCAGTTGTCGTCTTCTGGTCTTCCGCTGCAGGGGTTTTCAGCTGGGCAGTCCTTCTTCTTGTTGCAGGAATCTAATTTTCTAGGGTTCAGGGTAGCCCTTAAATACTAAATTTAAGGGCGTGTTTAGGTCTGGGGGGTTAGTAGCCAATGGCTACTAGCCCTGAGGGTGGGTACACCCTCTTTGTGCCTCCTCCCAAGGGGAGGGGGTCACAATCCTAACCCTATTGGGGGAATCCTCCATCTGCAAGATGGAGGATTTCTAAAAGTTAGAGTCACTTCAGCTCAGGACACCTTAGGGGCTGTCCTGACTGGTCAGTGACTCCTCCTTGTTTTTCTCATTATCTTCTCCGGCCTTGCCGCCAAAAGTGGGGCCTGGCCGGAGGGGGCGGGCAACTCCACTAGCTGGAGTGTCCTGCTGGGTTGGCACAAAGGAGGTGAGCCTTTGAGGCTCACCGCCAGGTGTGACAATTCCTGCCTGGGGGAGGTGTTAGCATCTCCACCCAGTGCAGGCTTTGTTACTGGCCTCAGAGTGACAAAGGCACTCTCCCCATGGGGCCAGCAACATGTCTCGGTTTGTGGCAGGCTGCTAAAACTAGTCAGCCTACACAGATAGTCGGTTAAGTTTCAGGGGGCACCTCTAAGGTGCCCTCTGTGGTGTATTTTACAATAAAATGTACACTGGCATCAGTGTGCATTTATTGTGCTGAGAAGTTTGATACCAAACTTCCCAGTTTTCAGTGTAGCCATTATGGTGCTGTGGAGTTCGTGTTTGACAAACTCCCAGACCATATACTCTTATGGCTACCCTGCACTTACAATGTCTAAGGTTTTGTTTAGACACTGTAGGGGTACCATGCTCATGCACTGGTACCCTCACCTATGGTATAGTGCACCCTGCCTTAGGGCTGTAAGGCCTGCTAGAGGGGTGTCTTACCTATACTGCATAGGCAGTGAGAGGCTGGCATGGCACCCTGAGGGGAGTGCCATGTCGACTTACTCGTTTTGTCCTCACTAGCACACACAAGCTGGCAAGCAGGGTGTCTGTGCTGAGTGAGAGGTCTCCAGGGTGGCATAAGACATGCTGCAGCCCTTAGAGACCTTCCTTGGCATCAGGGCCCTTGGTACTAGAAGTACCAGTTACAAGGGACTTATCTGAATGCCAGGGTGTGCCAATTGTGGATACAATGGTACATTTTAGGTGAAGGAACACTGGTGCTGGGGCCTGGTTAGCAGGGTCCCAGCACACTTCTCAGTCAAGTCAGCATCAGTATCAGGCAAAAAGTGGGGGGTAACTGCAACAGGGAGCCATTTCTTTACACAAGCCCCCCCCAGCCCACAGGCCAGGAGACTCAGCCAACGCTGGAAGAGTCTTCCTAGTCTGTCAGGCGAGGAAGAGTAGAGGAAATGGCTGGTTTGTTGCAGGGCCTACTCTGCCTTACATCCTCCTGTTCAGGTCATTCCCTCTGGGGAACTGACCCACTTCCACAGTGATAGGACCTAGTCTGAACTGCCTCTTGTCTGTGCTTTTTATGTCTTCACCCATTCTCTCTATTTTGAGGTCAGAGGTATCCACCTCTGCTAATCTTATCTTAGCCAGGGTCACCCCTAGCTTACCCAAAGAGGTTACCCAGAGCTGGAGTAACCCCACCATGACCAACAGGGTCAGGGGGCCTAACTTGTTATTTGGCATGGGGTCAGACCACCATGCCAAGGATAGTGCAGCCATAAAGGCTAACACCCAGCAGAGGCCACTGACAGCTGTCAGTGCCCAGAACCACACCTTTAGCTCTTCACCTACAAGGGAAAGGGCTAAGTTACAGGCTTCTTTGGGTTCAGGGTGCCTGTCTGCTGTATTAGAGTGGGGGGGTTACCACATCTTGTAGTAAACACCCTTCTTCCACTCTTTCTTCTGTTAGCTGAGGAGCCACCCACTCAGGCTTAACAGTTGTCTGACTAGCCAGGACTTCTTGTGGGTCAGGTTGGACTTTATCAGAGCCATTTTTGGAGTTCTCCCCTACTGGAGCAGAATCTCCTTGGCTTGCTGGAACCTTGGCTAAAGGTTGTCCACCTTTCCTACTCTGTTTCCTTTTCTTTTTCCTCTGGGGCCTACTTGCATTTACTGCAGAGGCAGGCACTCCAGAATCCTTGGGAGAGGACTGGCCCTGGACCAGTTCTTCTCTTAGGCTCTGACTAACCTCTGGGTAGTCATTTCCAAGGAGACAATCAAGGGGGAGGTCTGTACTGACTACTACCCTTCTCCAGCTAAGAGTGCCACCCACTTCTATGGGCACTAAAGCCACAGGCCTCTTAGTGACCCTGTCTAGGCTAACTCTTACCCTGGCAGTCTCACCTGGGATGTACTGGTTTGAGAGCACCAGCCTGTCATGCACAATAGTGTGACTGGCACAAGTGTCTCTCAGGGCAGTGGTTGGGATTCCATTCACCAGTAGGTGGTGGAAGTGTCTACTTCCCTCTGGAATCTCCAACTCACCTGTTGGGCCCTGTTTCCAGTTGAAGGCTAGGAAGACCTCCTCATCTGAGGAGTCATCTCCCATGGCTACACTGGTTACCCCTGGAATTTTATTCTGGGGTTTGTTTTTGGGACAAGAAGTGTCCTTGGTGTGGTGCCCAGACTGTTTACAGTTGTGGCACCAGGCCTTAGTGGCATCCCAGTTCTTACCCTGGTACCCACCTTTGTTTTGGGTTGTGTCTTGGGGCCCACCCACCTGTTCTGGTTTTTGGGGGCCTACAGAGGACTCTTTTTCTTTGTTTCTAGGGTCACCCACTTTCTCCTGGGGAGTTTTTGTAACCCCTTTCTTTTGGTCACCCCCAGTGGAAGTTTTGGTTACCCTAGTCTTGACCCAGTTGTCTGCCTTCTTTCCCAATTCTTGGGGAGAAATTGGACCTAGGTCTACCAGATACTGATGCAACTTTTCATTGAAGCAGTTACTTAAAATGTGTTCTTTCATAAACAAATTATAAAGCCCAACATAGTCACACACTTCATTTCCAGTTAACCAACCATCCAGTGTTTTTACTGAGTAGTCTACAAAATCAACCCAGGTCTGGCTCGAGGATTTTTGAGCCCCCCTGAATCTAATTCTATACTCCTCAGTGGAGAATCCAAAGCCCTCAATCAGGGTACCCTTCATGAGGTCATAAGATTCTGCATCTTTTCCAGAGAGTGTGAGGAGTCTATCCCTACACTTTCCAGTGAACATTTCCCAAAGGAGAGCACCCCAGTGAGATCTGTTCACTTTTCTGGTTACACAAGCCCTCTCAAAAGCTGTGAACCATTTGGTGATGTCATCACCATCTTCATATTTTGTTACAATCCCTTTGGGGATTTTTAGGATGTCAGGAGAATCTCTGACCCTATTTAAGTTGCTGCCACCATTGATGGGACCTAGGCCCATCTCTTTTCTTTCCCTCTCTATGGCTAGGATCTGTTTTTCCAAAGCCAATCTTTTGGCCATCCTGGCTAACTGGATGTCCTCTTCACTGGGGCTATCCTCAGTGATTTCAGAGGTGTTGGTCTCTCCTGTGAGGGAACCAGCATCTCTGACTATTATTTTTGGAGTCAGGGTTTGAGGGACCCTGTTCTCCCTAGATAGGACTGGTAGGGGGGAATTGTCCTCCAAGTCACTATCCTCTTCCTCTGAGTTGCCACCCTCAGAGGGGTTGGCCTTTTCAAACTCTGCCAAAAGCTCCTGGAGCTGTATTTTGGTAGGTTTGGGGCCCATTGTTATTTTCTTTATTTTACAGAGTGACCTTAGCTCCCTCATCTTAAGATGGAGGTAAGGTGTGGTGTCGAGTTCCACCACAGTCACATCTGTGCTAGACATTTTGTTTCTAAAAGTTGGAATACTTTTTAAGAATCTACAACTGTTTCTAGAATCTAATTTCAAACTTTTAACAAACTTTTAAACTCTAAAAGACAATGCTCAACAGGGACTTAACACACAAGGCCCTAGCAGGACTTTTAAGAATTTAGAAAACTTTTCAAATTGCAAAAATCAATTTCTAATGACAATTTTGGAATTTGTCGTGTGATCAGGTATTGGCTGAGTAGTCCAGCAAATGCAAAGTCTTGTACCCCACCGCTGATCCACCAATGTAGGAAGTTGGCTCTGTATGTGCTATTTCAAAGTGAGGAATAGCATGCACAGAGTCCAAGGGTTCCCCTTAGAGGTAAAATAGTGGTAAAAATAGATAATACTAATGCTCTATTTTGTGGTAGTGTGGTCGAGCAGTAGGCTTATCCAAGGAGTAGTGTTAAGCATTTGTTGTACATACACATAGACAATAAATGAGGTACACACACTCAGAGACAAATCCAGCCAATAGGTTTTTATATAGAAAAATATCTTTTCTTAGTTTATTTTAGGAACCACAGGTTCAAATTCTACATGTAATATCTCATTCGAAAGGTATTGCAGGTAAGTACTTTAGGAACTTCAAATCATCAAAATTGCATGTATACTTTTCAAGTTATTGACAAATAGCTGTTTTAAAAGTGGACACTTAGTGCAATTTTCACAGTTCCTAGGGGAGGTAAGTATTTGTTAGATTAACCAGGTAAGTAAGACACTTACAGGGCTCAGTTCTTGGTCCAAGGTAGCCCACCGTTGGGGGTTCAGAGCAACCCCAAAGTCACCACACCAGCAGCTCAGGGCCGGTCAGGTGCAGAGTCCAAAGTGGTGCCCAAAACACATAGGCTAGAATGGAGAGGAGGGGGTGCCCCGGTTCCGGTCTGCTTGCAGGTAAGTACCCGCGTCTTCGGAGGGCAGACCAGGGGGGTTTTGTAGGGCACCGGGGGGGACACAAGTCCACACAGAAATTTCACCCTCAGCGGCGCGGGGGCGGCCGGGTGCAGTGTAGAAACAAGCGTCGGGTTTGCAATGTTAGTCTATGAGAGATCTCGGGATCTCTTCAGCGCTGCAGGCAGGCAAGGGGGGGGGTTCCTCGGGGAAACCTCCACTTGGGCAAGGGAGAGGGACTCCTGGGGGTCACTTCTCCAGTGAAAGTCCGGTCCTTCAGGTCCTGGGGGCTGCGGGTGCAGGGTCTCTCCCAGGTGTCGGGACTTTAGGTTCGAAAGAGTCGCGGTCAGGGGAAGCCTCGGGATTCCCTCTGCAGGCGGCGCTGTGGGGGCTCAGGGGGGACAGGTTTTGGTACTCACAGTATCAGAGTAGTCCTGGGGTCCCTCCTGAGGTGTTGGATCGCCACCAGTCGAGTCGGGGTCGCCGGGTGCAGTGTTGCAAGTCTCACGCTTCTTGCGGGGAGCTTGCAGGGATCTTTAAAGTTGCTGGAAACAAAGTTGCAGCTTTTCTTGGAGCAGGTCCGCTGTCCTCGGGAGTTTCTTGTCTTTTCGAAGCAGGGGCAGTCCTCAGAGGGTGTCGAGGTCGCTGGTCCCTTCGGAAGGCGTCGCTGGAGCAGGATCTTTGGAAGGCAGGAGACAGGCCGGTGAGTTTCTGGAGCCAAGGCAGTTGTCGTCTTCTGGTCTTCCGCTGCAGGGGTTTTCAGCTGGGCAGTCCTTCTTCTTGTTGAAGGAATCTAATTTTCTAGGGTTCAGGGTAGCCCTTAAATACTAAATTTAAGGGCGTGTTTAGGTCTGGGGGGTTAGTAGCCAATGGCTACTAGCCCTGAGGGTGGGTACACCCTCTTTGTGCCTCCTCCCAAGGGGAGGGGGTCACAATCCTAACCCTATTGGGGGAATCCTCCATCTGCAAGATGGAGGATTTCTAAAAGTTAGAGTCACTTCAGCTCAGGACACCTTAGGGGCTGTCCTGACTGGTCAGTGACTCCTCCTTGTTTTTCTCATTATCTTCTCCGGCCTTGCCGCCAAAAGTGGGGCCTGGCCGGAGGGGGCGGGCAACTCCACTAGCTGGAGTGTCCTGCTGGGTTGGCACAAAGGAGGTGAGCCTTTGAGGCTCACCGCCAGGTGTGACAATTCCTGCCTGGGGGAGGTGTTAGCATCTCCACCCAGTGCAGGCTTTGTTACTGGCCTCAGAGTGACAAAGGCACTCTCCCCATGGGGCCAGCAACATGTCTCGGTTTGTGGCAGGCTGCTAAAACTAGTCAGCCTACACAGATAGTCGGTTAAGTTTCAGGGGGCACCTCTAAGGTGCCCTCTGTGGTGTATTTTACAATAAAATGTACACTGGCATCAGTGTGCATTTATTGTGCTGAGAAGTTTGATACCAAACTTCCCAGTTTTCAGTGTAGCCATTATGGTGCTGTGGAGTTCGTGTTTGACAAACTCCCAGACCATATACTCTTATGGCTACCCTGCACTTACAATGTCTAAGGTTTTGTTTAGACACTGTAGGGGTACCATGCTCATGCACTGGTACCCTCACCTATGGTATAGTGCACCCTGCCTTAGGGCTGTAAGGCCTGCTAGAGGGGTGTCTTACCTATACTGCATAGGCAGTGAGAGGCTGGCATGGCACCCTGAGGGGAGTGCCATGTCGACTTACTCGTTTTGTCCTCACTAGCACACACAAGCTGGCAAGCAGGGTGTCTGTGCTGAGTGAGAGGTCTCCAGGGTGGCATAAGACATGCTGCAGCCCTTAGAGACCTTCCTTGGCATCAGGGCCCTTGGTACTAGAAGTACCAGTTACAAGGGACTTATCTGAATGCCAGGGTGTGCCAATTGTGGATACAATGGTACATTTTAGGTGAAGGAACACTGGTGCTGGGGCCTGGTTAGCAGGGTCCCAGCACACTTCTCAGTCAAGTCAGCATCAGTATCAGGCAAAAAGTGGGGGGTAACTGCAACAGGGAGCCATTTCTTTACACATGAGCAACAAATTCTTTGTGGAAAAAGATGTGGAAGGAAAGGGAAAACATGGCAGCGACTGCATCTGACGTCGCCTAGTAGCTGACTCATCATTAATCCTAAAAAACGGCATCCTTCCGTTTTACACAAACAGATAGATTTTTCAGCAGGAGTACTGGACCCTACAAGGTGCAGGCCTGGAGTATGTTGCCCCCACTCAGGTGAAATCTCCGAATGATATATTAGCATAGAAATATCCCTAGTAAAAAATATATTGCTATGTTTGTATGCAATTCACAGAGTAGAACTTGCTAATGTTCCTTGCACATAGCTAGCCTCAGCCATTCGCACAGACAAATCAGGGGTTGGTTGCTGTAAACCTGAAGTGTGAACAGATTGGGACACAAAAAACATGTTTGGGAGTCCCTGGGCCCCTCTGTGCACTGGGCATTGGCAGAATAGTGTACTGTGCAAAAGGACTCTGTTTAATATTTTGACTGGGGGAACAGGAAAATACCCAGAGCACTTGGAATCCAACACACCAGGCAGTGAAAACTGTGTAGGGTATTTTAAGCAACCCCAGCAGCCTCGCCTTTTCCCCCTTGTGACTCATATTGAAGGCAGAGAGCCTGGGGTCCAGTGCGATGCGGACCTTCGGCTCTGGGCGAGCAGGCAGAGATGTTTAACGGCAGTGGTTCCCAACCTTTTCACTTCTGTGAACCCCCATTTTATCAATACTGGAGCCCGTGGACCCCCACTGAATCTTTATTGGAATCGGGGGACCCCCACTGAGTTAATACTGATAGCTGGGACCTAATATTATTACATTTTTTAAGCAGCCGCAGACCCCCTGATGAGGCTTCGCGGACCCCCAGGGGTCCCCGGCCCACAGGTTGGGAACCACTGTTGTACAGCATAGGCAAAGTGGGTGATTGCAGAGCGCCCCCATCATTC
The DNA here is from genome assembly GCF_031143425.1 of Pleurodeles waltl. Taxonomy (NCBI): domain Eukaryota; kingdom Metazoa; phylum Chordata; class Amphibia; order Caudata; family Salamandridae; genus Pleurodeles; species Pleurodeles waltl. The sequence goes on from NC_090450.1 coordinate 7,359,559, forward strand.
ATGATAAAAAACAGAAATGTCAGGATAAGAAAAGGTGCCTGAAGGACACCTTTGCCACAGTAAAGGTGGCATCTGTACCTCTTGGTGACAGACACACAAAGCAGCTTACACACTCCTCTTTGATGCAGTAAGACCTCCATACCTTGAACCCGCACAATTGTTTCACTTTGTGACTCCAGAGGGCACAGTCACCACACCTGGTAATGATATGCCCTGAGTTCAGGCACCAACTGCCCCTGCAAATGTCCAAATGCCCACAGCGGGCATGCCAGTCACACACAGGATCAAGCGACTCCCGCAGAAATGGCACACGGTGTGTGTGCTCGGGTGTATCTCCGCATCTTCACAGCTACATACTCTCAGGGCTAGGTCCTTGCTAACAAGGTCACTGTGCATTTAAAATGCTACAGTGCGTCGTGCAAGGGAACGTAAAGTTCAAGATGGCGCAACTAATAAATGTGTGCTTGTTTGAAATGTTTTCTTAAACTTTCTGTTTTTCCCAAAACTCTTGTTAACAAGACATTGAAGGGAAATGTCCAGAGCCTGACGCATGCGCTGCTGAACCACAGCAGCTGAAACATGGCCACGAGGAGAGATGGCCTTTCAGGAAGAAAAGTGGCAGTGTGCTTCCTTGAATATCTCTGCGCTGGATCAGAAGTGTTGTTTAATACTCCTTGTAACTAAACAAGAGCCATCTAGGGCCCCCTCCTCACTCCAGAGAGTACCATGCATCAGAACCTATAAGTACTGTTTGTATCATTGCCTCTTCATATTTTGCAGGGAGTGCTTATTTTTTGATGTGGGTTAGTAGTTTGTTAGGTAGCGGTGCATAGATCAGTGGGATGTTAGAGCTTTGATATTCACCATGAGGTGGACACCTGTGTGAATGTCTAGGGTACATTCTGAATGTTCTGTCCATCATCCATGTCTCACATTGGCTGAGCCTTGATGAATTATTTGCAGTAACAAATATAATTATTTATTTTCTATAATTAAAGTTGTGGTGTAGGAGGAAGGGTTCATCATTATGTGTAGTGAATAAGTGTTCAGGAATTTGACCTTCTTGGGGCAGCAGGGCTTTGACTGGTGACTTTCTTATTCCGCTCTACTAGGTGTTTTAAAGTGCGTCCTTACCTTTATTCATGGATGTTAATTACAGTTTCTGTTTTAATGTGAAATTTATGTTTGTGTTGTTTTGTGTTATGATGACTATGATTTTAATGATGAATGTTATATTTTATTGTTTGAAATTTATATCATATTTTTTCATAATTATGTATTTTATTTTATTGATATTATTTTTATTTACTTATTGCCACATTTCTTATATATTTCATTTTAATGTGCATACAATTTGTTTTATCAATTTGCAATTTTGTTCCTTACTTTTAACAATATTATCGTAGTCAGTATTGTTTTTTCAATAAATGTGTTATTTTATTAAAAAATTTAAAGAGAACAGTTATTTTGTTTCCAATATTTGTGTTTTTGATATTATTAAAAATAGATATTTTGTATGCAATATTTTGGTAATCAAAATGTGTGTTTTCGTATTATTAGTTAGATATGGGGTGGCAATATTTTTATAAACACTATTTTTGTGGTGATATTTTTGTGAGTCAACGTTGTTTTACACAACATTATGCAATTGATCCCAGCTGCATATCTTTTTGTTGTGTTTGCTGTGCATGTTACATTTCTCCTGTGATCAGTTTTATGCGGTTTACGGTCCCTTTTATTTAATTGGTGGGTTGATCATTGTGGAGGGAAACATTGCTGCTGTGGTGACTTTAGCTGTGAGCAAACTACTGTACGTGTCACTTTAGTGTCACTTAGACCATTTTGGGTATGTCAGTAGATTTGCACATATACTCTGTGGCCTTCCTTCATTTTCAACCATCCACACTCACCTTTGGGGAGCTATTTCCAGGCTCAGACTGGGAAAGCAGGCAGTCGGGCATGGGGTGATGTGCCAATGACTCGGGGTCACCTATGGACCGGGTTTTTAGGGCCTCGGTAAATTGTGTCACAGAGACTTACTGTCTTAGCGCCAGGACACTATAATGTGGCACCAGCCTCATGGTCACCCCTGCTATGCTGCCCACCTGAGACTGGGGGCCAGCTGTTTTCCTGGCACCTATGGCCGCCGCCCCTTGTGGCTGGCCCAGCCTAGAAGCAGTGTCATTCACCCTCTGAGCAACCACTTTCAGGCCATGAGGGGCGAAGGGAGGGTGGGAGTGCGCAAGGGCCTCGTTAAGGGGCCATTCTGATGTAAGCCCTCCAGGAGCAGAGGTAAGCACCCTTTGCTTTTCTTTGACCCTCCCCCCCGCCAAGTCATACCCTGAGGCTGTAGTGGGCTGGGCAGGGTTAAATAAGAGAAGTGGGTTCACCAGGTGAGCCAGGTGTTGTCACCTCAGTACCAGTGTCGTAAGGGCCATAGCGGAGGGTTGGGGAAGAGCTTGCTTAGGCCTAGCTCTGAGGCCACCTTCCCCAGAGGTAAAAAACGTAGGATGTTTCATTATGGTTTCAGAACTGCTGATGTTGGAACTGGGGAACTAAATCCGATGTTTGGCGTCAGCTCAACATCCAGTGATTCTGGGCAAATCACGCATTCTCCCTACCTAAAAGAAAATGAACTTGATCTTGTGCAACGTAGCTGGTGCTCATGGTATTTTTTCCAATGCCTTTGGGCCTAGTTCACACTACATAAAAGTACCAAAGAAAATAAAGATTTGGGAATGCGGGCCCCTTTTTTGGGGAGCGCCCAGCCCTAATTGTGATTCCAGTACGACCCTGGATATTTCTCACTTTTTGGCCCAACTCCTTGTAGCTGATGACATCTGGGTAGTCACTTTTTTCTGGGGAAGTTTTCAGACGTAGCAGGCCATGCGCTGGCGTGAGTCAAGCTGCGATTGGGGGAAAGTTTTAATGACGTTTCTAAATAGTAAAATGGCCTCTTTGGATCTGCCACTTGGTGCACATGCTCGGCGTATTCTTATGCAGAATCCCCAATCCATCCGAGAGTTGGGGTGCATGAATTTATGGGGGGTTTGCGCTCTTGCCCGCATCTTATAACGTGAAAACTTGGAAGCAGTGACGGATGCAAGCACATCAAGGGGGGAAGAACGACTTCTGCGGATAATACATCTAATGACACCCCCGTCTCTTGTGCAATCCTTTCACTCGCGCGCGCTCCTCAGTCACAACGAGACACACCAACCACGTGCAAAGGAAACAAACAACACGCTTCCCTCTCATTTGTCTATTTAAACGTGTTTCCTTGCGTGCAAGACGTCGAGGACGTGATGTACGTTCCTGCGCGTGCTCTGCATCTTCTCATGTCAGGGGCGCGCGCGTTTTCTTGTGGAAGTAAAACACCCTGATGCTGCCTTACCATTCATTCTTCTGTGAGTTTGCAAGGCACATTTCTAAAAGGACCCAACAGCAGTGTAAGTGTATCTTGGTATATGTGCCTTACATGACAATCTTCCGGGGTGACGGGGTGTCAAACAAGTGCAAACAACTCTCATGATGAGACTAGTGCAGTCACTCCCAGGTCAGGCACACACTGATTGTGTTTGGTCAGTCAAGAACCATGAGGTTTCAAGTTTTCAGAAGATTGTCTGCAGGCTCCTGGCCACTTTGCAGCAGTGCTGATTTCAAACCAGTGCATCATTGGCACTGGGTTGTAAAGGTGGATGGACATCTGGGTGCTGGGCCTGGTTCACGGTCCTAGCAGCTACTTTCTCACTGGTGTCCTGATTACAAGAAGTTAAGAACTCTGTCAGGAGGTTCCATGTGGGCAGAATTTCTGTTACCGGCTGGAATCTCTCATAGAATTCCTGCTATTACAAGTTGAATCCCATGAAATGGAGAGTTACTCAGGATACATCGACTTATCGGGTGGAAATCTGCGTGCTACTAGGGTAAGCGCAGCTCACAGAGTTTCATTCCATGGGATTTCGCAGCTTGCTGCGAACGGGCGAAAACTGGCCCGTTGAGCTGCTCACTCCGGTTTTACACACCGGGCGCCCGTTCTGTGCTGTAAATTTGGTGCAAATGGCACCATGAGGTGCACCAGAGGGTGCTCCTGAGTGAGGTGATTTTGCTGCCACTCAAGTAGATTTTCTACTCAAGCGACAGTTTGCTCACCACGAACAGTTGCGACTGCCCACAATCGTTTGCAGTGCCAAAAATCACTCTAGGGGACACCAATACTCACCTTCCGTTGGTGAGCCACAGATAAGAAAAACTCTGCCAAGCAGCAGTTGGTGCAATTTGGCCAGAACTCTGCATTATAAGTGTAACACGGAGTGGCTAAAATTCTGCCAACTCCACCGGAGGAGTGGAATTTATCGCCCACTGCTAAATGCAACTTGAAATTCTGGTGCAGGGGTTAACATCCCCACATTGGCTGCCTGATCTGAAGTAGTCACAAATGTGTGAAGACTGCTGCATCGGTACATTATGAGGGTTGTGGGGTTGGAGAGAGCAGGGAAGAATATTGCCTGGCAGGATGGAACATTACATGCGCTCCTGTGCCTCTACAGAAGATCCGACGGAGCAGGGTAACAGGTGCGGACTGCAACGCAGCCCTTTTCCAAAGTGCTAAATTTTCTGACCCAGTGGCATAACAAAACTTGAGAGGGGCGCCCTGCAAAATACGTGGTGAGGGAGCCGTCTGATTCATCCAGGAGCTCTCATCCCATGGTACTGACCTCTGGGTGCCCCCTGAAGCTCAGGAGCCCCCATACTGAGAGGGGTACAACAGTCGCGGCTCACTGCACTCACAAGGGGTGAGGTAGGGCAGATGTGGCGCATGGGGGTGGGTTTGGGTGGTGCTAAAATGTATTTAATCAATCAATCAATCAATCATAAGATTTATAAAGCGCACTACGTATCCGTGAGGGTTTCAAGGCGTTGGGGGGGAACAGGGGGTGCTGTTCACTGATCGAAGAGCCAGGTTTTGAGGAGTCTTCTGAATGCGAGGAGGTCTTGGGTCTGGCGTAGGTTGGTCGGGAGGGAGTTCCAGGTCTTGGCGGCGAGGTAGGAGAAGGATCTTCCGCCGGAGGTCTTTCGCTGGATGTGGGGGGAGGGTGTTGTAGCAGGAGGAGGAGACTGCATTGACCTGTTTGGCCATGGAGAGGGAGGAGTCGAGGATGAATCCTAGATTTCGTGCATGGTTGGTGGGAGTTGGATGGGTTCCCAGTGTGGTCAGCCACCATGAGTTGTCCCAGGCTGAGGGGATGGTTCCAAGGATTTAGACCTCTGTCTTGTCCGAGTTCAGCTTCAGCCGGTTGTTCCTCATCCATTCAGCGATGGCTTTCATGCCCTCGTGGAGGTTTGTTTTAGTGGTGTGCGGGTCTTTGGTGAGGGAGAGGATGAGCTGAGTGTCATCGGCGTAGGAGATGATGTTGAGGTCGTATTGGTGGGCCGTTTGTGCGAGGGGGGCCATGTAGATATTGAACAGTGTAGGGCTGAGGGAGGAAACTTGGGGTACGCCGCAGATGATGTCGGTGGCTGTGGATCGGAAAGGTGGGAGGCGTACACTTTGGGTTCAACCGTGGAGGAAGGATGCGATCCAGTCGAGGGCTTTGTCTTGTATTCCGGCTTTAAAGAGGCAGGCTATCAGGGTGCGGTGGCAGACTGTGTCGAATGCGGGAGAGAGGTCCAGGAGGATAAGGGCTGAGGTTTCTCCGTTGTCCAGTTGGCGTCTGATGTCGTCTGTGGCAGCTAGGAGGGCGGTCTCTGTGCTGTGGTTCCGTCTGAACCCTGATTGGGAGGGGTCCAGGATGTTGTTGTCTTCGAGGTGGCAAGTCAGTTGTGTGTTGGTGATTTTTTCGATGACCTTTGCCGGGAAGGGGAGCAGGGAGATGGGACAGAAGTTCTTGAGATCAAGGGTGTCAGCTTTGGGCTTCTTCAGGAGGGTGTGGATTTCGGCATGCTTCCAACTTTCCAGAAAGATTGCTGTTTCGAAGGAGATATTGATGACCTTCCGTAGTTGGGGGGCAATGGTTGCGTCGGCTTTGTTGTACACGTGATGTGGGCATGGGTCCAATGGTGATCCTGAGTGGATGGAGTTCATGATCTTGAGTGTCTCTGTGTCGTTGACGTTTGCCCAGGAGGTCAGGAGGTAGGTGTGGGTTGGGCTTGTGGGGATGGGGTCTGGTGTGGTAGTGGTAGAAAAGCTGTTGTGGATGTCGGTGATTTTCTGGAGGAAGTAGGTGGATATGGAGTTGCAGAGTTCTTGGGATGGTGGGATATCGTTGATGTTGGTGCTGGGATTGGAGAGTTCTTTCACGATGTTGAAGAGCTCTTTGCTGTCGAGTGCATTGTTATCCAGGCGGTCTTTGAAGGAGGATCTCTTGGTTGTTCTGATGAGTTGGTGGTGTCTGCGGGAGGTGTCCTTGAGGGCTGAGTGGTTGTCGGGGGTGCGTTTTTGGAGCCATTTCTTTTTTAATTTCCGGCAGTCGCGTTTGGAGGCTTGGAGCTCGTCGGTGAACCAAGTGGTTTTTTTGCAGGCTTGGTTGTTGAGTGGGTTCTTGAGAGGTGCTAGGGAGTTGGCGCAGTTGGTGATCCACTGTTTGAGGTTGAGGGCGGCGGCGTCTGGGTCGGTGGGGTCGGTGGGTGGGTTCTGGTTTAGGGTGTAGGTAAGTTGTTCTTTGGTGATTTTGATGCAGCAGCGGCGAGGTGGTTGTTGGGGGAGGTAGTGCTTGGTTTGTTTCTTGAAGGTGAAGTGGATACAATGGTGGTCGGTCCAGTAGAGTTCGGTGGTGTGGTTGAAAGTGATGTGGGCGCTTGTGGTGAAGATGGGGGTCAAGTGTGTGTCCTGCGATGTGGGTGGGTGTGGTGATGAGTTGTCGGATTCCGAGGTTGGCAAGGTTGTCTATCAGCGTGGTGGAGTTGAGGTCGTTGTTGTTCTCTTGGTGGAAGATGAGGTCTCCGAGGAGGATGTAGAGGATGAAGTTCCTGGAGGGGAGTGCGTGGGTGCTGGCGAGTTCAGCGATGATGTCGTTGAAGGGTGCTCATGGGCCCGGTGGTCTGTATATGAGCGTTCCTCTGAGGGTGGTGTTGGGGTTGGTGCGGACCTGGAAGTGTAGGTGCTCAGCGATCTTGAGGGTGTTTTTCCTTGTAGGTGGAGACTTTGAGGGTAGATTTGTGGGCGATGGCTATTTCTCCTCCAATGCCCTTGGTGCGGTCTCTTCGGGTGATCTTGTAGCTGTCCGGGATGGCTATGGCAATGTCGGGTGCCAAGGAGTTGTTCCACCAGGAAGGCTATATCTGGGGTGGTGGTGTCAAGCAGGTCCCAGAGTGCGATGGCGTGCTTGTGAGCGGAGCGGGTGTTGAGGAGTATGCAGTGGAGGTGGTTGGTTCCGGCTCTGGGGGGTTTTGTTGTTTTGTCGCAGGTGAATTTGTATGAGAGGCAGGAGAAGGGGCCAAAGGTGTTCCTTGGGGCGGATTGGAAGCAGTCAGTGTTGTGGCCAGTGTTGAGGACATTGAGGTCGCTGGTCGTATAGTGGTGTCTGGGGGTGCGGTGGTCCCGAGTAACGGGGGTGGTGCTGGGCACGGTACAGGTGCGGATGGGCGCGGACGGGCGCAGACGGGCTTGCCTCTGGTGCGCCGGAACGCGCGCCCACTGCGTGCATCCACTGCGCTTTTTTTTTTAAACTTACCTAATCTGCCGCCACTCCTCTGTCTCCCATCGCTGTAGGCACAGGTTCCCAGCCTGCCCTGTGGCCAATCCTGAAGCTTCTCAAAGCAGCATCAGGATTGGCTTGGAGCGCCCAGCCATGGCACGCCCAGGCAGACTCAGAGCCTCTGCCTGCTCTCACTAGCCCAGCACAGTGCCAGGCTGGAGAAAGCCTACTGCGCATGTGTGTTTGGCCAGCCCAAGATGGCCGGCCAAACATACATACGCACTGAGGGGAGTACATAGTGCATTCCCCTCATCTTCTTCACCCCGTGGCCGTGCCCCTTTAACAAACAAAATGATAATAAACATGATTTATTATCATTTTCTTTGTTAAAAGATTTGCAGTGGCTGCTGCTAGCAGGGGGGCGATGCTCCTCCGCCCTAATGGAGGAGCCGCCGCTGGGATAGGTGGGCCTTTGTTACCCCACTGTTATGACCAGTAAAATCCAGTTGGTGTTCCCATGCCCGGAAAACCTGGGTGTGCGAACAGGGGCCAAATGATAATTAGGCAGAGTGGAATTCCACATTGGAATTCTACTTCTCACAACTTGTAATTGGAAACCTGTGTCCTGCAGTCCACTATGTTAAGCGAGGATTGAAAATCTTGACAGAATTTAAATATAATACCATCACTGAGGACAGGTAAACTCTTTTTATGCAATCCCAATAATTGGTTTCTGTATATGGTGTAATTTTTGTTTTTCTTCTGTGTGAGCTTTTTGGCACAATTGTTGCGCTTTGGAGACCTGTTTCAAAGATAACATGTTTTGCAGGATCAGTGGAACTGCATACGTGCCACGGTAGCAAAACTGACCACGTCACTTTAGAACTGTTTGGAGAGCACATTGAGCAAGCAGTGTGCTTACCTTTTGTACAGTTTCCACGCTGATGTCTGCTGAATATTACTGAGCACAATGCTGGAAATTGTTATCACATTTGACGCATATTTAGTCTAGAAACAATTGTACAATTTTGCCCATCCCCTACCTCTCTACAGGCTAGAAAATGTGTTGTTGTAACCCACACAATATCAGTTAAGAGGCTATAAGATGACACTGTCTGCCATCTCCTTAATAGAACCCAGACATGTTCACAACATGAGCACACATACTCATCCATCCTGGCACCTAAACAACCAGGGGCTTTAATGAAGTTAGTAGCATTGGTGTATGAGGAGCCGTCGCACTGGCAATAGGTGGCCACTTTAAAAATTCCCTGATGGTTTGATATGGGACAAGGACGAGGGAAGAGTTTTACAACACTTTCATCAGATTATGATTTGCTTTTCAGTAGCATCCCAGAAAAAGGGGAATTCCTAGCACAACTCGCAAAACCACTTACTAGCTCCGGATACGGCGTCGTACCACAATATCCAGTTTTAAATATAGTGTAGAGAATACAGTAGCCTGAATATATATATATATACATCCAAGAAAGAATAGACTCAAACAGATGATCTCACCAAAGAACAAAAATATATTTCCACTTCAACGTTTCGGCTTCCGCCTTCCTCAGGTAGTACAAGATGGTTTGCTGAGTGGCTGCACAGCTGACAGTGGTGGATTTTCAAAAGGCATCATCAGTGGAGATTCCTATTGGAATGTGGAATCAATTCAATCCTGAGAACTCTTCAGATATGCAGAAATCAAGTGGTATTGTCAGTGATGTTCAGTCCATCTGGATGCAGTGATTTTAAACGGTACTTCCAGAAATTTTCTCTGATGACCTCCTCATTTATTGATTGCAATTCTATCCAGAACTACAAATTTTAACAGATTAATTTTTTGGGTTTGAAACTCTTTGAAGTGTCTAGCTACCGGATATGTTCTATCATGGTTTCCAGTGGCCCTAACATGTTCCAACACATGTTTCTTCGCCATATGGCTCGTGCTGCCTATATAGAATTTGTTACAAGGACAAATTAATACCTATATACAATGATCAGAGATGCAAGATAGATGTTTGTTGATGATAAATGACTTTGTAATTGTAGGAAAATTCAAAATTTTTGAATTGTTGCTGTATCTACAAGCTTTGCATTTGCCACATATGTAAAACCTTGATTACTAGTTTGTAACTGTGGTACAAGACATTTGCTTAGAGAGTCCTTCAGAGAGGTGCTTCTTCTAAAAGTAATATGTGGATAATCACCAAAAAGTTTTACAAAAGTATATTCAGTTTTTAAGACTGGCCAAAACATGTTAAAAATCTTCCTTAATTCACTAATACAATCATGACAAGTTGCAATAAACCTAATCGTTGTTTATTTTCTTGAATTTTGCTTTTTACTGATAGCAAATTGCATCTATTGACTCAAGATACTTTCTTAATGGCCTTATCAATTATACATTTCTTATAACCTCTCTAAAGAAATCCCTTGGTCAAAAGCTTTGTCTCCCGAAACGCGTCGGGCGGGTGTTTGTTTTGCCTGAACAAATCTTCTGTGAAGTGACATCGTGTGACTGGAGCGTTTTCCTTGCTGAGAGGAACAAATTGTAGTTATAGTGGGGTCTCGCGACCCCGCTTCAGTCTGCTGTGCAGGGCGCAGACCTATTCGTATGCTGACAAGGACAAGAATATTCCATTCCACAGAAAAATGCTGACTCAAAGAGAAGCTTTCTTTTTCAGATCTTATGTATTTTGAGTTCTGATGCATTGGTTGTTGCTGGGGTTGTGATTTGCCAACTTGGGCTGGATTAATTGAGTGATGTACCTTGCGTAAATAAGCCTGGAGGGGCATATGCATCTGATGAATATGCTGTGGGTAATAATACGATGAGCTGGCTTTGGAAGGTAATGCAAGTTCAAATAACAAATATGCTGAGAACACATGTCCTGTTGAGGGATTTTGATATAAACATCAATGTGCAAGGTTATAATTAATTATGACTATAGTACTATTGAATGTGTGGAGGCAAGCAGTCCATTTTGGACATAAATGATGCACTGCCATAGTTTGTCTTCTATAGATTTGTTCCGTATTGTAACATGATGAATTGGTTGAAGGGAAGAGTAATGCAATACAATATTATTTAAAAAAATACCACATAGATAAACATTTTTGCAATGGATGTATTTATTATTAGAGCAAAATTAGATATAAGTAACTATCCTTTACAATTCAGGGCACATGTATTATTACAAGAATGTGAGATATCGGCAAAATTAACTTCGTTAGTTATTAGTTAATGCAGTGTTTCAAGATTGTTTCACTCCAAGATGGCAACGATGCATCCTGATGTAAGTTTGTCTGTTGTTTATATTCACAGCAATTATTTGACACAGGGAAGATGGGGAACTAATAATGTGATCAAGGCCACCGAGTCGGGCGAAACGCATTGTGCTTGAAGTAAAAACTTTTTTTTACCTTCTCTCTGAGTGAACATTTTTCTGTGGGATGGAAGATAATTTTGCTTTGCAGGTTCACACTCCACCCCCCTTGGGTTGCTGGCCTGTTTGGAGTTTAGGACTTTATATATATATATATATATATATATATATATATATAAATATATATATATATACATATACATTAGATACAGTGTACCTCCAAAAAGGATTATCTTTTAAAATTCTAAAACTATTACATTTAGCATTTAAAATTATTATTTAATCATGAAAACACATTATTACATGCTGCTCTTAAAAACATTACCCACCTAATCATCAATATTGATATAAAACTACTTAAAATTAGAAAACGAAATACAATTTTTTAGTTCAATAGTTACTCAGTAGTTCTTTCCATAAATTACATTCATTAAATAATGGTATTTGATTGAGCAAATTATTACTCATGAATAAATACATTTTCAAGAAAATTACCCTACCATATATCATAGCTATTAAACTATGTATAATTAAAAATTTAAGATTGTTAATTATGCAACATATTTAAAAAGAGTTTGAAAATTTTCCCATCCAATTCTCCAACAGACCCAACAACCCATAATCAAAAATACAACTATAAGCAAACAAAGTATGGACATGAAACTAATTACAAAATGTTTAATTAACAATAACATTAAAGTATTTTGATAAGAAATATAATTAAAAATACTTGACACTGAACAATCCAAAATTCCAAAACAGAAAAAAATACTAACATAAATCGTAATTTTTTATCAATAATGTAAAAATAATCAATACTAATGAAATAAATGTAATATATGCAAATAAATCTGTATTTTACAACAATATTAAAGTAAAATCATTTTAAAAAGTGCTATTTTAAAAAAATTATAAAGCGTTTTTTTTCCCCCAATTTTGTTGATGATGACCGAATATGTTTGACACAATATTGTGGTTCAATGAAATTATAGAGTCAATATTAATTTCAAATACACTCAAAAACAATCTTTTGACTTAAGTATTCTCCAACATGAAGAAATTCTGTGAAGATTCTTCATTCTTAGGACGGCCAAATTCATAACAAGTCTTTCAAATAAAGTTTAAATATGTATTCTTTGGGCTTGCATCCAAGTTTACATAATTCATAATAATCTCATGATTCAGGCTTGCCACAGGAAATATAAACAAGAAAGAGGGCCTCGTTCAGTCACATAATTAGTCAGCTATTATTTCACATAATTATAAGATATTTATGTTGGTGCATGGCTGTGTGTTACATACGCAGTATAGTTTCACATAATTACATTACAGGTAGAAGCACACAGGAGATCTGAACAGTAAAATGCCACATTATAGTTCAATAAGGCAGTACTACATAGAACTGGTGTATTAACATAGTTACATTTGAATACATGGTTGTTTGTTCCAGGTGTTAGTGGAGTGTTAAAGTTAAATAGTTACAGACAATATACAGCTACTCATTGATCTGCTCCCATTTTTTAGATAATGAGTGAGTTAAATAGTTGAATAAATCAATATTATCGTTTTATATAATTAAACTTCTTATAGTTACATATTTTAATTGATTGAAAGTAACACACCTATACATATTCACAGTCAAATGGTGCATAGATACGTAGTTGGTAAAGTCATATAGTTAGTGGCACAAGTACATCGTTGGCCTAGTTACTCAGTTACATAGTCAGTCAGCCAGTCAACTTTATTTCGGCAATAGGGCATAAAAAGCAAAGTGGTTACAGTTACATAGTCACATATCATGCATAGTAACTTAGTTACATACTCATATCATTACATAATTTATGCAATTAAATTGTAGCACCAATATATAGTTGGTATAGTTATATAGGTATACTGACATTATTTTAAACATTACGTATTTATACAGCTACATAGTTGCAGAGGTGCATATTGTCATAATTTTGTAATTAAATAGGTATATGGGTGGAAGCTGTAAGATGTTTTGCAAAAGCCAAGTAAAACCAATGTATGAAAGACTTCTGTCTGCTCTGAAGAACAAATTACAATGTGAACTCTTGGATCACGGAAATCACACTTTGCAGTAGCTCATTCTGTGTGCGTGGCACTTTCCAAGAACTGGTTTGCCATGTCCTTCAAGATCCAGCATCACCCACAAGAGCCTAAAATCTCAAAGCAAAACATTTCTGCCACATCAAATCTCAAAGATGAAGAATTCACCTCTTTGTGAACTCAGGAAACCAGGCTTCCAAACCATAAGCTTTCTTACCACGGTTTGCTGGACCTTTGGAAATATTCTGTTGTGCGTTGGATCAAGATTATTTAAAATTATATCCATATGAAGGCAACTGACAGAGGAGTGAGAGACGCCACAATGGCAAGGGGGAATGACGTTCTCTTGGATGCTCCCTGACATGAGGATGATCAAGAGATGTGGTTACTCACAAGACTTTATGGCACTGAATAACAAATGGAAAATTGACCAGGTGCCCCTGAGTATTTTAGTGCAACCACCAATGCCCCTGAGTTGTCCCAGAATAAGGATTTCTTAATCAAGAACGCTGTGCAGGCTAATTCATGCCCATCAAGAATATCTGTGGACTTAATGAAATGTAAAAATAGACAAATGTGTTCTAGGGCTATATATGCCAAATATAGGCGGTCATTCTGACCCTGGCAGTTGAAAACCGCCAGGGCAGAGTGCCGCGGAAGCACCGCCAACAGGCTGGCGGTGCTTCATGGGCAATTCTGACCGCGGCAGTAAAGCTGCGGTCAGAAAAGGGCAACCGGCGGTTTCCCGCCGGTTTACCCCTGCCCCACAGAATCCTCCATGGCGGTAAAAACCGCCAGGAACAGGATGGCGGGAACGGGTGTCGTGGGGCCCCTGGGGGCCCCTGCACTGCCCATGCCACAGGCATGGGCAGTGCAGGGCCCCCCTAACAGGGCCCCATAATGATTTTCAGTGTCTGCCTAGCAGACACTGAAAATCGCGACGGGTGCCACTGCACCCGTCGCACACCAGCAACTCCGCCGGCTCCATTCGGAGCCGGCTTCATCGTTGCTGGGGCTTTCCCGCTGGGCGGGCGGGCGGCCTTTTGGCGGTCGCCCGCCCGCCCAGCGGGAAAGTCAGAATGACCGCTGCGGTCATTTGACCGCGGTGCGGTCTTCTGGCGGTCTCCGCCCAGCGGGCGGTGCCCGCCGCCCGCCGGGTCGGAATGACCCCATAGTGGGTTTGCCAAAGCAGAATCCCTAAAGAGACCACAGATAAAGTCAGCCTTTGCACAAGGAAATTGATGTATTGATTGCTCCTTAAAAAAATGTTGTTTTTTGCCAAAATCTAAATAACATTCTTCTTCCTATTCAGAGACATTCATAGTCAGGCTGCAGAGCAGAATGTGCAACAATAACAAATTAATGAACTATAAAAATCTTTGCCCAGAGCCTAGGGTCGAATGGAATGAGACAGTATAAATTCTAAGGCATGATTTAGGTTTTTTTTGGAGGGGTTATTCTGTTGAAATATTATAGATATCATATCTGCCTTATAACTAGTCATATGGAACATAATTCACTGGTACAAGGCAGACAGAATATCTGTGAAATATCTGATGAAGCACCTGCCTGCCAAACTCTAAATTAGGCCCTAAGTCACATGAACCTGACATTAGACTTTCTATCAAAATACAAATAACAAAATTGAAGTTCCTGGGGTGATTTCACTGATGAAGTTGGATTCAACAATCCAATAAATATGGCAATCAGGGTCTCAGATTATGTTGCATGTAATTTGCATAAACACACAATATTTCGTCTTTTACAATATTTGCACATACGAGAAAGTATGCATCTGTGTGCACAAATCCACTACAAGAACACATGTTAGAAAACCACCCCAGTTCTAGCAGCTAGGGCTTGGATATATTGAAAATACTGTTTGATGGTTCATTGTTCAAATTAAAGATAAAACTCAGAACACTGAGAATTAACAGAAAGGGAGAGGTAGATGTGAGCAGAAGTATGTGTAGGATGGGTCGAAGATTGGTATACCCACAATTCTTTATATGAATTCTGAATACCCACATCCACTTAGCACAATCATGAATGCTTTAGATCATTTTTATTAGAATAGAGAAAAACCTTTAGTGTTTGTTCTGCTTTTTTATATAAAGCATTATTAGCTTTACCAAGTGTGGGTTTCTGTACAAGTTGCTTGTTTTAGTTAGACTTTTCTAAACATCTAATCGGTATATCCTGTTCAAGGCTAGGAACGAAGCAGACAAAATCCTAGTGCTTGTTTTGCCCACTGAGTAGACAGCTTTTAACATCTTGACATAGCATTGCATCGGAGCTGTTCTTCTAACACAGTGTAGTTTTTTATATAAATGATGCACTGACCCGGAATGGGCGGAGGGGCATTCCCGCCGCAACCATACTGAATAGAGTGCTGTGTTTGACGTGCAGCTCTGTTGGCGCTAATCTTCCAGCTTCCAGAAAGGAATACCTTCCACACAGACTGACTCCTCACACAATTTACAGGTATGCGGCTAATGGTAATCCCTTAGATTGGGCAGAGGTAGAAGGGTAGAACCATTATGCCATCAGTATAGTCTTAGGGTTAGGTGGGGACACCAAGAATTAATTTACCATGGTTGGATTGTTCATTATTTTTAACACGTTCATAATGCTGATAAATTTGCTTTGTTTCATCTGCCTAATTGATTCATTCTTTTTATGCAAGACTACAATTGTTTCAATAAATATATTGAAAACCTATCTTGTACTTTTCTTGTTTTGGCCTGGGTATGCATGAGTAATACAACCAAAGGGTGACATCTGTTTCCACAACTTCCTGGGGAGTCAGAGTATCATGTTTAGGTTGCCACAATCATCTCACCCTGTAGTTTAGGGTTTTGGGTGAGGCACTGTGATCTAGCCAGGAACTGGGCTGACAGTCTTTGACAGTGTGGAAGGACTCAGTCCCCATATTCTGAAGTTCCGTCATCCTACTCATGCAGTCCTGTTATCTTAGTAGGAACCGTATAACAATAGAAAACTCAGAAACATCTGCTGAGAAGTAGATGTTTATCTCACAATTTCCTTATACTCAGGCAAATGAGCTAGAGTATAGGTGCACATCTCAAAATACATCCTAATGTTACTTTGACTAACAGTATGGTTGTATTTCCTCCTTTTGTCTGCCAAACACCTGCTTGCAGGAGCACCGGCAGTAGACACATGGGCTGAATACGTCTATCTACATCTGACAAACACTCAAAACACACCAGGAACAACTTGCAGTGAGAAGCACCAGCACACAAGCAACGGTGAGGGACGTGCCCTTTTTCCATTGCGTTGAGTTGGAGCCAAAGGTACTCTGGACCTGATTTAGAGTTTGGTGGAATGGGTTACTCCCTCACAAATGCGACTGATATCCCGTCCATCGTTGTACGATTTATTCATATCCTGTAGAGATTGCAATATGGCGGAAGGAATATCTGTCATGTTTGGGATGGAGTAACTTGTCCTCCAAACGCTAAATCAGACCAACTGCACCATTCCATGTGGAGATCCCACCACTCAAGAGGAGAAGGAACTTCACCTAGGAGGAGGTTGAACTTTTATCCAACCTTACAGGTGGCCTCTCTCTGGGGACCTCCATGATCTGCCTCGCACACCCTCAGTGGCTCAGGGAAACAGACCCTTAGGACCTCACCAATATGATGCTTTCATTGGGATTCGAGGTTTGATCTGTGGGAATCTGATAAAATAAAGTCTAGATTAGAAGAGATATGGCAAGACAAGTTTGCCAAGATGAGATCCTAGCTGTAGCCTCAGCCAGAGAACCTTGATCACACCACCAACTGAATCCCTGGAGCAGTAATTCCCAAACATCATGCATATCACATGCAACAAGTGCTAGAGACCTCCACCATCAGGCCACGTAAGTTGTATGTGTGACTTTCTTGCTTAATTTATTAATGTGTCAACTCCAAATATCACTAAACCCAGAAACAGCATACACGTTAAGCACACACACAGAGCCAAATCATCACAAACATACAAATATACAAATGTGCCAACACATCTGAAAGTTTATCTACATCTCTGCCCTGAGTCAACAACTTACTATGGCCACAAAATCTGGCCATATTATGGCAGTTCCTGTTCAAGCACTGTTCAAAGGAACAGCAGCAGCATCCATAGATCAGGGGTGCGGCAGGGATACAACCAATATTGTGCAGTGGCTCTTTCATCATACCCGGCCTAATATATGCCACACCAATGGATGCCCTACACAAGATATATTCATCTTCATTGGTAGGCATCAAAAACTTCCATGAGACTATGCCCCACAGTGGAGATTAAAACGAACGGCATATGTAATAATTCGAAGAGTATGTGAAAACATCAAAGGACATTGCCCCACTAAAAAGCGAGATACTAACAGACTGGTGGCTATTTTAAATGATAACACTCATCTCTGGGACGCCATAAACTGCAAATAAGCAGATCCAAATACAAACTGAATGTCTTTACTTTGAGGTGGACACTTTAATTCATAGTCTATTGTCAGTTTGAATTATTTTCCAATTTTGTGTGTGTCAAATATAAATGTATATTGTTGTCAAACAGAAACATTTGCATATTTAGGTTTCTTGACAGAAACTATGATTAAGGGGGTCATTATGAACATTGCGGTCCAGACAGCCATGCCGGAGGTGGTGGAAATCACCGCCAACAGCATGGGGGTCTGGACAGCCATATTATAGACAAGAGAAGACCGCCACAGGCGGTCCTTCACCACCGCCAGGCTACCGCTGAGAGGCAGCCTGACGATGGCGGATTTCTCAATCCGACAGGGCAGCGCTGCTCCGGATAATGAACCCTTGTTTCTTCTGCCTTTCCCTGGCTGTTTCCCCCGCCAGGGAAAAGCTGGTGGAAGGGGTGATCTGGGGCCCCTGTGCACAGCCCCTTCGTGCAGGTGACTGCACGATTTACGGGCAGTGAATAGCGCAACAGGTGCTGCTGCACCTGCCGCACTGCGGCATTGACGACGGCTCCATGTGGAGCCATCGGCAATGTCCTGGCCTTAGCATTCCACTGGGCCGGCTGGCGAAAACACTGTTTCCGCCTACCGGCCCAGTGGAATGTTTATTATAGGGCCGGCGGGGTCTTCTACGGTCTGGCGGTCTGTGTTTAGACCGCCAGCATTAACACAGCGGGGAATCCTGCTGTGTTCATAATGACCTCCTAAATGTTTATTGTCTGTTTTTTTCTCCATTTTTTGTTTGCGAAATATCAATGTATACTGGTGTCAAATTGAGTTAAATTGTCAATGTGATATTGTGGGAACAAGTAAGTATATAAATAATGCAAGGTAGTATGTCCTTACATTAAGGACATACTAATGTGAGTCCCGTCCTTTTGTATAAGTGTTTATAAAACTGATAGCAAACCACCATTTTATCATGTGTGTATGTGTGTGTGCACATGAGAAAGAGAGTGCAAGAGAGAGACAGTGAGAGAGAGCACAGGGGGAGAGTCTGAAAGAGGGAGAGTGTTCCTTTCTTAACAAGTCATGTGCACATCCATTGATTATTTTTGTCAGCCCTTGTGCTGTCATATAGGACCCATGACCTGAGGGACTACCGTAGGCCTAAAGAGAGAGTGTCTGTGTGTTACGCACATAAGCTGTTAGTATCAAGGTAGTGTTTGGTACTCAGTAAATATTCTTTCAATATTTCACTAATATGAGCTTAAAACGAAAGATTGTTGTCTAATTCAGGGTTTAGTCTAACATTGTGTTTACTGAATATTTTGATGGTTAAATATTATGTTTATTTACATAGTTTTCTCCAGAATGTCAAAGGCAGACAATTTTTCTTCCTACTTGTTGATGCCTCATGTAGATGAGACTGAGACAGAGGTGAGACTGTGAAGTAGCTGAAACAGAGCCCTTAAATGGGGCTCCAGCTCTCCCCATCAGTCAGACACGTCCTGTAGTACAGGCCTAAATTCCATTCACCTTGCAGAATGTCTCTCTGGATGAGAGTACACCCTGGGGTCTCTTTCGACAAAGAGAGCACATGTTTAGCACAGGCCAGTTGGTGTGCAGTCCAGGATGTCTCATGTGGAGTGAGCGCACACCGCCAGGAACAGAGGCTTCACACACTTTTGACTCCTTCAATCTGGATCCATTTCAGATGAATGTTTTATTCTTTCCTTGAGAATTTTTAGGATGTCTTTTTTAGCAGATAATTTCAAATATGTAATGGAATTGGGGGGAATCATGTTCATTTTAATCACATCTATCCCACATGGAGCACTGCCTTTTATCCAAAATCGAGTGCCATTTGATAACCTGTCCAACGGAGAGCATAAAAGAGTGATGAATGGAATGCTTGAATTAATCTCAGCCACTGCTAATTATCCAGGCCACCTCCAAATCCATTATTTTTTGCTTGACATGTCACTTCAGATTAAATCTAGCCATAAATGCCAATCAGCCTTGGTCCTACACCAATAGTAACAGTTTAGTTTGAACTACCAAGTCAGGGTGTCTCTGAACCAGAACACAAGCAACTAAGACCAGTTTCAACCTAGCTGGGCTTTTTAGTGGAATGCAGTCTGGATTTTAGTGCAACAGGGACACAGGGTCCATGCCTGGGCATATCTGTCGCGCTTAGGGTGTTGTGCTGCGAGTAGATCAAACTGGTGGATGGAAACCTTTACTTAATCTCAGGCACTGTTAGTTACTTGGGGCCACATCTCAATCCATTGTTTTTGCCAACCATGCCACCTCAACAATGACACCAAATTGTTTTCAATCTTATTACCTAGGTCTCTGTTAATTAGAATTTCAAATATTTGAGGTGAAAAGCCGCCTCTGAAACACCACCCCTGTAAGCATTTACAGGTGTATTTGATTATTTGCAATGCCACAGCCAAATATTTCATTCAAATTATTCTATCTCCCGAAAAACAAGATAAGCTAGGGAATTTAGGTTTCTGGTCCCATCAACCTTATCAAGACGTGATTAGCATAAATCAAGAACATTTGTTGTCCTGGTTGTGTGAGTATCATATATATATAATAAATTTGGAGATTCATTTTATCCAGCCTTTTAATGTGGGCTTCAGAAAACAAGACAATCTAGTGCAACATTTACTAAGTTATACACTCTGAATGGCTCTTGTTAGAAAATTAGCAGGACTATTTCCTAGGCATTTTAATTCCATCATGCATACAAATTATTCAATGCATTAAGAATGACCACGTTAGTACACAGCAAGGCCTGTGTTGTAAACACCTTTATAAAAACACACAAAAAGCTTTACCACACAACCACCAAATTTCACAGTACTTCAGGTTTGATCTAGGGGAGGTAACATGTAAAATATGCCAGTGTAATTGGTGTAATTTCAGGGGCTGCTCCTCCATATGGGCTTCCCACGCAGCAGCTGCAAAACTTGTACCCAAAAACTGTATTAAACTGTGTTTATTATAGTTTTTGGGGAAAAGGGGTAGGGCCACGTGGGTGACGAGCAATGAGGGGGAGTGCTCAAAACTCTGCCTCACTGCACATGCATGTTTGGTTGGCTGTCTCAGGCCGACCAAACACACACGCGCAGTAGGCTCTCCAGCCCAGCAACACAGTTGCCGTGCTGGAGAGAGCCTGCCCAGGCTCCCAGTCTGCGTGGAAGCGCCCTGGCTGGGGGCTCCCAGCCAATCCCGAGACTGCTCTTCAGCATCAGGATTGGCTGCAGGGCAGGCTGGGAGCCTGTGCTGGAGCGAGAGGAAAGAGAAGAGGAACGGAGTGTTGCGTCGCGGGAGCAGAGGTAAGTGTTTTTTTATGCATTTCTTTAATGTTATGTGTTAACCCCCTCCCACCACGCCCCCCCATGCGCCACCCTGCCCCCTCGGCGACCTGCGGGCCGCGACTGTGTAATTTTAGGAATCTTGCGTCACTGTTCCAACCATTTAATTATTACGCTATTCACTAAAAGGTTTTAGCATGATGGCCAGACAAACAACCAGAATGCAAACAGTTGTGGCTCGTGACAGTTGTGTTTTTGTGCTATTTCATAGCACGAAATCCATCCTCAAGTCAAATTGTGATGTGAAGCCACATTTTTTGCTGACATTGATCTCTAAATGATATATTTGCTTAGACATAATTTTGCATAATTTCCTTGAATAGTTACATAATAACGCAGAAGCAAATCACACAAATTTTGTGCACCCTTAGTTTGAAAGGGTCTACTTAAACGGTACAAAAAAGCTAAAATACAGTTAAACAAGCTCTAAATTCGAGTTAGAGCACACCAGCACTCAGCTGTCTTGCAGAAATGTATCTTTTTTTATACTTTTATCAGTGTATAAAAGGCGTACTCATAGAGTTTTAATTACTTATGGAAGCATTATACGGTTAATCCGCATTTCCTCAAGCAATCTATGTATAATAGATGGAAGCCTGCAATCCTTGTAGCGCATCACTGCTCGGTTGTAATGCCTTATGGCAGTTGTGTTCTGTCGTCACAACACAAGCAGCTGAGGAGTAAGGCAGGTCATGTAGAGGCATTGAAGCAGCTAAACAACCAAAAGTGTTTTTTTCTTCTTATGATCTGCCTTTCTAAATGAACAGCAGTGCTTAATTTGAGCCAGTGGTTTCCAGTGCTCAACACCTGCACCTAATTGTCAGCACCGCCTCTTGTGCCAGTCCGTCACGTTGTGGCACTGTGTGTCAACTTTTGAGGTAAGCACAACAGCAGTCTTTAATAAGTCGATATACAGGAAGAATGAATAACACCTGTCAATCACACCATTATAATAACTTTGGGTGGCTCGAATAGTTTGATTTGTCACATTTGCAGGAGTGTGATGTGTGATCCTTGTGTTGGTACGGCCATCGGCAGCGTTGGCAGGTGGCAATGGCTGGTGCAGGCTGCAGTGGCCTCCTGGCATGGGCTTGGGCATTTACTTTCTTACAAATTTGGCACTGATGAGCAGTGATAATCAAAAAAGAGCTATTTGTGGCAACGTGTTTATATTTTGCACTCTTTAGATACATTGGACACACGCACCTGACTTTTGCCCTGAAGAAGTTCTGTATTGTGAAAAGGAATGAGATGAGTTGGCAGTTGTATGTGCTTATTATTTTTAATGACGAGTAAAGAGGCATTTTAATTGGATACGTGGATGTTTGTCTTTTCTTTGTACTTCATAGTGTGCTCCCCTCCAATGGTATTCATTGATTATTCAATAGCATGGTGATGTCATAGGAGGGTGTGACATGCACAAAACAAGAACTAACCAGCCACCACCCGAAACAGTGTTGCGAAAACAAAATCGCAGTTTTACTCAAATTAAACACAATTCTCGGCATAAAATAAAAACTTCCTGGCTGAAAATAGATGATGACTCTTCAGCCCTTGGTGGAAGACGACAGAAATAGAGTCCAAGGCATGTCCCAGTGCTGGAAGCAGAGACCAAGATGACAGAAGAACCAAACACCGATGAGCAAGTGGACATCTAAAGTAGAAAAGAACCAAAGCCAACCTAACAAGGAAGAATAAGGAAGCAAGAACACAGTCTGCCCAAGGAGAAAAGCACCAGGATGAGTTTTCAAAACAACTAATTGTGATGTTGAGTAATTTTTATAGTGTTCTTACAACAGGAAGTTTAGAAATGATGTGAAAGGAAAAGGGTCATCTTGGGAGAAAGGAGTTCATTAAGGGAACAGTAAGCCAGGCAGTGGTTTTTAGCTAAGGCTCTTTGGGTAAAACAGGTGAGGAATAAATCTACCACAGCACAAAAGGATGATGGATGGGATACTGAACATTGTTAAACACTCACCCCCAGTGACAGATCAGGGTTAAATCCATCATTTTTTAGCTCACCATGCCACCCCAGTTTGGACCCAGCCCTATGCAAATCAGTCTTGACTCCGCATTCCATGGAACAGTCCAGCCCGAATTGCCAGGCTATGTCCTCCCAGGACCCGAAACAAGCATCCTGGGACTGATTTCAGAGTGTCACTCCTCATCAGTCGGGCAAGCTTGAATCCTGTGGCACAGTGAGCAAGGGCCCCACGTCTGGGCATACCCTTCCCACTTAGGGGAACTATAGCAACAGAAAAAGATGATGGACGGAATGCTGAAGTTTGTCAAAAGTTCACCCCTGTCACAGATCTGGGTTTAAATCCATCGTATTTTTCCTCACCAACTTACCCCAGTTTGGACCCAGCTATATGCAAATCATTCTTCACCCTGGTACCCATGAGAGCAGTCCAACCCGAACTACCAGGCCAGGTCCTCCCTGGACCGGAAACAAGCATCCTGGGACCTGTTTCAGGGTATCACCCTTCGTCAGCAAGGCCAGCTTGAATCCAGTGGCACATTTAGTATTGGACCCACGCCTGGGGAATAAATCTACGCCCATTTCTGCCTTTGAATAGTGCGCCATCTGTGCACACAGTGCGTATGACATTTCACCATGACGTGGCCCAGCGCTCCTCTGTCGCAATGGAGAACAACAAGTCCCCATTTGAAACTGAGGCAGCAAAGAAGGCAGCTCTATGGACTGGTTGCAGCACAGCGGCGTGGAGGCGCAGTGGCATGCGTGCAGTCCTGCCCTCCCCACTGAGGGGCCCACATCACCTGTGAAGCAGTAAAAGGAGACACCCTCACCAACCCAGCAGGCGAGTGATCTGAGACTGCAGATCCCTCCCCTGACCTTGGAAATTATAACATGGATGTCCCCTCCACTGTATGACCAGTGCCATTGGCTGCAATGCATTTGCAATACGCAGACGGGACGTCAGCCACGTTTGAGGAAGGGTATCCATCCGCCAAACACTAAATAAGGCCCTTATTTGTTTAGAGCTGTAATCAACGGAGACTACTACAACCAAACTCAATGGTGCTCATTTTTATTGTACTTAGAAGGATGCAAACACGTCTGTCAACTGTGGGTTCCTGGAGTTCTCAGCAGCCTCTGCTCAGCCCACTGCGCTACCTCCCCAGGTGCACGTCACGCTTCTGCCCCGCCAGTCACCGTGCAGCTTCCCAGAAGCGCAGGGTGACGTCAGCATGGAAAGTTACCGAGCCCCGGCATTTGTTGCACATCCAGTAACATCGCATCATCTCAGCTTCTCACTTAAAACAAGTGTAGTAAAGTGTGGGAGTGCGGCAGTGCTTAATTTGTAAATAAAAAGGTGCCGGTGGCCAAAGCCCTCCTCTTAAACGCACGGCTGCTGCTATTAAATGTGTGACCCGAAATACTGAGGCGGCGTAATCCTCAAACCATCTCGGGCCTCTTCAATCCAAATAAAGCCACTCCCTGCCCCTTTAGCTCACTCTTGCAGCTTTCTGCTTTCTCCCTTTATGACGCTTTTTCGCTTTTCCCTTCATCCGTCTTTCTCATATGTGTCTTTTGCTCACAGCAAAGGCTTGAGGCAAAAAAATAAGCCCCGGCCCTAAAAAATAAGTGCCGGTGCTCCGCACCGGAAACAACCAGCACAAATTAAGCACTAGATCAGCGACAAGTGCCCGGAGGCCTGTGGCAGAGAGGCCTTCAGGGCACAGAGAGAGGTATGGCCCCGGGGGGAGGCTGCGCTCACTTCACACGTCATGGCTATTTGTAGACTTTAATGCCTCTGGCACTCAGGACCCGGGGCTGTGATAGATGAGGGGCTCGGGGCCTCTTCTAGATACCGGATTCCGAGGAGTTACTCACCATGGAGAGGATTCTTTGAGATTGCTGATCTCATCCGATCATTTCACTTGAAATATGTGCATATTTACCGCCAAGAGCAGGGGCTCGAAATGTCCAAGGAAGTCCCTGGCATCAGACCCAAGTCAGTAGCCACCCAGGCTGCCTCCCTCCAAAGCCTCGTCTTCTTCTACCGCCTCCAAAAACACCTTCTGTACCACTACCTCGTCTCTTTACCTCCTCAAAACCACCTGGTGTACCACTACCTCGTCTCTTTACCGCCTCAAAACCACCTGGTGTACCGTTACCTCGTCTCTTTACCGCCTCAATATCACCTGGTGTACCATTACCTCGTCTCTTTACCGCCTCAAAACCACCTGGTGTACCATTACCTCGTCTCTTTACCGCCTCAAAATCACCTGGTGTACCGTTACCTCGTCTCTTTACCGCCTTAAAACCACCTGGTGTACCGTTACCTCGTCTCTTTACCGCCTCAAAACCACCTGGTGTACCGTTACCTCGTCTCTTTACCGCCTCAAAATCACCTGGTGTACCGTTACCTCGTCTCTTTACCGCCTCAAAACCACCTGGTGTACCACTACCTCGTCTCTTTACCGCCTCAAAATCACCTGGTGTACCGTTACCTCGTCTCTTTACCGCCTCAAAACCACCTGGTGTACCATTACCTCGTCTCTTTACCGCCTCAATATCACCTGGTGTACCGTTACCTTGTCTCTTTACCGCCTCAATATCACCTGGTGTACCATTACCTCGTCTCTTTACCGCCTCAATATCACCTGGTGTACAGTTACCTCGTCTCTTTACCGCCTCAATATCACCTGGTGTACAGTTACCTCGTCTCTTTACCGCCTCAAAACCACCTGGTGTACCATTACCTCGTCTCTTTACCGCCTCAAAACCACCTGGTGTACCATTACCTCGTCTCTTTACCGCCTCAAAATCACCTGGTGTACCGTTACCTCGTCTCTTTACCGCCTCAAAACCACCTGGTGTACCACTACCTCGTCTCTTTACCGCCTCAATATCACTCTGTCCACATTACAACCTCTGCCTTTACACTTCGAAATCACCTGGCGTTCAATTACCTCGTCTCTTTACCGCCTCAAAACCACCTGGTGTACCGTTACCTCGTCTCTTTACCGCCTCAAAACCACCTGGTGTACCACTACCTCGTCTCTTTACCTCCTCAAAACCACCTGATGTACCACTACCTCGTCTCTTTACCGCCTCAAAACCACCTGGTGTACCGTTACCTCGTCTCTTTACCGCCTCAATATCACCTGGTGTACCATTACCTCGTCTCTTTACCGCCTCAATATCACCTGGTGTACCATTACCTCGTCTCTTTACCGCCTCAATATCACCTGGTGTACCACTACCTCGTCTCTTTACCGCCTCAATATCACCTGGTGTACCGTTACCTCGTCTCTTTACCGCCTCAAAACCACCTGGTGTACCGTTACCTCGTCTCTTTACCGCCTCAATATCACCTGGTGTACCATTACCTCGTCTCTTTACCGCCTCAATATCACCTGGTGTACCACTACCTCGTCTCTTTACCGCCTCAATATCACCTGGTGTACAGTTACCTCGTCTCTTTACCGCCACAATATCACCTGGTGTACAGTTACCTCGTCTCTTTACCGCCTCAATATTACCTGGTGTACCGTTACCTCGTCTCTTTACCGCCTCAATATCACCTGGTGTACAGTTACCTCGTCTCTTTACCGCCTCAATATTACCTGGTGTACCATTACCTCGTCTCTTTACAGCCTCAATATCACCCTCTCTACATTACAGCCTCTGCCTTTACACCTCGAAATCACCTGGTGTACCATTACCTCGTCTCTTTACCGCCTCAATATCACCTGGTGTACCGTTACCTCGTCTTTTTACCGCCTCAATATCACCTGGTGTACCATTACCTCGTCTCTTTACCGCCTCAATATCACCTGGTGTACCATTACCTCGTCTTTTTACCGCCTCAATATCACCCTGTCTACATTACAACCTCTACATTTACGCCTCAAAACCACCTGGTGTACAGTTACCTCGTCTCTTTACCGCCTCAAAATCACCCTGTCCACATTACAACCTCTGCCGTTACACCTCAAAACCACCTGCTGTACCATTACCTCGTCTCTTTACCACCTCAATATCACCCTGTATACATTACAACCTCTTCTCTTTACCGCCTCAAAATCACCTGGTGTACCACTACCTCGTCTCTTTACCGCCTCAAAATCACCCTGTCAACATTACAACCCCTGCCTTTACACCTCGAAATCACCTGGTGTCCATTACCTCGTCTCTTTACTGCCTCAGTATCACCCTGTTTACATTACAACCTCCGCCTTTACACCTCGAAATCACCGGGTGTACCATTACCTCGTCTGCCTTTACACCTCAACATCACCGGGTGTACCATTACCTCCTCTGTCTTTACCACCTAAAAATCACCTTGTCCACCATTACCTCCTCTGCCTTTACCTCATCAAAATCACCTACTTCCCCCACCTCGTTTACCTCTTCCCTCTCAAATTCAACTCATTTACCACTACCTTGTCTGCCTTTAACTTACCAAAATCGCTTTCTCTACCACTGCCACTAACTCACCTGCCTTTACTCCAACAAAATAAATTAATCTACCCTGCCTGCCTTTATCCTGTCACATTCACCTCATTTCCCACTGCCACATCTGTCCGTCAGCCTGTACATCTGGAAAGTGCAACACCCACCACAACTGGTCTCTTTGCAGTTCACGAGAAAACATGTTGTCAGGATGGATCACTGATGGAAAAGAAAGGGGTTCAGGACCTTTGTAGAGCACCAGTGAGGGTGGCCACAGGTATTGCATTCAAAGACTTTCCCACAGCAATGGAAAAAGTTTTATCTCGGTAGCTAGTTGGGCAGTTTATCTGAATATGAACAAGAGATAAGTGATGGTCACATTTCTGCAGGGACTGTGGCAGAGGGGTTACTTTATCACAAACATGACAGATATCCCACCTGCCGTATATCATTTCCCTAGGCTATAATGGAGTCTTAATCAATGACTTCTTCTTACCCACAGGAAGGTATTAGGCCCATGGTTGGAGCAGGATATGATTGCCCCAATTTCAGGCTGGACAGGTCCTCGGGGAGGGCATTTCTGTTGAGCAAAGGAATATGGTCTGATTCTGCAATGTGTATGAACGTAGTATGCATCACGGCATCCCTGTCTCTGATCTGGTTGAGGATAACAGTCTGCAAAGTCTAGTCAAGAAACAGAGACACATGATGGATTCACCCTTGATGTGTGAACTAATTCAATACAATAAAGCACAAGTTGTTCAGGAAGAATGGGGGATGAGGGGACATCAAATCTGCGGGCGATTGGTGTCTGAAGTTTTTGGGGCAGGCGGCATAATGTCGGTAAAGTTGTTATTTTGTTCATCTAATTTTCTCGCGATGTTCCTTCACTAAAGTAAGAAACGTTTTTCAGCTGAGGTTAGTAAGATTTTTGCCAGAGTCTCTTAGCGCTTCGAAGTTCTAACTGGCCCTTGGTGGTCGCCTCAGTGAACCATGGACTGACTTTCTGACACGTAGATTCATCATATTTGAAGGTAGTATTTCATCCAATAAATGTGCAATGCCCACTTTAAGGTTATTAGGTAAATCTCGGGGTTTAAAGTCCTTAGTTTGTGCACAATGAGTTGAAGTGTGGCACAGATTTCCTTCCCAATTATAAGAAGGATAAATTCTTTCCATGGATGACAAGTGATGCTGTTTGTCAATTAGCTTGTTCGCTGAGGGAATACAAATTGGAAAAGAGATTACAGTTGCTAGATGGTGGATCTAGCTAATTTCAGTTTTAAAAAGATGATTAAAACGGATGTCTAGCTGAATGAGTGGGGAGCATGAAAATAATCATTTAATCAGAAATTTCAAGGGATTTCTTTTTAATTTTTGGGTAGGAGCAGACAAACTTGAGCCATATTTTTAAATCTCCAAAGAAAACATCAAATTATTTTTATGGTGTCTTAGAGCTCTATTCCCAAAGGTAAATTTAAATATGTAAATGTACTCACGAGTAAACTTACTCCTGCAGTTCCTAAGGTAAATCTATATGTTTGTGCTATTCACCAATTCCAAGTGCAGACTTACATTTTGGTGGAGGCTTACATGTCTGTACCTCATGAAGTCAGGGGGAGGAGTCATCTAAGAGCAAAGTTACAACTACCAATTCACTTTTAGAAACTTTTCACATTAAGGTGGAGATCTGCATCACTGCAGTGGCCTCTGCCGTTGAGGAGAAAATCTGCACCACTATGGTGGAGCTTTCCCTGTGGGAAAGTGCAGGGTGCATTGTTAAAGGTTATTATTCTTTAAATAATTTTACAATTATTTTAGTGTACAATATTTATAACATAATTTAAAATAGTTATTATCATATAACTATTAAGCTAAAACGTTATAGAACCAGACGTCATTAAAAGTATAGTAAGTAATTAAATTATATTTCTTTAATTTAACAAATCAATTTGTAAAATAATAATCCCAAATATATTCCCGTCCAACATTTTTTAAACATTTTTATTCCATGTGTATTGATTATTACGTTTTAAGATAGTAAAATAATTACTGAAGTGTGTTGCCTGCATTCCTGGAGGTGAAGGAGGTGACTCTGATGCTGAAGTGAGTGAGGATGGAGACAAGACTACCCTTGGATTTCTTTTACCAGGGAAACCTTTCAGTGGTGAATTTCTGGTTAGCCTTATCCGAGCACTGCAGTTTTGATCATTATAGGGACAGCGGATGAAGCCACAGATTCTGTTATGAAAGGCGGGATGTGTCTAGGAAAGTCCGGCCCTTCTTTCTCACTCTAATTGGTACTTCAGAGTGACTGATGATAGACTGGCTCAAGGTTTCCACACTTCAGTGTGCCTATATTACTCTTCAAGGCTTTATAAAAATGTAAGAGCCCCCACATCTTAGGGTACCCGGCAGATTGTTCCGGAGATGGCTGGCCTGAACTGAGAAGGTTCTGCCCACTAATCAGGCCTGCTTGAACTTGGGAAGGGCCAAAACGTAGAGTGAGAGGAGCATAGGGAGCGCAGTAGTTATAGCGCTGAAATTTAGTTTGAAGAAACACTGGACTTTCTGATGGATGGCTCTATGCACCATACAGGGTTACAAATAGTCCTTTTGTGTACCAGGAGCTATTGTTATTTGCTTAACGCCACAGACCCTGAGGATCAGTATGGGAGGGTCACTGCACGCCTTGCTCCAGCTTTCTGATTCCGGGATAATCCCTTGAACAGGGAGTCCGGAGAAGCCGGAATCAGGGAGTTGCCATAATCTAACCTGCTCAAGATGACTGTTTGTACAACCGGGGCCCACAGATGACCAGGCAAAAACTGAAGGGTTTACCTCATAGCTTTGAATAAAGTACAACAGGTAGAGGACAACATGTTGATTTGATTGCCCAAAGAAAGGTGGTTATCATGGTAAAAAAAAAAAAAAAGATTTCCTACTGCTGCAACATCAGGAAGAGGCAACTCTTCAGACCAAGGCCAAAAAGTAAAAGTTCACAGTTGTGCTATTCTTTCAGTAGAACAGCATATCATCTCCTTTAGTTTCCATTAAACTTGAATGTATTAGTTATAAGACTTGTAGAGATTTAATTTATGAAGATATGAACATTTTTTAAAGGTGCTGGAACTGCAAGGTCCACGGAAATTATTAACTGAGCATCATCTGCACAGTTCATGAAAATGAGTCCATGATTGCGGAACAGCTGACTGAATGGTCTAGTGCGTATATTAAAGAACGTTGGACTCATTGAAGATCCTTGCAAGATCCCTTGCCCGATTATTATGAAATCAGGTTTATATGGTGCAAAATTAACTGCTTTGTGCCTTTCCGCAAGATAGGACAGCACCACCTAGGAAACGACCCCCTCAGTCCATGGTAACCAAAGTAGAGTGTGTGACCATATCGAAAGTGGCGGATGATAGACCTCATAGAACAAGAGCCACAAAATGCCCATGTCTGCTGCCATGCGAAGAGCATCGAACACCAAGGCAAATTCGCTGCCATCGGTTGGTGGAAAAACCAGCTTGTACTGGATCAAAAAGATGGTGAGATTCTAGGTAGTTAGACAAGGTCCAGTTGACATGGTTTTCCAGAATTTTGATGGGATATGGGCGTAATGAAATTGGACAGAAATTACTCTTTTCCGCATGGTCAGCATATCTCCTATTGACCACCCCAAATCAGGATGACCGAAATGTCTCCTTTTGCAACAACCTCTCAGCTGTTAATTAGCCCTGGCTCAGACTAATAAGGGGCTCATTATGAGACTAGCAAGTGGACTGTCAAACCACCAGGCCCTCAGATTCAGCCACCTAGTGAAAAACCCAATTAGAGATCCTTCACTGCCTCATGGGTAACTCTTTGACTTAAATACATAAATGTAAATGCTGGTGAGGTGGATGACATTTTGGCATAAGTGAATTCTGAATAGGCAGCCATGCTACTGGGTCATGTTTGGAATTCATTTTTATCCCGCAGAAAGAAACTCTCACAGCTTTGCTTTATGAGATTAGATTAAAAAACCCTTAACATCAGTCCTTTATTACTTTTTACCTCTGATGATGGCCCCAGACAGCACTAGTCAGCGGTGGGCACCACACTCGTAACAGAACAGGTCTTCCTGCAGGTGACCCAGGATCCCTCCTACTGCTAGTCCCATCTCCTTCATGATTAACCATCACTACCTGACCAATTTATCCTTCCACTAACTAACGCTGCCTGTAACGCATGTGCTGGGGTTCTGACACTTTTGTTGTCAATGTCCCCAATATTTTGGAATGTGCTTTTTCTGAAGATCAGAACCTATACCTACCACTCACCGGCATGAAAGCTCTGGACATCAATGTGTTCACAAACTTCTATGCCTGGGGTTTAAGTCACAGGTTTTCGGCTTTGTCCCTGCAACGTCCCCATGAACTATTGCACCTAGAAATTAGAGCTTCAGCGGCCTGTGCAGTAATGATTAAATGACTATTGATAGGATTTTATGAGACCCAATTATCTCACCTCATTGGTCAACTCAGCAGAGTGACCTCAAGTTGATACATGTACAACCCACTTTTGGTAAAGTGAGTAATTCCTTATTACAATAACCTGGAATTCTGGAGCGCGCTAACTCCTTGATGTCCCCCTCCACATGTAATTGCATGAGACAAGTCACAAATGCCCTCAAAAGTATGTTTCAAGCATATCTTTGAACCACACTCAGAAGCTCCCAGATAGGACAATCAATGTTAGATCTGCCATCCTCAGGGCTGGTCTTACCCCAGACGTTTTGCCTTTCACCTTCAGTATTTGCTGTATCTTTTTGTTTGCCTCGGGACTCTGAGCACTTTACTACTGCTGAATAGGGGTACAGCGCATGTGCTTCTCCCCTAACCAGTGACATTGAAGTATACACCAGTTGCATGTTTAATGTACTTGTAAGTCCCTTGTAGAGTGGTATACCATGTACCCAGGGCCTATTAATGAAATGCTACTAATGGGCCTGCAGCACCGATTTTGTGACATACTTCATTAGCTTTTAAACATGTCTCATGCCTACCGTTGCAGAGTATGTGTGTGTAGTTTCACTGCTACTTCGACTTGAAGTTTAAAACCTCTTGCCAAGTCTTAAACACCCCTTTCATTGCATATAGGTTGCCCCTAAGGTTGTCCCTTAGTACCCCAAAGTCAGGGTGTTGTGTAAGTAAAAGGCAGGGAAAGTACCTTTATATTTTACATGTCCTAGTAAAGGCAAACAGCCTATTTTGTTTTTTACTGCTGTGAGGCCTGCTCCTGTCACAGGCTAGCATTGGGAATTCCTTAACATAAGTTTAAACTGTATTTCCTGATCGGAGAGGAGTAGCTTTGACATGTTCATTATCATTGGAATGTTAATGATTAATCCTCTTTACTGGGAAAGTCAGATTTAACACTACTATTTTAGAAATGAAACTTTAAAAAGTGGGCATTTCTCTGCTCTTACTGCTCGGTATACCTGACAGTCTGTCTCCAATACACGTCTGGCCTGAGCTGGGTGACAGCTACATATGTGCATACCTTCATACCCACAACACAGGATACTCAATGCATCTGCATCCATCTGCATAGTGATGTGTCTTCCTGGGCAGGGAGGATGGGAGGGACCCACACTTACACTTCAAATGGTAGTGGCCTGACCCCACACAAAATTATCATTACCCCACCCCTCACACACACACAGATAACCTGACAGACAGGGCTGGATTGGAAGGGGATCCTTGTGCACTTCAGAGACTTCACTTGAAGTCATCCCCCACATCAAAGGCACTTTTGGGTGTAAGTACTGGGGCTCTGACCCCCTGAATTCAGTACACAAATAAATGAACCTCAAAAAGAACTGTGCTAGAGTAAAGACTTTTGTGCTAAAGGATTGCCACTGTGCTGTGATTGACTGTTCTACGGGACTGACTTCCTGATTTGCTAAGCTGCCCTGCTTCCTGCTGATCTCTGCCCTGCTAAGGAGCAAGGACTAAACCCACAGTGACTCCAAGGGCTTTCTGGCTTGCCCCCTGTTCACGAAATCTCAGGGACATCAAAAGTTTAGCCTTCTTGCCACTGCCGTCAGACTCTGTCATCCGTGAGTCCAGCAGCAGGCTATAGACAAGGATTGGAGCATGTAGGATCGCTAGCCCGTTCTGCTACAAAACACAGCACTTTGCTTGAAAGGATCGAGCCCCCCATGACCAGCCCAGGGCTGATCACCAGTTCATCTATTGCAAAAGATCTTGTGCCCCGTGTTTCCTGAGATTGACATGTCTCCCTGAAGCCTCTGGATGACCTTCCAGTGCATCTCTCTCTCGCTGATGCATTGCCCCTGTAACCAAGAGTGGATCATCGACACAAAGATCATCAGCCCTCTCTGCCCACCCTTCCAAGCAGTCAACAGCACACAACGACATGGGCCCTACTTCCGAGGCCCCCTGACGCCCCCACAGCCCGGCTTCTGCCTCCGCACTGATACACAGAGTTGGCCCACATCCTTGTCTCATCCCCGCATGTTACTGTAGCATAGCGGGACCAAGGAGGGGCACGCATGGCTGACTTGTGCTCCCTCACGGGTGGCATAACTTAACCAAGCATCTTACCTGAGTGATCCTAACGGGTAGAGTTGCGGGCCATTACTTGTTTCTGATATCAGAGTCTGCCCAGGAATAAGTGCACCTACGAACATTGTGATAACTATTCTGTTTCTGCACTGTAAAAACACTCATACATTGAAAAGCACTGCTATCACATGTGTTCCCTAAAAATTCATATCTCAACTTCTATTTATTGATTTTTTTGTCATTTTGGTCCTGTTGAACTCTTATAAATATTCTCTATCTTTTCTAAATCTGTGCAAAGTCTTTTTGTGGTGTTTTCATTGTGTTACTATGTGTGTTGCACAAATACTTTACACTTTTTCTCTTAAGCTAAGCCTGCCTGCTCTGAGCCAAGCTACCAAAGTGGAGCACTGTTAATTTAAAGTGTGTATCTGACACACCCTGACTAGAGTGGTGGTTCCTGCCTGGCCTTGGTGCATACCTCAGCCAACCAGAGACCTAATTTCTAACAATCATCCCTCCATCCATACACATAGGATGACCAAACATCCCGGATCAGCCAAGAACGTCTAGTACTTCAAGGACTCTCCCAGCATCCAGGTACTTTTTGCAATATAAAGAATAATGACTACACGTCCCGGTTTTGAGAGCAGGTTGGGTGAGCACGCACATGTATCACTGTGCAGTGAAGTCACATGCACACAGGCCCTGACAGCAAACAGGAGAGCAGAGCTCACTTGTTTACTCTCTCGCTGTGCTGCTTATATATCTATCTATCTATCTATATATATATATATTTGCTAAAAACGTTGGCGTCGTTGACACGTTTTCATGACACATTCCAAAAGAAAGGTTCGATTCACCTAGCTCCTTCCTCAAATATTTCGGGGTGAGCCCCGAAGCATGGACAGTCTATACAAGTGAAAAATTGAAAAGTTATACTTAAATGAAGTAACTATAACTTGGTCACTACCCATGTACGTCTTATGACCTTACATATTACATTAGTCATGACATGTTCCATGATACAGCTGAGAACATCAATGGCAACATCTGATATAACTTCATTAATGACGTCACTGCTCATGGCATAGAAATTTACTTACTAGTGTTAAAATGTAGTCCTATTTGTATGTTTCTGGCTGTCCATGTTTTGCGTTCTGAAAGAGGATACCCTACATATACATGACAATGGGGCCCTGATACCCAGAGAGAACCGAAGTGCTTTGAGGCATCCTCTGTGCGATGGAGCGCTTTATCAGCTCAACAATATCACGCATTGTCAAAAGGACCGCAAAGATCCAGGCGGAGGGGCACGAGGGAACCGTCAGGCACGTGGCAGACAGGGTTTTCTGCACAGCTGTGATAGCAGCCGCACTCTGACCTTTGACCTGTTCCTCAGGGAGGCCAGGCCTCAAAATAGAATCAACCTGCAGTGGATGCTGGCCTTGTGCAAGCACAACAAATACCTCACTTGGGACACAGCCAGCTTCTGAACTCATGCTCCCGGGAGAAGGCGCTTTATTGGACTGACCTGTGGAGGAGCGCCATTCCAGCCTCGCCCCCTGGGGACCACGCTCAGGCTTCCTCCTCCTAATGCGATGGTTTTTGGGAAGCAGCGCCCCACCGCCTGCCTAGACTATTAGAAATGCATTCCTCCCCCTGCATTTAATTATTGTGTTCCTAGCCTTGCCTGGATCCCACATATAGCGCCTTTCCTAGAAGCCATATAGTTTGAGTGCTAACATGAGATTTAAAATACATTACACGATGTCAGGGCCGGGGGACGAGAGCTGAGTGCCTTGACAGACAGCTGTGAGGACAAAACCCATGCTCGCTACACACATCCTCGTCCAAACTTTTCAAAATCACCCTGCGTCCAAATGCACAAAATTTGCTAAAGTAATTGTGTGGATATTTTTACTCCATATTTTATTGGAGGGGCACAATGTAATTGTTTCTTTATGCCAGGAATTGCTTTTGGCAGGGCTAGAGCCAGAACTCCGCCAGAAACACTTCTTAGCAGAGACTATTAAACGTGAGTACTTTATGTTACAACTGTAATAAAAGTCTAGTAACGTACTGTGCTCTCTTGAACCTGGCGGGCGCGCATCGTGTGCTTACAGGAAAGATATGTGCCATTCAGGTAGAGATTTGTGGGACCTTGGCGGCAATGCCACATTGTGTTACCACAACTGCAAATCATAGGGCCAAAAATGTAGCCATACCTGGCGAATAAGATGCAGAAATAGTGCTTCCAGATGTTTACATTAAAAATGCAAACTTACCACCAGCTTGAACGGATAGTGGTGAAGGTTGGCGTTGAAACATTTATTTATGTGGCAATAGCACTTCATAATGGTTCGATTTTCTAAAATGATCATATGCTCACTGACAGATCAATTATCGGAAATGCTTGCTCGTCAGACAATGTCCAACTTAGTACCTGAGCCATTGAGAAAATCACTTGGGCATCCATTTATAAAATATCATTGTAATAATCAGCAAATAAGAGATTGTGTGACCACAACCAGCGACTCAGTCAATTTATCAAAATGTCGTGGCTAATGGAAGAGACATCACACACCCTTTGACCCTAATGACCTTTAACCTTGAATCTTTCTAAGAAGTGAAGTCACATACAATCCTAAAGTTCTGTAAGAAAGACATGATTAATGTAACAACACAATACAGACAAATGTTTGCTTTAGATACAACCAAAGTTAGGGTGCTGACATGCTCTTAAAAAGTGTGTTTTGTGTAACATTTGTCCTGAATTGCAGTGAGTGAGTCACACCTCTTCTAAGGGAGTTTGTCTGGCGGGTTGGGAGGGTTTCACCACCTCAGAAAAATTTGGAAAAATATTGGTACATTTTTAAGCACAATTTATACACACTTTTACTGTAGTCTTTGAAAGGGCCCCCGTTAAATAATCCAGTCTTTTATGGTGTGCCAAGTCAATGAAACCTGATGCTCCACAGGGGCTGACCTCACTTTTTTTTTCAAAATGCGCTGTTGATCCCATCATATGTCAAAAATTGCTTCCAATGTGCCAGGGTCAGCAGTTTGTCATGGTGCGCCCAATGTGTCATTGGTGTTCCATTCTAAACATGACAAGCAGTATGTCAGTGCCGGACATTTGATATCAATTCCTGGACAGGAACGCGTCCTCGGGGTCGGTCTCTGACTGGGGGACTGGCAGCATTAAAATATTACTCCAATCCTATGGCACGCTTGTTCCCATGGAGCCTCTTCCTTAATTTGGGATGGTCTCCATCTACATACGACTAGATTGACTTGTAGACTATTTTTGAGTAAGTGACTTGAGTTTTCTGGACTTGTACCCCTAGACACACTGTGGTTTTTCTATACAGTTGAGAAGAAGTGTTTTGTTTTATGTTATTTGGTCCTAATGAAGCACCACTGGATCCGTATGGACCACTTAGACACAAAACATGTTGACCTACTGTAGGGGGTGAGGGTAATTCCCTCACCCTTGATCTGTTGTTGTTGGGAGGAGTGACTGGGCATTACCTCTTTTTCACTCCCATAAGTTTTTTAATGTTGACCAAGACCCCTCCTTGATCAATAAAGTGTGGTTTTGTGGAGTGTTCTGAGCCAATTGTATCCCTTTCTTTTGCTCTCGTATCCTCTGTTTGCTTGTAGATTGGAATTTTTCCTACATCTTATACCACAGCACACAGTATTAATAAAATATCTCTGGCAAAGAGATGGGGTGCCCGTCGGACTTGCAGCACCAGTCTGACGAGGAGCAAGCCCTATGATGAAGCATGACATCCAATTGGATGTGTGAGGGCATTTGCTTCTAGATAAAGAAGTGCCTGTGGACTTAGTTTCTCTTTTCTGGAACAGTGTATTCTTGTGTATTAGCCAAGAATGACCTTCAGAGGGAGACTCACAATCATAAAGCTACATTTTTACCAAGTTAAATTACATTCACTCACTCATAATCATTCTCACTCACACTCACTCATCATTTTCACTCACTTTCAATGACTCACTCATTCTCATACTTACACTCACGACCACTCATCCTTATTCTGGCTCATCCATACTTACTCACTCACACATGCACTTTTTTTTCTGCAGCAGTAATTTTCATTCACTTTCAGGTATTCTCATTCACTTTGATTCACTTATTCTCACTCATTCAATCATACTCACATTCACTCTTACTCTTATTTACTCATACTTTCTCTTGTGTTCACTTGCACTCAGTCTTTCTCACTTATTTTCACTTATCCCAATTACTCTGATCCAGTCTCAATCACATATACACTTACTTTCACTCACTCTCTCATTCTCACTTACTCTCATTTTCACTCACATTACGTAATACTCTCTTGCGCATATTCTTATTCATTCTCAGACACCAGTTCTCTCATTAAGCAGTTATCCTTCCTCCCACTCACTCTTTGTCATTCACTGCCATTCCCAGTCATTCCCATCCCGTTACCATCCCCAGTTACTGTCGCTTAAGCGCACTCATTCTCACTTGCTACTTCTCACTGACTTTCACTAGCTCCCTTGCACATGCTCACTCATACATACTCTCACACACACGTCTCTCACACACTCATGAATGCACTGAACATACATTTACTAGCATTTGTTTCCTCACATCACCATCCAGAGGCAGAAGTGTTCCAGCTCCTGGTGCTCCATTTGTATTAAACTTTCAGTGAATAATCGACTATTACTCACTATTAGTGAAGTAAACATGCCAGGAAAACAAGGAGGGTGGACCACTGAAGCCCATAAGGGTCAGTAGCCCCTGTGTTCTTGGCACTGATTCTTCCACCTCTGAGGCCAGGGTCACAAAAGCGGTGTCGGGGTCACAAAGGCCAACCGGGGAGCACCATTGCTACCCCTGGTGACTCCCAACTGATGTCTATGAAATGTTGATATTATAGCGGGGTAGCCTTGAATGAGGAATAACAGATACAAATGAAGTTTCCATATGTTTGTTTTCACATTTAACCATATATGTTAGCACTATTTTTGCTGGTGCTAACAGAGAATCATTCCCCATGATGTAAGATGGTCTTTTTGATTAAGAAATTCCACGTCGCTTGAAGGCCCTGAAAATGGCCCAGAGGGTGGCGAGGATCACTCCAGGTGGAAGTAATTACCCAGCTGCAGTAAATACCGCAGATTCAGAGTTTTGACTCGGATAATGGTGTATAAACCGCTGAACTCACTGCTTGTAGCACCAAAAGTCTTTAATGATCAGTGTTTGGAATGTCTTTCCCCTCAGTAAACTGCGGCGGGTTAAACCTGCAAAAACTTACTTAGAGAAAACTGCAGGGGGCGCAGGAATGA
The DNA here is from genome assembly GCF_031143425.1 of Pleurodeles waltl. NCBI lineage: Eukaryota > Metazoa > Chordata > Amphibia > Caudata > Salamandridae > Pleurodeles > Pleurodeles waltl. The sequence goes on from NC_090450.1 coordinate 7,398,821, forward strand.
CTGCAATACGGTGAGTAGCAAAGTGTGTGGTAATAGGGGTCACAACACTCGTGATCAGAGCATTAATAGAGCAAGTATTGGGACAAAGCCAATAGGTCACACCTGTGACATGCCTTTGCTGATGCTTGCTTGCTTTGACATAGAGAAGGGCAAGAACACATCAATATATATATATATATATGCATTTGGATGCATGGGGGTGTCACATCAGGGGGCCAGGCTCCCAGAGATGGTGGTGCTCTCCCTTAGCCTTGCATCTGTGCAGAAGAAGATACTTCTATGTCCTGCTTGACTAGCCATGAGAAGTCTTCTTTCATTCCATTTGACCAGTGCCAACGTATCTGTGGCCTCAGTCCACTTGAGGTTGATGCACGTGTCATGTGGCGTTGGTGCCGGACTGCTGGAAGCAGCGAGGAGTGGAACGTATCAAGCCCTGGCTCCACTTTGCAAGCTTGATGATCAGTTCTGGAAACAGACATTTTTCTGGGATAATGGTGTAACTGCCCTTAAATCTATACCTATCCAAAGTGGATGTCATACCAGAGATTATTACCTAACGTTCCCAATCCAAGATGGTGATAGCCCCTTTTCCTGTGTAGTCATTTCCTGCTTCGTCCATGTTTAAGGAGGCTTTGGTCAAAGTAAAATGCATTACAGCACATTTCTTCCACTTCTTTTTTCTGCGCTCGTTGCCCTGTTCGCTGCATTATCTTCCATTAAATTTGTTTCCCTTTCCAGCAGCAGGTTCTTGTTGACGTCTTTCTTCTGGAAGACTCTATGATGGGCACATTCTCAAGCTTGATTTCAGGTATTTTTGGTGCCTTGCTTGTCAACTCCAATATCATCCGTTATCTTCAACAAAGAAAAGCCATCATTACCCAAGAGGCTCTTTCTGCCCTCAGTTGATTCTCCCTCCTCCATGACACTCTGTTAAGAAGATGTTTGGCATCTCTCGTGCGCTCATTAAGTGCAGGCGGATCTCTACCTTTTGGGAGGAGTTGCTATTTCCTTGGTAAATAAAGAAGGAACATAGAAACGCTTTATAGCTTTCAGTTCCTGAGTTCCCTGGGATGGTTAGTATAAGTGCAAGAAAATAAAATAATTGCTAAAGGGCAACCCTGGGTGAGGATGTATTGCATCTCATAGGTCTTATCAAAATACACCAAGATGGCCACCCCGTAACCCTGAATGTTTTGTTATACATATCTATACATATATATATATATACGTAGATAGATATATGTATTTCTATAACTTATAATTCCAAGATGGCCGGTGGCCATTTTTGAAGGGTACATTAAGAAACAAATTACGTGTGGGAAGTAAAATGAATCCAACTGGAAGCACACAACTCATCCCGCTAGGAAGTATGTAGAGAAGATGTGCTCCAGGGGTAGACAAGCACAACGATAGTGAGGAATCTGCTGGATAAGGACTAGGCGGCTGAGACAGACGGGAAAGCCATCCAGGCTCGAGCCCTCAAGCTCACTCTATGCCTTCCAGCATCCCCTAAAGTGTGCACTTTGTAAACAAAGGTTTGACATCTTCTGCATCCTTCACAACTGCCACATAATGGGAAACCCACCTTAGTCAACGCCAGAAGAGTTGGACTTGAGAAGACACCGAAGACGCTGTTATCCCGGGTGTGAGGCGCGATGTATACTTTGTGTTCAGTGTGACAGTAATTACTGTTCTCTTTTCATGTTTGCACAGCTAGCTTTTCTCTTGTGTTTCCATTTCCCCAGCATGCTCCTGGCGCTCCAGGTGTCCTTCTGCTTCTTATCAGGAATTGTTAGGTCGTGGAGTCCTGGATTACCACAGGTGATAGGTTTCTATGGCAAAGTTCACATTTTCATGCAGTGGGGATTGTTGATAAAGGCTGATGTGGAGGCAGGAGTCTGGAAGGAAGTCAATGGGAACGTGGTCTGGCCAGGGAAGGGGAATGGAGAAGAGGCATTTGATGATGTATGGATTAGCAGATGCGATAGACAATCTTACCTTTGTCGTGCGCAGGCTGCAATGAATGCTGCATTGAATGCTGCCATAAGTTGCAGAAAATCTTAGTTACCAAGAGGTATGTCTTTGCACTTGGAATTGCTCTAGGGAAGACTCAAGTCTCAAAGAAATAAGGTTTTGTCAAATCTCATTTGGTGTGATCTAAAATATTCCGAGAAGCGGTTGGTGAAATTGGTTCTAACGCTGGGTGTGTGATGGATCTGTGAAGGGAGTCAGTGCTGGTGATATTACAACATCAGTTCTGAGACATTCAACTCTGGCATAGGTTGTGGTGTGGACAGGGTTGCATTTGAGGATCTTCTGAAAAAAGACTACTGTGTCTCACCAGTTTTGCTGCCTGTCAACATGAATAACTGTGGGTCCTCGAGGAAACAACAAGCTTGGGAAAGCACAGTACGCCGGCATCTGGAGACTCGCAGACCGTTGAAATCATGGTGGACATTGAGGTGAGGAGTTCAGGATGATGACGTTGGATGATACGGCATGTAGTCGTCTGCACATTAGATAGGGGTTTTCATGCACTAAAAGACAAGCAGACGCGCGTGCACTCGGTTCTGATGGGGTTATACAGGTTGGCTCATTTGGAGTGCGAGCCCAGAGGGGAAGGACAAAGGTCATAGTGTCCGATGGCCTTGCATGTCAGAATATCATCAGCAAAACCTCACCCAGCAGAAATACTGTGGTCTATCTATTGTTTCCAAAAGTACCATACCATCAGATAGAGATCTTACTAATGCAATGAGGCAATGTTTTTGGAAATGGCATTAAAGACACATTATTTCTGTGGGACAACATTTTAATGATAATTTTGCGGTACCATGCCACCGGACTGTAGTAGCTGGGATGTCCGCTGGACAGATGGCTGCGTTTTGTGGCTAAGTTGGCCATGGAGTGTTTTCCTGACTTTGCCACAAGAGTGTGGCCAGGCTTCACATGTCCTGCTTTATGTGGAGGTCCAGTATACAGGGTACAGCGGATTATCCAAGCAGGTCCCAGAGATACTCCTGCATCTGCTCCACAGGTGGATCCAGAACGAGGAAGAGCTGATGATCTGCAGGACAGAGGAGCACTGGCGAGGGAGGGGCTAGGATGAGCAGTGACAGGAGGCACGTGGCTAGAGTGAGACCAGGTAGAGGTGTGACTGGAGTCTGAGGACTGAGAGGAGGGTGGTGGATGCCTCTGGGACTGTGGAAAGAGTAAAGAAGACAGACTGAGCCCCTAATACTGCAAGTCTGATTCTATGTGAATGCATTTGAATGAAATCACTCGTTAGGTGGAATAAAACGCCGCCGTCAGGTGCTAAACTTCACCGAGTGTGGCTGAAGGCGGGGCTCTGCCCCACAGGCCCATCTACTTTTATTTAACTGTCACTTGTAAGCACAAGAAAAACCCTTAGAGGAGATGAACATGTTAAAAGAACTGTCATGAAGGATGGGTTGATAAATAGGACAAATAAAGAATGCTATTAACGGGTGGGAGTGTACTTGCCTCTAATTTGTAACATTCCAATTTGGACACTTAGGTCCCGATTTAAATGTGAGCAGTCGGCCCATCCTCCGCCAGGGGAAAGGAATGACCATCCCATTCCAGGATGAGAGAGGAAGTCACAATGTCCCCCTGGCGGAGGTACAGAGAAATGTTGACATGTCCGTCACACCGGCAGACATTTGAAGCATTGACGGGAACTGCTGTTAAAGCTGTTCCTACCAATGCTTTGTAACTTTGCCGGATGACTCCATGAAACATGACAGAGCAGTGCAGTAAACTTACTGTTTAAAAAAAAAAAATCAAAAAAGAAATTCCAAAGCGCGATCTTTTTGAGAGAAAAAAAAAACATTTGCCATGCGAGTTTCAACATATGGCATGGGGGTCGTAGAGAACTTTTCCGTGTTCCTTGCTGCCAACTTTTTCCTTGGGGTGACAGGCATTGAAAAACAACTATATGTCTGCCCATATAAACTGCAGGGCATTTGAGCATGCCAATTTAACAGACATAGATTGGAAATAAACCATGAAAGTTTTCCATAGGCACGCAAACTTCTTCTGTGCATCCTGTGCATATGAGAGCATTACCATGTTCAGGAGCATCCTTAGCCGTCCCGGACATGCTGAAATATCTAGTATGTCTGGTGTCGCCCAGCATAATGCCTAAGCCAAAAGTTTTTCAAACAGTGGGTGGCTGAGGCAGCAAAGAGAGGAATCCAGTGGAAGCATACCTGTGTCCGTCACCATCCAGCCCACCCCATCCACCTCACAGCAGCATTACACAAGCTCGCTACCAGACGCTACTTTTCAGCAGCATGAAGGCCATCGCATATGGGATGCCTACCAACCGCTTACAGTCGAATGCCGGCAAAGCGGAGACCAGGTTAGTTGGCAAAGGCCAGCAGTCTCAGACTTGGGACTGGTGGCTATTTTGCTCCAGCCCCCACGCCCAAGCTGGTAGTCAAAAATCTAGACCTCAAAATTGAAGGACAATGTTGCTACTGGTGGTGGCAGCTCTTTTAACAATATGCATCTGCTAAGGAAAGCTTTCCCTTTTCTTCCATCATCACCCAGGAAACCCTTAGCCCAGGCCTTGATCATAAGTAAACTGGACTATGGCAATGCTTTACTCGCTGCTGCTAATGAAAATATATAGGTGAAACTGAAAGTCCAAAATATGGCTCCCCGGCCTTGCTGCAATCTCCCTGCTCGCGCTGCTCCTGAACCCGCTGAAAGCGTTACATCGGCTCCCATCAAGAGAAGGTCCAACTTCAAAATCTGCTGTTTGGCCCATAAAGCTCTCATTGGCAATGGCCCTACTTATGTGGCCCAGAAACTCAAACCTCATTGTCCTACCATGGATTTACACTCCAAAGACAAGTTTTTACCGACAGTTTCCCGTATTCATTTGACGAGAAGTTGAGGAAGGTCTTTTTCATATCTGGCACTGTTTACTGGAACAAGTTGCTACTTCATGTTTGCTCATGTTCTAATTTTACTAGTGTCAAGAAATTGCTCAAGACTGCGCTGTTTTAGGCGGGTGCTTTGTGTCCTGACTGTACCTTTCTCCGTCACCGAGATACCCCTTTGGGGGTGATTTGTGCACTATATAAGCTACATTAACATAACATATCTGGCACTGGCTACAGAGCTCTATGATTGGTGGAAAGGGTGGTGCTGGGGAACCAATCCTGAGGCTTCATTTCTCTGTAAAAGACGTTAACATCATTAGGTCTTCTTTCATTCTGCACAGGAGTCATATCTACGACTCCAAGGAGAGCTGCTGCGATCCTTCAGAGCAAAAATATGTATTTTATTTTTTAATTAAGCATTTTGTATAGCGCTACATACTTATAAAATACAACCAGTAAAAGGAGAAGCAACAAATATACCATGTGTGTGAGAGAAATATCAGCTGTTTAAAAGGTAGTTACTGGTGATTGCAAAACACTTGATGGGCTTGTGGGGTCATGCACCCCAAAAACTACCAGGAGTGCAGTTTTGGAGATGAAGATTGGATGGAAATGTCTACATCAGTGGTTCGTAATGTTTTGAGAGCTGTGGACCCCCACTGAATCATTATTGGAATCCAGAAACGTCCACTGAGTCAGTAGTGGAAGACGGGGACCCCCAGCCTAAGCAATTTCTAGGATTTGAACCTCAAAACAATGCACAAAAATACAAAAACATGTCTACACCAAACAAATGATACATTTTTACTATATTTACTTTAATTCACAATCAATGTCAAACAGTTTTCACATTTTCAATGTTCTTGTTTATTTGTACATACTTCATTGATTTAAATGTATTTATTTTAATATGATTGAATTTTTTAAGACATCAGCTGAGCCCCTGAAATGGCCTTGCGGAACCCCTGGGATCCTCGAACTGTAGGTTAGGATCCACCGGCCTAGACAATAAACTCTGTTGGCAGTTCATTATCATATACATCAAGTCAGTTCTGGCAAAGACGGTGGTGAACAAGAAGCACTCCAGCTGCTCCAGATTACTGCAACAGGAGTTTTCAGCTCCCTTTGGAACAAATATATAAGGGTGGTAAGGCTCTATTTCAACAATATTGCTTGCCTCCTCCAACAAGAGTGTCCTGTTTGGTGTTAAAATGGGACAGGAGGGACCACCACGTGGCCACCTTGCCTCCAGTCTGCCATCATAACACATTTCTTAATCTGACGGTAGAATCTCCTACTTTAAATAAAGTTTGAGGGAGACGCATGACTGGTGGCAATAAACAACATTTTGCTCCAATCAACACCGAATGGTGAACAGTTTTGGTAATCATTATAAATATTATCAGTAACAGCCTGGTTCTTTTATGAGGATCCACCTTCTATGGTTCTAAATCCGGGTCCAACAGCAACCGTAAATGAATACATTTTATTAACCTAAGCATAGGCTAGCTGTGATTCTCACTTGTTATGTGTAGGTTGCATGGAGCTCTGAAGACCTCCAAAACTTGTAATGCTGTGTTAGTGTAAACACCCGTGGAGTTTGCAACTCCTTGTGGGTGTAAGTAAGTAGGGGTGCAGTGTGTAAAAGCTTTTAACAACAGAGTACCTACACTATAGGATGGTCAGTCCACCATCAACGCCAAAATAGAATCACCTCTTTTCCGGTCTCAAAGAACCAATGTCTCTGAAGACTCTAGGCTCGCCCTCTCCTTTGTCCTTGCCTCATGCGCAGAAAAGGAACATTTTGTCTGAAGGCATCCTATATCCCTTCAGTAGAGCTGGAAGAGAAGGAAGGCCTTGGATAAGACAGTCCAGCAGCCTCACAAGATTGCAGAGGACACCACTGCTAAGAAATTGGCCGCAATATTAAAGTGACTGGCAATCTAGATTAATTGAGTGTCACTCGGTCACCCTTGGCGACAAACACAACACATTAGAAACATGACGTATGCACACAGAGATAGATAAACAGGGCTTAGAAGCAAGAGGCAAAACAATGATGCGGCCCAGCGACTGGTAGAGCCAACTCTAGATTTACAGGCAGAGAGCATTGTCAGGAAGCCAGAAGTTCTTCACTGCTATCCAGGAATTTATTCATCTTCTCGTTCCTGCTGGATCCTTGGATAGAGCTCATTATGGGCACAAAGCCCGGAGGACTTAACAAATGGCACTCTTTAAGAGGTAGGTGATCTCATGTAGCGACACAGATCTTGGGGATGGAAGCAAGCAAGCTGGAGTGGTTGCATTTGAAATAACATTTTTCACCAGAAAGAATACATTATGTTAGGAGTACTAAATATCCAAGTGAGAAATCAGAGAGAAACAGAAGTTTTCACTTCTGAAAATGCTCAAAGTGCACAGAACTGTTTAACACCATTTGTGGTGATTTTTCTTCCTACTCATGTAGTAAAACACACAGACCCGCCCCCTCCACACACACACACACACACAAATACACACCGCACAACAGGAAGTGCCTGTGGCTCATTGATATTTATATTTCATCTAACAGCGGGATCAGTTCCACTCTAATCAAACCAGTCAATCTAGGACTGCATCCATTCTTTTTCTCTATAAGTTTATATTTTGCCAAACTTTTCTCTATGCACAATGGCAAATGTTTAAGAATGTACCTCTCAAAGTTTATGTTTTTGTAGAAGTTTTCTAAGCACAGCAAGAACATTCAGAAAAAGCCCTTTAATCATTTTTCGAGAATGCCCCTGAATGGTGATCTTGCATGAACCCGTGCCCTGAATGGCAGAATTCTTTTGAATCTGGTATTCTCATTATTTTGACCCTGGCAACATGCTAACCCAGCACGTGCATAGAGACCTAGGCCTGTCCATAGTAATGTGAGGTTCCGAACATGTTCTGTGTCCTGGAGGGACGCACAACATGTGTCCTCATTGATGACAGAGGACTACTGCCCCTGCCCCTGCCCTGCCATTGATATACAAACATGAAATGATGGTGGCAACTTTCAGTGTTTTGTGAATTCTTAGTGTGACAGTGAAACCTACAGACTCCTCTTGGTTAACGTCCCACTGTTATGTAAAACCCAGACCCTTGCGCTCATATTAGGTCTGTACGTCAAGTGCATGCATCTTGTGTGCACAGAACATGCATAGTAGTACGATTCTGTGTATGCGTGAGTCTGAGTACTGAAGCCAGTCAGATCCATCTTGGAAGTCCCAGGTTTGGCAAGGCGGAAGATGGAGGATGAGGACATCTTTCCCAGACTGGGATCAACATTGCCTGCATTCCTGTGGCTGGAAGGTGGAGACCCACAAACTGAAGGCAGTAACACAGAGCCAGGGCTACCTTTATAAATTCCATGAACACTTTGCTAGCAAGGGGTAGAAGATTGGTTCTTCTTGAGGGGTGCCATTTGGTTGAAGGTAAAAGTGAGCAGCGTGATTGCAACTTCCGTTGTGAATGGTGAGGAGGTTTCTAGGTCAGGCCTACACCTTTGGTCTGTCCCTGAATGCTGTTCACAAAGGATGATGACAACCAGGTGCAGAAACCCCTCATTATGTCCACGTTGTGGGAGCTCCAGCTTGGAGACAGCCCTGGAGCTACCTGCTATGAGAAGCATCACTTTACAGAAAGGATGTCCTTGGATAGCCTCCTCAGAAGGACACTGCAAAGAGAACCAACTCAAACAGTTTCTGATGTTTGAGATACTTGATCTGCGTGTCCTGTGTAGAAAATGTACACAACAGTGGGACCAAACCACCCCACTTTGTTCCATGTTGTTCAAAACCAAGTTAGAGGGTGTGCCACAGAGTAGCCCTAGGGCTGCAGTGTGACCAGGGCTGCAGTCTGCCTGCCTGATTGAGGAGCTATCATCTGGAGGCTGTACTTTTTGCTAGAAGAGCTGCGGGTCTACGTAGTGGCTAGAAACCTGCATGCCTTCTAATGGAGGAAAGTTGGGTATAGTTTGACAAAGTAATCACATACAATACATTGGCTGTGCAGTTAGACCCTCATTGCATTTTAATAACAGTTGCCTTTACATGTGGGAGATGTGGTCACTAAAAAAAGGTACTGCACACATATTGAAAGTCTTAGCAGTTTCTGGGGTTGAGAAACAGCTTCAAACATTATTTAGTAAGATTCAACCAGAAGTGCTACCTTCAATAAAAGTGTTATACTCCACACAAGCAGCTATGGATTTTAGAAGTCCACTGACCGCCCAGGAATATCTTCATCCCAGACGTATACACTACGGCTGTGCCTAGGATCAGTGAATGGTACCTAAGATGCTATCATCCTACAGATACAGCTTGAAAGCTCTGAGTGCTTTCGACAGCTGCACATGTCCTAAAACTGGTGAGGAACCAGGAAGAGTATCTTGGTCCCTGCACAAGAGTGAGAAATAGATTCACGATGTCTTGCAAAGTAAAAGATGATACACAAATTCAAACGGTGGGCTGATGGCATGCTGGCTCTACCAGGGCACTTACGCTCCAAAGCTGATACATTGGGTTTTCAGACACAATTCAGGCTAACAAAAAAATAGGATGGCAGTAGTCCCACAGAAGGTCGGGGTGCATGGTAGTGCTAGTGAATGGATGGGCATCTCCTGGTGATCACTGAAGGGTGTCAATACCGTATCAGGCCAGTGCACTGGATTAAGTGCTAGCAGCAGGGATACCCACTGGTCCTGGCACAATCCTTGAGCAGGATGTCTCCCTTTAGGTTCTATGACAGGTTAGGGCAGTGGTTCTTAACCTTATGACTTCTGTGGACCCCTCACTTAATCATTACTGGAATCTGGGGACCACACTGAATCATTATTGGAGTATGTGAGCTGCCACTGAGTCATTACAGGAAGCTGAGAACCCTGGCTTAAGCAACTGAGAAGATGGGAGCTTCAAACCAGAGCACAAAAATAAAATAGAGAAACAGGCATTCGTAAAAATGCAAATACACAAATGATTAAATATTTTATTTAATTCACAAATATTAAAAAAAATATACATATATATGTATATATTTTTTATGGGAAGTTTGAGGCTTACCTAAGTTCAAGTGTGGCCAGTCATGGTCCATAACATATTCTGGTTGATGCAGGTGCTCTGCTCCCACAGACCAATCTAAGGACACAAATATCATTGTCAGCTTCCAATTCCAAAATCCTTCACATTTACTTGACGTTGTAAAATTTTAATTGTAAATTCTGCTTCTTTATCTCCTTACATGTTAATAATCTCTTAATATTTTTTCAATGTCTAAGCAGTCCCGGACCCCCTGAGTTGGATTTGAGGACCCTCAGTGGTCCCCTGACCACAGGTTAAGAACCACTGGGCGAGGGCTAGTTTGGCGTCAGACTTTCAAACTATAGCTACTCAGCAACCATAAGTTGCACAAAGATGTAACTGGAAGTGCTATGTGTAGCTTCAAGCCCCAGCCAATGGAAGACATCCAAAGAATATGAGGTGAAAGGTGGAAACCTCTAAAGTTCATCACTGGCGCAGAAACTGTAGATAGAGGCTCGCTGTAAACAGAGATGGAGCCATCCTAAGCATCTTGAAACTCATCCTGACCTTGGTGCAGGAAATCAATGATGTTAGAAGAGCATGGGCCGCACTTCCAAGGTATAATGCCGGAAGCCGACTTCTCAACAATCTAGCACAGAATCTTACACTCTCGATGTGCCAGTGTCCTTCAAGGTTTGTTTCTACCTAGCTCATCTTTTCATGCCATCTCTTCCAGTCTCCATCCACCTCTTTCAGTTCTCTCTTCGCCTTTATCTCTTCGTTCTTTCCTATCAGTTCTTTTTCTAAACCTTGACTTAGTTTCTCTCCCACTGCATTGTTAGTTTCTTGGATTCTCTCTTACACCGTGTTTACCTACCGCACGCCCTCCCTCAATCTTTCTCCAGGTTTCAACCAGTGCTTTATTTGACACAGAGAGTACGTGCTGGGCCCAAAGTATTGCTCAGATGTCAGTGGCCGGTGCTTCTGAATGTTGATGCGCTGAATACCAAGACTGCACCATCTCGATTGCACCTCATACTCTTCAATCCACCTCCAGACACCCGCCTCTTGATCTCACTGTTGTAGGTTCATGCTTTATCCCTTTGGGTTTTTTCTGTCTCTCTTGCTCTTCCTTCTTCCCTCCCTGCTTGTTTTCCCCTATCTCTTTCTTGGGGGGGCTGTAGTTTGATGGGGACAACATTGGTACCGGTGGGCCCCACCTGCAACCGCCCGCTCAAATTAAGCACCGGTTTCAGCTCACCTCCACCCTTGTTCTCTCTCCCGCATATCTCTTCGTTTCCCAACCTATCGTGAGCTCTCGTTCTCACTTGTATCTCCTAATTTCCCTCCCACATCCAATGTACCTCTCCCTTTCTTGCCTTCATCTCTACCTCTCAGTCTCCTTCTTGGGTTCACCTTCCCTCTTGCTTGGTCTGTACAGTTTCTCGTGGCCTCTGACAGATCCGGGCCTCTCCACTTGTAGAGTTTTAGAACTGCACAATGCAAGTGAACCGGTCGGTTACTGTAACCGCACAGTCACTGTATACCTCACCGCCTTCTGGGGGGCCACTTTCCCAGGACCACTGCCGCATTTATGAGGAGAAAAGGCCCTCTTTACGAGAAATGCCCCTTTCCAGCCAAGCATGGCGCATTCTCCCCCCACATTTGGGTGAACCTTCATTAGGCCTCAGTCCCGCGCTCTGCACCAGCTTCAGTCCTCATCACAGCGCCAAGGGGGCTCGTAAACTCTCCCGCTGAAGAATAAACCTGCCCGTTAAACCTTCATGTCCCTGCTGGCCTTACAGGGCTCTTAAGACCTGGGCCCGCCCTCCAGCAAAATGTTGACTTTCCTGTTTAAGGGCGGAGGGATACCCCGAGAGGCTCCGGTGAGCAGGCGCGGATGCTTACCAGCACGTGTTAAGCGGGTCTTGTTTCCTGATCCTCGTCTGCAAGTCGCTTTTTATAGGGGGGCAGCAAGAGTTTATTTCCTGCTGGGTTGATTCTAATATAAAAGGCAAATAAAGGCTCAGCCTGTAATATTTTGCACCCACTAAAAAGTTGGATTCCGCGGCGCACACTTGGCATGGGGTCGTAGTGCGCGTGTAAAACAGGGGCTCGCGCTGGTTTGTAATCTCGTGTGGTGCGGGAAAATGAGAGAATAAATGCTTACAATATGAAATGTGATGTTTCGCTAATACTGCACCATTCAGAGCTAAAACAAACTAAGGAAAGTGCGTCCCGGGGGCCTTTGCAGGAAGTGGCTGGATTTACTTGTGGTGATCGGGGTTTCACGGCTGCCTTTCAAATTCATTAATTCTGTACTTGGTATTAATTTGTAAATATTTGATTTCCTCTTCAGTGCACTAAAAACAGCTGTGCACCAGTCACCGAAACTATGATGTTAGGGCGTGAAAAATTAACAATCCAACCAGGACTCCGGAAGTGCTAAATTATTAGGAAATGCAGTTCACAGCCCAACGCCACCTTCTGCTTTTTTCCTCATAATCCATCCTGGGGCAATTCTGTTTCAGTGCCTTTATGGTTCAATCAACTATGATGTGCTCTATTTATCAATGGTGGTGTGCTCGGACCACCACATGCTAAGATTACAGATCCCCTCCTCGAACAATGACTAAATACTTGGATCATGTAAAACAATTGTCACCTCTGCTGATAAGGTAACACTATTTATAAATATACACATATAGGAAGTGACTATTATAAATTAACCAAACAAAATTGTCCATTAGAAGGCACAAAGCATTATAGAATCTTTTTGAATGAAATAATGTCATTTAGGAAAACAACATCTGACCTTCTTTTAATTAAGAAGATAGTTGAATCCTGAGCAACATATTGGCAAAAGTCTACAAACCCCTATATATTGGTAAAACATGTTGAAAAGCATGTTTTACCATTTAGCATTACTTGTCTTTTTTTCCCAAAAGCAGGCTGAGTGTGTATTCCTTCCACATACAAACTAAGGGGCTTATTATGAGTTTGACGGTCAGACAAGTCGACCGCCAAACTTGTTGGGAGGAGAGCACCACGGAGCTGGCGGTCTCCCCACGGGCCCTTTATGACGTTTCCGCTGGGCTAACCTACAGAAACCTCCATATTTGGAATTTTACGCCGGTCAGCCCAGCGGAAACAGCGCAACAGCATTGGCCTCGGCTCCACTTTGAGCTGGACTGAGGGAGCCATGCGGCCCCTTGCGCTGTGTTTCCACCAGATTTTCCATTGTAGAGTCCCCGCCATGGAGAGGCTGGCGGACACTGGACTTGTGATCCGCATGACAGTGCTGAACTCACCGCCGCTGTGACTGAATACAACTCTGAATGCCGTCATGCCACGGGTCCCTGATGCCCTGATGGTCCGACCACCAGGATCGAAATATGGCGGTTGAACCCCTGGAGTGCAGCATTCTGACCGCCACTGTGATGCTGGCAGTCTCAAGACCGCCAGCCTCATAATCAAACCCTTAGTTACCAATGATATTAGAAAAAATATATATTTTGCCCAACCTCGTTTGAAAGCAAAATAAGTTATGGAGTAACCAAAAATAAAACATTTGTTATTAATTTGAACTAATTAATTTTCCCTATTTTTCTAGATTAATAAAAACACACACTTAAATCTCAAAACATGTTAACAAAATTGTTGAAAGTACACAAATATATTCAGGTGATTCGGTATGGAACAGTTATTTCAAAAGTACTTTTTTAAAGAAAACAATACTAATTATTTTTTACAATTATTTTAAGCATGGTTTACTATTGGAAACATGCCAATAACCAATTGAGTTCTATATAATTGAGGCAGCAAATGGCCTAAATTTGGGAACATTTTAGGGCTACATTTATTGTAAGGACAGAAACACAACATGCAGCACTCATTGAAGGTCTGAAAATTACTTCTCAACTATTTGTAGAGGCAGATTGGTTACTAATGGGAGAACTAGTGAACATAACTATGCTGCCTCTGCAAACAGGTTGCAATTTAAAGACCTAGTATATCAAATAAAGGCTGTAGCCAGCATCTCCAGTAGGCCTCCTGGTTCAATGCTACAAGAGGTTGCTAAACACATTCCTATGCACACTGCAGTAGAATCACACATCATCCCAAACTTAAAAAGAATTATTGGCAGAAAAAGAAAGGGGAGGAAATTACGACCTACTCAACCTAGAACCTTTAGCGACATTAACATATCTCCTGAACTAACTTAAACCTTTTCTCTTTCATGACAACAGGAACCCTCTTAAAAATCCTAACATTTTGCACTGTTCACCAGCTTGTAACATTAGATCACAGTGAAAATGGTTGATGGACGGCACCTTTAAGAATGCACCTTGTGCATTCACCCAAAATTACGCCATTTGTGCTAAACCTAACAACATCACCTAACCACCTGTGTATGCATTAGTGCCAGACAAGGAATCTTCCACATACTGTGAGCTTTTGTAAATGATTCAAAATAAAACAATGAATAAACGTCCTAAGAACATTATAATCACCTTTGAAATCTCAATGGTTTCCATAATAACAAAAAATATCCTCACACACACATTCAAGGATTTTCTTTTGTATTTTTCACAGGCTATATGGTACAAAATACAAATCAAATCTTTAGTGGGGATTACATGTCTCAAATTAAATTCCAATTTGAAGCCTAAGAATTAAGAAACTTATCTTTTGTTACCTTGTGAAAATATAGGGAGGTTCTATACTTCAAATATACAATCTGAACATATTTCACAAGATGAAGAAATATTGGCACCCTTGCAAACTTATTTCAAACAAACATGGATGCGTCATCTAAACAAGCTGGGGCACAAATGTCTTCCACATTACCAGATTTAGTGCTGGGACTGCTACTTGACTTGTTTAGAGGGGGCAACAACTAGTTTTTGAAATTTTGAAAATGGAGCAAACTTTCCAGGAAATGAGTCAAGCACAATCTTTTTCAGGTTGTCTGCAGCCCGGAGTGAAAAAGAAAACAAAATAACTGAATGAACAATTCTTCTTTATAATTTGGAGGACAGTCTACTTTAGATTTTAAATTACTAATTGCATAACATACATTAACAACTACCCTTATACAGTCTATTACTCTTCTGATTTGACAGTAGCCTATAATGACATTTAAAAAATTGGCTAATCCTTTTCCAAAAAAGCTCTGAAACTGGTTCCTCCGTCCACATTCCCACTGTCACAATATTATAAAATTATGATTGTCCTACCTGGAGCATTTTGTTTTCTTCAATTGTTGAGAACATTTTAAAATCCTCTTACTAACTCTCCTAGGAAATAAATCAACAGGGTTAGTTTAATACACAAAGAAGCAATTCAAAATGAGTTCAGATCGTGCTTCCCACATAGGAACTCCAGGTAATCCATCAACAACTTTTTTTTTTTTAAAGAAATAAAATCCCATTCCAAATGACAAAAGATATGTTTAGGGAGTTTAATTAAGTTGCGTATTTAACTCAACAACCCCTTACATAGCACCAATCTGGACATCATAGTAGATATACCATGCCAATCCACAAAGGTCAAACCATTAACCATCAAAAAATATATATATTTTAAAAAAGCCAAGTTCCTTAGGGAGTCATTAGAAGTGTGGCGGTCTGTAGACCGCCACACTCGCGGTGGCGGTCTGGACCGCTGCCAATGCACATTAAAACCGTGGCAGTCGGACTGTCAGGGAACCGCCAGCTCCGCCTGGATACGTCTGGAGATGGCGGGGATCCTAATCCGCCAGCGTAGCTCTGCAAAAAGAAAAGAGTTCGCTGTTAGACTGAGAAATGTGAACTTAAGTTAAATAGTGTTACATATTTGGGTCATTCTATCAATGAAAATGACATTACATCTAAAGATACATTGATTAATACTATTATGAATGCCACCATGTGAGTAAAACAAAAACTATGAGGAAGCTATTTAACAAAAAAAAGTTGAATTGGTGTGTTGCATGCTAATCAGATTGGTCGCTATGAAGAAATTAAACAAGCCTTGCAAATTGGAAGACTTTATTTAAAGTGTAAATATATTGCTTTCACAGAAACCAGTGCGTATATTAGCTAGGGCAGTCTTAAGTAAAGTACAAATTGGAGAACTAGTGCTGATAGCACATGATTCATGTACTCGAGGGAGAGCACAGAGACAGTATGCTGTGATTGACAGAGAAACTCGAGATGTGGATTGGGAAGCCAAGCTTTTCTTGCACATATATAAGAAGTATGCTTTTCAGAGTGGAGCACTGATCACAAACTGATAATACCTCTGTAATCTACCAAAGGTTCGGTGATAGCTCACTCCAGAAGTGCAAGATCGTTGTGTAATTTAGAAGAATACAATTTTGTGGTTGAATTTCTTTCTGGAATGAACTATGAATTTCCTATTAGCTTGTTAATTATCAATTCAGAAAAATGCTATGAGGTGGAGCTATCTTTGGATAAGGTGAATGAACAAACATGGTCGGCATCTCTTTTAACATAGGAGGTGAAAGACATTTTAGAAAAAAAAAGTGGAAAAGGCAGTTAAAAGTGAAGAAGAATTAAACACTTCAGTGTGTGGATATGTGAAGGATAACCTAGGTATCTGTATTGGAGAAGTTTAAGTGTGGCAGAGATGAATTGCAGAAAGATGCAGGTGGTGTAGGAAGAGGTCCTACATAGTTTAATCCCGGTGTTTGAGGAGTAAGGTTAAGGACTCTGCCCTGCAAGGCTACAAAAAGATTTTTTTTTAAGTTGCATCATGGATGCATTTTGGTGCTCAAGTATGGCCAGAGACACAGAAAATTTGTGAGAGATTATTGTTTGTGTGTGATGTTTCTAAAATGATCATGCAGCTACTGAAGGTAGCAGAATTTCCCATGAGACCATGGGATAAACTTACTACTGATATGATAGTTCAATGGGACATCACCTGTATCCACAATAGGTGTGTGTTGGTGCAAGTTGAGTCATATTTCAAGAGGTTAGAGGCTGAATGTGTAAGTACTTTTTAAACAAAAGGCTAGATCACGTTTTTGACACAGGTGTTTATTAGTGAAGGCTGTCCAGAAGTATTAATGTCTAAAGGTTCCTAATTATTGGCTGTTGCATAGGGGGATTATTTGGCAGCTAGGACATTAAGCATTAGGATACTCCCAGGACCAATGGTTTCAAAGAATAGAGTCATTAGTTAATCTAACAAATTGGCAGTGACTAGCAGTAAACCAAGAATTGATCACATCCACAAGATAGTGTGGACAGACAGGCTCATCAGAAAGGAACGTGCAGGGTATCTGGAAGACCTAGGTTTCATTATTCATTGGACTGAATGAGAAAAGAGCAAATCAAGCATATTTGGAGTGTTGCAGAGTAACAGATCTGCCTGGATTGAGTGCTTTACAACCATCATCCTATGCATTGAGATTGAAGAATTACAGTGGCTCCCATTGCATTCTCATTAATACTTTATTTTGGTCCATAGACCATAAAGGTGCACAGTACAAGATAGCTGGAAAAAAAAGAATAAAAAACATAAAAGGCTTAACAATGAAACAATCACCAAAGTTAAAATAAAAAAAAATCCATCTGAGATGTGTTTTAAATAGGGAAAAAGCAAAAACAGATGTTAGCACCAAAATGTCTTTCTGCTACAACAAGAACCAGGACGACTAAAACCTAAAAAATAGACTTAAAAAGTAAGCCATCCAGAATAGTTAAAGTTCTATACAGAGTCCAAGTAGCTTGATGCAAACCAAGACATATACAGAATATAAGATGCCCGATGTAATGAAAGTCAATTGTTTTGTGCTCCTATCAAAGAAATTAAGAGAGTATCAAAAGCCATGTAACGTTTCTAGGATTTCAGTTCACATAAAAGAAGGAATGGCCCCAGTGATCAATGGTGCACGGCGCAACACGGATCACCATGATAAAAAGTTACAATCTTTTTTTAAAAAGAAGGATAAAACCTGTATCTAGGAACACTAATATCCAATGGAATCATTAAATCATTGGCACAATCCCCAAAAGATATAAGTGACCCCCTCACCTCCCTACAAATAGGGAGGGATGTAGACCTTAAACGAGGGAGTGATGTATTAACCCTGAAGACTACAGCGACATTCCCACCTTTTTCCAGAATAGCCACACAGCGTGTAAATGTCAACTGATTCCAAAGACAAAGACCTGACTTATGTCAGTCGCAGAATGTGGTAGGCTTCCCAACTTACGCCTACCAAAATGCATAGGGGTTTCAGCCGACTTCTTGTGGGCCCGTCATACTTGGGACAAAAGAATAATATATGTACAACATCCTCAAATTCCTGGTTACAAAACTAACAGGCAGCTGAAGTGAGCTAGTCCCCACTAACTTGAGAAGAACATTCACCCATGCACTCATCGGCAGTAAACTCATAGCGGCATCTACAAGAAACTCCAAACTTGACTCCAGAGAATACAGAACGCTGTGGCCAGACTCATGCTGGACATCCCCACCACATGCACATCTCCTCCCACCTGAGAGACCTATACTGGCTCCCCGTCAACTAACGCATCACTTTCAAACTCCTGAGACACGCTTACAAGGTCCTACACAACATCGGACCTGGCTACCTTAACCAGGGCCTCTCCTTCTATGCACCCCTGAGGCAACTCCGCTCTGCTCAACAGGTCCACCACCACCACCCCTAGGATCCAGAAGAACATGGCTGGAGGAAAATCCTTATCCTACCTTGTTACACTGACATGGAACATGCTGCCACTTCACCTCAGGCAGCCCCCTCGCTGTCTCAGTTCAGGAAGGCCCTCAACACCTGGCTCTTGGTTTGATCTGCATCCCCCATCGGCGCCTTGAGGCAATGTGAACATGGCTTGTAGTTTGTCTGTGTAGCTAAAATAAGGAAAGGTGTGTCGGAGCATTTTCATTGTGTAGAACATAATACTGGTGACCTGATTGACATGTGGCATTAAGAATTTACCTGATTCCATGATCATCCCTAAATTCCTGACATCTCTTGCAGTACCTAGTGGAGCTTTAAGTTCCAGATTCCACACAGCTATAGGTTGATGTTTCTGTCAAGGCCTGTTTCATCTGTGTTATCTTCTAAGTGACTGACTATCATCCAAACATCTATGGTGCGGAGCCAGCCATCCGGTGATGGAGGCGTTCTGGTCCACCAAGCTTGAGGATAACTTGTGTACCATTTGCACCATCCCAACATGCATGGTGGAATGATGTGATTAGGTCTGATGTGACGTGTCAGCTAGATGGTAAATCAGAGAGGAGAAATTATAGATTGGTTTTAGGATGCCACAATGTGTTGGGTCAGATTTGACCTGCCGCGGGAGGACTAACGTGTTGGCTGCCGAGCACCGCATGCAACCCGCATGTCGCAGCTTTGAATCTACCTAATACTGAGCAGTGGGTTAGCACACACCTGCAACCCTTCACCCACTTCAAAGGAGTGAAAATACAGATAGAAACAAATAGGTGAAAGTAAGGTGTCATTCAAAATGTTACATAAACATGCACCTGAAAAATTAGGATGAAGAAACCTGATTAGGTCCTAGAAAGACTCTTTAATAATATCACGCAACGCTCTGAGTCTGACGCAGTGTGGGTACAAACCAAATGACGGGAGGAAAGGCCCCAAGCACCCCCATTTTCAAGGGGGTTAGCTGAAGGGATTTCTCAGAAGAGAAGTACATGTCCCCTAGGCAGGAAAAAGGGAAGCAGCGTTATTGGTACTGAACACATCCAAAGTGGTGTCTGGTGCGGGCAGATGGAGCTTCACACCACATCCGGGAGGAAGCAGAGGGGGAGTCAAATTTGAGGAATTTGCTTTCACTTAATTATATGAAATTTTGAGAAACACAAAATTGCTTAAATGCTAATGTGTTATTCAGCCTGGTGTTTTAGAAGGAAATCGCATTTCACAAAAAGCATAATTGCCAAAAGTAACAGCCCCTAGACTTCTGATGGTTTGCATTGTTCCAGCGACCCTGTTCTATAATTTTTTGGGGGGAAAGAGCGGCGTAATTACGCGTCAAGGCGGATGGTGGAATTTCGCATAACGAGCATAATACCAAATATCAGAAATTCTGTAATTCGGCTGGTATAATTTACATTTTGGAAGGGACCACTGAAAAAACGGCAGTAGAAGAGTAGTTCAAAATCGATAAATGTCGTACAGTTCCAGAGAAATCAGTGGGAATTTGTATAATCCTCCAGAAATGTACATCTAATGGAGAGGTAGCCAGCGACCTGTGTCAGGCCTCCCCTCAAGGCGCCTTTCGTGGGACAGTTTAAAGCTCGCTCTGCACTCAAGGGTATTTACCTCATGGATATGAAGGTTAAAACTAAAGAGCACATATGTTGCTGCTCTAGGGGATGATGTGACCCTACCAGGCGGCTGCATGTGGACAGAGCACCTGTTGCGCTGCTGATAACTGCGCCCTGCATCAGAGGCCACTGCAAGGTGATGTCATTTGTTGAGAAGGTCGGATGCTGGTAAGCTCGGAGGTGCAGACGTTATCACCAGCACCCCCTGCCTCTCACCCACCAGGGCCCTGGATGCGGGGAGGGCGCAGACACCCTGGACTCCACGGCTGCGCGCGAACATCTGGAAAACTCACACGCTGAGTCGGATCCCAGCTTCCAACAGGGCTCGGATTTGTTTTCCTTTCACGAGACAAAAAGAAACCCACAGCCTTTGCAGCGGAAAGAACCGGAAGCCAACATTTCTCCTGCCCCGAGGATGCGATGCTATCGGGTTTTAATGCACTGATGGAATTTCAGCAGAGCTGGGGAGGGGGGTCTCACACAGACAACGCAAAGCGAAGGGATCTCGGCGCAGGCGGGCGCCGCCGATCTGTGTTGTGATCTGATGCAGCACAACGACTCTACTTTAAGGGATGGCTCTCAGGGGCTCGCAGCACGTAATCCTTCACTCGCCATGTATCTTAGTGCAATGAAATATAGGTCAGGGCGTTAAACTAGAGCATGGGTACTCACAAACATTTTCCCAGGGGCCAAAACGTTTGGTCTGTGACGCGCCTGGGGGCCGCATTGATGCCAGGGCTGTGGCGGTCAAGTGGGGTGGCTCAGGGGATTGGTGGCAAGGTAGGTGTAGGAGAAGCAAATGATATACATCTAGTGGCTGAAATAAACATTGTCAAACCAGAAAACCTGGAATGAATCCCGGCTTACCCACTTTTCCAAATTGTGTGATCCTAGGCAATTGTTTAGTCTCACTTCACTCCTTTTTCTGCATTATCACATTTAAGATGACCTCGAAATACATGATTCATGGTGTGCGCTGCACAAAACCTACCTCTATGTTTGATTTAATGAACTATAATGTTGTTAATGTAGGATAGGAAACCAGGCCACCCATAAAGTGCACATACCAAGTGACTGGACTCTTCAATTCACTATTGGTTGTGTTCTCAGAATAAGGGAAATAATTAATGTTTCAAAATGTATGTTTCCAAATGTATGTTTGAAAACTATCACTTTTAAAGGAATACTTCTCAGTGCACTGATAAAATAAATTGTACTAAGGCAATGAGGTTCTGCATATTAACTAAAAACACGTTTTTAATTTTAAAGAGACTGTCTTAGTTTTACACTTGTGCTGCAAGATGTCTTTAAAAATGAAGGCGCTTCTAAAGTTAAGTGCAGGAGTCCCTACTTACTTCCTTCTTTAACACCAATTAAGTTTGAAATAAATGACTGTGTGTGTATTTAATAGTTTTATTGTTAGTGCAGAGTCGAGCAAACAGCTGCCCAGTGCTCCTGTGCCCAAGGGGCCGCATGTAAAGGTCAGAGGGGCCGCATGAGGCCTGCGGGCCCTACTTTGAGTATCCATGAACTAGAGGTTCCGTGGGATAGGGATCGCTTATGACAGACCTATTGGTTTTGTCATTTTTTTTAGCCATGTTGTACCGCAGGGCAGCTGAAAGTAAAACAAAAAAAATAGTGTTATTATGCTAGGGTGACCAGCCTAGTATTTGCCAGCCTACTCCTGGTTTTTCACCGGCTGTCATGGCAGATTTTGAGAAATTTAGCTCATGTCCTGGTTTTTAGAGTGCCGATTGAAAACCGTGCAAAGTGCCTTGTTTTGTTTTCCAAAGCAGGGCTACTTAGCAGCCCTTGTAAGAAAGGAATTTAATTAATAGGAATGACACTGGCTTTAAAAATTGCATTTTATGTTCTTATTGCATATTCTGTAACTCTAAGCTGATGAGCGCCTTCATTCTGTGCGCTGGGTTGAAGTAAAACTGTATCCCTCTTCCATTTTTGAAAAATGTCCCCGTTTTTGGCTTTAAAATTCTGGTCACTTTATATCACACCATCAATACTGAATGCCTAATGGCTCTTTTTTTTCTTTCGACCATGCTGTACAGCATGGCTAAAAGAACACTGACAAAGCCAATAGATCTCACACAGGCGAGATGTATTCACTTTGCCAATGTTTCACCCTCCTCTCCCCTCCCCCTCCCCCTCCCGAACTCCCCTGACATACACTCACATTTACGCACCAAAATACACACACATACACACACTCATACCCACATTCACCCACACATGCATACATTCATTCACATACACATAACACACACTGACATACATTCTAGCACATACGCATTCACACCACACAACATACACGCACACTCACACCCATTCATGCACACACGCATTCCACACACCCGCATGCACGCACACAGTCACATACACACACAAAACACCCTGCCCCCTCCCCTGTCAGAGCACCTGTCTTAACTGCTCTCAGGGGGTCCTCCGGCAGGAAACAGGACGCAGCGCTGTTGCCAGCAGCAGCATCCGCCAGCAGAACACCGCCAGGCCGTATCATGAATCATGAAACGGTCGGCAACGGTCTACTGCCGTGGCGCTGCTGCCGGCAGCAGCACTACCTTGCCGCCGACCGCCGGAAATCCAGCAGCCTTCTAGCAGAATTCCAGCTGTGGTCATATTATGGCAGATGGTAGGTAGCCGCGGCAATGGTGTTTTTGTGGCCGTCGCCGCAGCGGTAGGTGGTCATTACTTCCAATGTCTTAATAAGGGCCATAGTCTTTATTTTTTTAATTGTAAAGCATGTATAATGTAGCCTCTCTGGAACCCTAAAACATGTTATCCAATAGAAAAGTGTCAACTCTGGAAATAGGACTTTTGATGGGCAGTAACCCACTACACTGCACAACAGAAATGCTAGGAAGCCATTCCATCCTGTTGTAACTACTCCACTCTGTACATTGGGGAACCTAATCCGCCACACTGCACTGCATGAAAGGAGCGCTCGCAGGAGCAGGAGCACTGCAGTTTGAGAAAACTAAAGCTTCCGACTGCACTGTGTCCTAAAAATAATACCCACCATAGCGCAATACACCTGATGTAACACAAGCAACAGCGATGCACCTGATGTAACACAAGCAAAAGCAATGCACCTGATGTAACACAAGCAACAGCAATGCACCTGATGTAACACAAGCAAAAGCAATGCACCTGATGTAACACAAGCAACAGCAATGCACCTGATGTAACACAAGCAAAAGCAATGCACCTGATGTAACACAAGCAAAAGCAATGCACCTGATGTAACACAAGCAAAAGCAATGCACCTGATGTAACACAAGCAACAGCAATGCACCTGATGTAACACAAGCAAAAGCAATGCACCTGATGTAACACAAGCAACAGCAATGCACCTGATGTAACACAAGCAAAAGCAATGCACCTGATGTAACACAAGCAACAGCAATACACCTGATGTAACACAAGCAACAGCAATGCACCTGATGTAACACAAGCAAAAGCAATGCACCTGATGTAACACAAGCAACAGCAATGCACCTGATGTAACACAAGCAAAAGCAATGCACCTGATGTAACACAAGCAACCACACTGCCTCATGAGGCACTCACTCATCACATGACTCCTTGGCGAGAGGTAAACACCATTCTACAATGCATTCTAAAAATACTAGCCCACCACACTGCAACCCATCCCAGGGACAAACAAGCATTTGCAATGCAATGGGTCTCACATTTGCTCGTGTTAGAGCTACTAGCTTTTGTAAATTCCTTCAACTTTTCTTGTCGGTCAAATTGAAAATGAAAAGTAAACAGTTGACATAACCGAGCCGATTCAAAGCCCCACGGCCGACATGAACATGAGCTGGAAGGAGAGACACAAAAGGAAAAAGAAGTTAACTCACAGTCAAATGTATTGGCAATCGTGCAATTATCCATGTGACAATGCCGATGTCCGAAGAGGTAACAAAAACGCCCCAAGGAGGGACTAACGTAAAGCATTTACCAATGATAACAAAGGATTTTTGAAAGGCAAGCCCATGAAAGAGTGAAAGTGATGGGCGTGCAGTGGACATGGTTAAAAGCCCACAGATAGATTACAACACGTCAGAGCGCTTGTGCGTTCGACCTAAAAACAACCACAATGCAATGCATCCAGTGAACACTCGTTCATCGAATAACACCTGGCGCATACTCCAAGAATACTCACCCAACACATTGCAATGCATCCTAGGTCCCCAACCAGCCACACTACACAGCATCTAGGAGACACTGACCCATCCCAGTGCACCTTGAGAACACCAAAGCACAAGACTGCATTATACTACTGCAACACACTGCGATGCATCCTAGGGAGACTAACTCGCCATACTGCATTGCACCCATTTTACTGTGATATTCACTGTACGCTGCAAATGTTAGTCCAACACACTGCAGTGCATACTTGAGACCTCAACTCACCACACTGCACTGCACCAAATGGGCACCCAGTGATCACATTGTACCTTACGAACACTAAAGCACCAGACTTCACTGTATCATAAACAACCCTAGTCAACACACTGCAATGCATCATAGGGACACTGACTCCCCACACTGCACCAAAAGGGCACAAATGCTCCAATGACTCCTAGGGACACTGAATCACCATACTTCACTGTACCAGAGGACACACGAACTGCAATGCATCATAGGGACATTGACTCACCACACTGCACTGCACCAAAAGGGCACAAACGCTCCAATGACTCCTAGGGATACTGACTCACCACACTGCACTGCACCAAAAGGGCACAAACGCTCCAATGACTCCTAGGGTCACTGACTCACCATACTGAACTGTACCGAAGGGGCACAAGCACTACAATGGATCACAGAGACACTGACTCACCATACTGCTTTGCACCATGGGGCACAAGCACTGCAGTGCATCATAGAGACACTGACTCGCCATACTGCACTGCACCAAAGGGCACTCAGTAATCACATAGCACCTTGTGAACACATAAGTACCGGACTGCACTTTATTATAAATGTACCAGCCCAACTCATTGCAATGCATCATGGGAGACTTACTCGCCATACTGCATAACACCAGAGGGACACCCAGCAATCACATTGGAGCATCTGAACACGAAAGCACCAGACTCCACTGTATCATAAAAAATTATAGTCAATGCACTGTAATGCATCATAGGGACACTGACTCACCACACTGCACCAAAAGGGCACAAACGCTACAATGACTCCTAGGAACACTGACTCACCATACTGCACTACACCAAAGGGGCACAAGCACTGCAATGCATCATAGGGACACTGACACACTGCACTGTATCTAAGGGCCACTCACTGATCACACTGCACCTTGTGAACATTCAACCACCAAACTTCCCTATATCATAAAAATCCTAGTCCAGCACACCACAATGACTCCTAGGGACACTGACTCACTAAACTGCACTGCGCCAATGGGCACAAGCATCTGCAGTGCATCATAGGGACACTGACTTACCACACTGTATTGTATTAATGGGCATAAGCACTGCAATGCATCATAGGGACACTGACTCACCACACTGCACTGCACCATGGGGCACAACCACTGCAATACATCATAGAGACACGGACTCACCATACTGCACTGCACCAAAGCGCACAAGCACTACAATGACTCCTACGGATACTGACTCACCACATTGCACTCCATCAATGGGCACAAGCATTTCAGTGCATCATAGGGACACTGACTTACCACACTGTATTGTATTAATGGGCATAAGCACTGCAATGCATCATAGGGACACTGACTCACCACACTGCACTGCACCAAGGGGGGGCAAGCACTGCAATGCATCACAGAGACACTGATTCAACATACTGCACTGCACCATGGGGCACAAGCACTGCAATGTATCATAGGAATGCTGGCTCACCACACTGCACTTCACCAAAGGGAAAACACACTGCAATGACTCCTAGGGACACTGACTCACCATACTGCAAAAGGGCACAACCAATGCAATGACTCCTAGGGACACTGACTCACTATACTGCACTGCACCAAAGGGCACAACCACTGCAATGACTCCTAGGGACACTGACTCACCATACCGCACTGCACCAAGGAGGGCAAGCACTGCAATGCATCACAGAGACACTGATTCACCATACTGCACTGCACCATGGGGCACAACCACTGCAATACATCATAGAGACACGGACTCACCATACTGCACTGCATCAAAGGGCACAAGCACTACAATGACTCCTACGGATACTGACTCACCACATTGCACTCCATCAATGGGCACAAGCATTTCAGTGCATCATAGGGACACTGACTCACCACACAACACTGCACCAAAGGGCACAACGACTGCAATGATTCCTAGGGACACTGGCTCACCATACTGCACTGCACTTCACCAAAGGGAAAAAACACTGCAATGACTCCTAGGGACACTGACTCACCATACTGCAAAAGGGCACAACCAACTCAATGACTCCTATGGACACTGACTCACTATACTGCACTGCACCAAAGGGCACAACCACTGCAATGACTCTTAGGGACACTGACTCACCATACTGCACTGCACCAAGGAGGGCAAGCACTGCAATGACTCCTAGGGACACTGACTCACCATACTGCAAAAGGGCACAACCGATGCAATGACTCCTAGGGACACTGACTCACTATACTGCACTGCACCAAAGGGCACAACCACTGCAATGACTCCTAGGGACACTGACTCACCATACTGCACTGCACCAAGGAGGGCAAGCACTGCAATGACTCCTAGGGACACTGACTCACCATACTGCACTGCACCAAGGAGGGCAAGCACTGCAATGACTCCTAGGGACACTGACTCACCATACTGCAAAAGGGCACAACCAATGCAATGACTCCTAGGGACACAGACTCACTATACTGCACTGCATCAATGGGCATAAGAACTGCAATACATCAAAGGGACACTGACTCACCATACTGCACTACACCAAAGGGGCACAAGCACTGCAATGCATCATAGAGATGCTGACTGACTATACTGCACCAATTGGTTGCAGGGTGCAAATCCTATCTGAAAAAACAAAAGGAAGGATGAGTGCAGAGATAGGCTATTCCACACACTCCTATAAGGCCAGGCTACGACTGTCACACAACACACACTGCTTCACACCAGGACACACATGCTCGCAGGTCATGCTACTCGACATCCAGTTCCAGCCTTTGGTCTTCCACACTTCTGTGCTTACTGTTTGAAGCCGATGTTCATTTTTTCATAAAATATAGGGGGCACAAACGAAAAAGCGTCTTTCACCATTTTGACACAGTCTGACGTTACCATGTGATGCAGACCCAGGCCTGTTGGCTTTATCAAGACGTGATGAGCAGTCTCTGCTCCCCAGGGTGCCTGCACAGCAGGGACTGTGCTGCTGTAGTCACAAGTATTTTGTTAGCAGATGTGTCCAGGGGCAGGTTTGGACAGTAACACTAGGGTGAGTACTTTATGTTTCCCCACAATAACTCTGGCACATCTTGTGGAAATACATTCTATATGAGGCAGGGCCTGGGGGGCTGGGGGGGGAGGGGGCGCTAGAGGCAGTGTGTACTGTTAGCATTTAAGACGCAAGAGTTTTCAAAATAAGCAATATTTTAAGACCTTCACAA
The DNA here is from genome assembly GCF_031143425.1 of Pleurodeles waltl. Taxonomy (NCBI): domain Eukaryota; kingdom Metazoa; phylum Chordata; class Amphibia; order Caudata; family Salamandridae; genus Pleurodeles; species Pleurodeles waltl. The sequence goes on from NC_090450.1 coordinate 7,426,786, forward strand.
CAGAGACCAGACAGCGAGAGAGGGTGTGTGTGTGTTTTCTGTGTGTGTGAAAATCCCAGTTGCAAACCGATAACTCCACACCAGACCTCACTGAAAGCACTTGTACCCCACTATTTACCGCATAACACGTGAAGTTTCGCCTCTGGATGTGCTAGGGCTCTCCGGCGGCGTGAATGTAAGTCTCTGTGACTCGGTCGCCCACCCCAGAGGCTTTGACTGTCGCTGATTGACTCGTCCAGACCTCCATGGAAATTGAAGATTTCAGCCCCAGGGAGATTGATCTGCCTCAGAGGAGGTGCTCCTGAGACTGCGGGGGGCAGAGGGGGGCGAGGGGCGGGGCTGGGAGAGACCACCTGCAGTTCTCGTTAGGATGCCTGGACTGGTTGTCAGAGGCCGAATTAATTCAGTTTCTTCCCAGGATAGAATTCAACATCCCCTGCGTCCTCTGGCCGGAATGGCTCGCTGCCTTCGCTTTTCCTAGAAACCCATTATGTGGTGGCGGGGTGACAGGTCTGTGGAAAGATCCGCGGACACGGTGGCAGTGGTGGGGTGTCGGGGTGTGGGGGTGTCGGAGGTGTGGGTCTGCGCAGGGACGTGAGGCAGCTGGGTCCACGCAGCTCGGACGTCTGCACGACGCAGGAATAGGGGGGAAACGCGTCGTTAGCTTCGCACGAGCAGCAGAAACTATCTCCATTTGTGGGTGCATGAAATTCACGTAAAGTGACCCTGCCCACACCATTTGTTTCACTCCTGTGCAGTACCCCCCCCCCCCGTGCTCGTGTTTTAGTAACGGTGGGGTTAAGCTTCTAAAGCAGGAGGTGGGTGCATGTTGACACGAAATATACATTTACTGCAGCAAAGGATGGAGTAAATATATTTTAAGGAAAGGAACAGGATCTTCCGTAGAACATATTTTCTCCTGTTGAGGAAAAAGGGCCGTTGCAAAGCAATACTGGCATTTGTCGGTACAAAATTGTACCCCGCCCAATTCTGCATTCTTTTAGTAACATGTTGTGTGTCAAACCTAGAAATCAAGGAACTGTCACAAGTTGACACCTCGAAAGTTGCAACTAGCAAGACAAAGTAAAGCCTTCCAGGCACTCCCTTGAAAGTTTTGTGAATACAGAAAAATGTAAAACGAATTTCATGCTGAGGTAAAGCTCCGCAGAATCTTTCGTTTTTACGTCTCCTCTAGTAGACAACTCATGCGCTGTCTGTTATGAGACGTATTGTTAGCTTACAGTGTGCTCAGAGTCCCCCCATTGTATACAATCAGTTGCCTCATTCACACTCTCATTCAATTGCCTCTTATTCATTCGGTTGGTGGGCGTTCCTACTGGTAGGTCGAACATAAGCATGTGACCTCGTGTATACTTTTAGTACACTTCTTATCGCTTAAATTGATTTTATTTGTTGTTTGCAGTGTCCTTTAAAAATTCTTGCTTGCTAGTGGTCAGTTCTGCCTTTTCCTCCCTCCTTTTTCAGAGCAGTGACCAACTACTGTATTATTCCACCTTGGTTTCTTTATCTGTTGCTGTGACAGACTATTTTTGTTATTTCTTTGGTGCTCCCCTTTCACTGTGGGTGTTTTATGCTGGTAGCTGCCTGGGTTCTATTGCAGCATTCCCTTCCTCCCATCTCCTCCCATATCGCTGACATTTGTTTTGGCTTTATTCCAGTGCTGTCCTTGTTTACCTCTGGCTGCTAAATAAAGCTTATTTTACAAAAGAAACACCTGGTCATTTTGCTCACTGCTCATGAAAGCCACACTATGTCCTTTCTGGTAGAATGTGGCTAAACCTAGAAGCAATGATGTGAAATGTGCTTAGCCTTGCCGAGTCTCTCTTTCCAAGGCCCCTCCCTACCAGCACTCAGGACATTGGGCACCGGGCATTGCTTATCTCGTTTATTGGGGCCATAAATCATCTCAGGCTGCTCGGCTCCTTGAAATGCATGGCAAGAATGCTTGCAAGACTCTTCATTCTGTTATAATAAAAAAATATATACTTTTCCAGCCATATTTAAAAATTTCTGTTCAGACCTTTACACAACTCAAGGTAGTGCATTCATTCTCCGTCTCTCGTCAAGGGCTTGTGATTTCTGATGTCAGTAGCACCCAGTGACCACCAAAACATGTCAGGAAAAGACAAAATTATGAGACAGGGTTGACCAATTTGTGTGGCAAGAAAAGTCCAATTCTGAATTTATAATGCCAATAGCTCTAACTAAAGAAAATGCAATTCCTATTGCATTTCAAATGCTTGTCTTATATTTGTCCCTTCCCTGGAGCATGGACGCATCACTTGTGTCCTTCCACTGCTCATATTTCAAGCTCTATGAGACGAGAGTGTATGTGTTTTCCAGCCGTCTCCCTAGTATGCTTACCTTCCCTCATCTGTGCTTCGTGCTATGCTCTCTTGCTTGCCATGAATTTCTCCCACTCTGCTTCTGTTGCTCTCCCACCCGTATACTTCAAGCCTCTCCTTCACATTCTTCTCGCCCTCTCTGTTAGCTTCCTTCCTTCCCCATTTTCTCCAAGTTGCTTCTGTCCCTCTGTCTGTGTTGCTTTCCCCACCCTTCCTATTTCTTCCACCCACCCTTGTTGCTGTCTTTTATCTGTGTTTCTCACTTTGCATTCGACTCACACAGAAGCTGAGGATATTTGGATCTGCTTCACTGGGGAGCAAATGATTTCACAACTTTTGTTTATAAACATATTTAATGATATAGCAGAATCAAGGAGTCAGTGCATCATTGTATATATTTTCTTAGCAACCATATAAATGGATAAACACCAGTATAACATTCCAAGAACAATCCTATAAAGGCTAGCTAGGTACAGACCACAGATGAACAGTCATGTAACGAAAGTGAGACACTTTGTTAATACGGTTTCTAGGTGTACCAATGGCAACATGTTAATTATGATGTTACAAAGTCTAGGTTTCGAAAAGAAGAAAAGGCTACTCACCGTTTGAGTTGGATTGTGAAAGGAGATGCTACGCGTACCCAAAGACCATACGTGGGCTGTAGAGGACAGCCGCTCACGGACGGGACCCTTCACATTTGGATCAACATCACCGGGGAACAAATACTGCAGGTTTACTTCTAAAGGGAGGTGGTGGCATCAAGAGCCCCAGGGACTACAATCATGACCTAGGGTGTCACAGTGGAGGAATCCAGGCCCTTGGATTTCTTTCACTGAAGTGTACAACTTCCCCCCGACATATGACACCAGCCATGCTCCTGCCTCCCAGAGATGCTGCAGAGAATGAAAGCAGTCGCTCCTTTCTGCTTCACAAGTGTAGATTTGAATCCAGGGCCTCCACCATTTTACAACAGTACAGTTTTTAGTGCTCACCTTTGAGACTATTTTTAGCTGTCTGTAGCCAAAATTGTGGACCACAGAGGTTTAATGTGGATGAAAAAGGTAGGGGTGGTCTCTAAAAGGGGGGTGGCTTACGTAATCATGAGCGTGGCTTAACACAAGTGAACTACAGTCCTGTTTTTACGCAATTTGCCATCTGACCCGCGTTTCGGTGCATTTGTGTTGTTTCTGCTACTGCATTCAGACATATTACACAACAACAAACAAATGCCTAAAAAGGTCAGACCTGTTAGGTTTGTGAGATCTTGTTAGTTTGATGTAAATGATCAACAATGATTTGGTGTGAATAATTAGAAGTGTAATGTGACCATCAATGCAGACCAAATGCAGAGAGGCCAAGGATTGGATGAGCATGGTTTCTGAGCCCTGTAATGGCGCACTGGGTCACAGTGGATTTTGCCTCAGCTTCAGACCTCTCAATCATGCCACATTTCGAGCATCCTCAAGAAACCAAAACTTACAAGGACACTTTAATGAAAATCAGATCACATGAACCATACAAGCATTAGAAAACCCTACAGCATAGCCAGGCCACTTGGCTTTGCCAATAGTTAGCTTATGTATTTCTAAATACACTACAAAATAGCCCTAAAGAAAAGAGAGTTCACATATATTAACACATTCAAAGACTCCACTTAAATGAAAATGCAACGTATATACAGGAACATATTGCTAATATTATTTGCAAAGTCAATAGGTTCCAAAGGCGAAAGCTATTGGCTTTGCCAGTGCTTGTATTGTCATGGCCTGAGTTGGTATGGCAGAGTGTGGTGTGATGTGCATTGTGATATTGTGGCATGGTGTGTTGTGTTGTCTTATTCTTTGTATTACTATGTGTGGCATGCATGTTATGTGTTTTATGCAGTGTAAGGTTGTAGTTCAATATGTTCCATTGTTTATGTTTTGGTTTGGTATGGTCTGCTGTGTCATGTAATGGTATATTTTAATATAGTGGTCTGCTGGGTTGTTTTTAGGCTCTGTTGTTGCAAGTGTTATGGGTTGGTACATTTTGTTGTTATGTTGTGCTGTTATGCTCTCTTGCTCTGAGTATGTTTTCTTATACTACATTACATTTTTCTTTTTTGACATGTTGTGTTGTTAAGTTCTGTTTTATGTGTTGCTTTATGTTATGTTTTTTAGTTAGGTATGTTATGTTGATCTATGCTAACCATCCACCTGTAACGCACCTGTTCATCGGTGAGTCTTACCTGAGGCGAGGTCGAGTCTCATTTAGTCGTGATCGACAGCCGCCAAGGGGCAGAGTGAGATATTGCCCTCAGACGCCCTCCTGGTGCTGTCAGGCGAGGGTGGTCCCTGTGTCCAGGAGATGGATGCCCCCGCCCTTCACATGAAGCACCCAGACCGACCGGTAGATGAGCCTCTCCTGGTTAGATGGTTCCTCTTGTAAATGCTTGTGGCCATCCACCTAAAAGTCACCTTGCTGCTGGTGTAGAGTATCTCACAGGGGTCATTGAAAGGCCACCACAAAGAGCTGTCTGAAGCTGTTAGCAGTTGGCGTGAGTTCTTTTTTTGTGGTTTTGCTTGTTTCCATTTAAAAAGATGGTTGTAAAGATGGGTGAGGCTGAAAATGATTTCAGTGATGTTTCCTCTTCACTTCAGAAGCTCATGTTGCATGACTGCAAATTAATGAACTCTGCCAGGTCCCCTACAAGGACTCCCCTCTCTGTTCCTTGAGGCTGTGTTACCACCAATCTCCAACTTTTTTTTAAAACTAGGGAATTCTGTAAATACATTCACCTGCCAAACCACCTATATGGGGACACAACTAAATGTAAAAACCAACAGTGACTTCTCCATTGAGTACACCAGAGACTACAGTCTGAAACACAAACTGTATGTCCTCTGGGTGACTCTCCTCCTCAGTCACAGCACGAGTAGTACCATTACTACAAGTCAGGACTTAGAATATTTAAAACTGGCCTGTGCTCTGCAACAATTCACAGCTCAAAATCATTTGGGATCACTCTTGACAAAAACTGATCTTAGATTCGCACGAGGGAATGTGGTAGAAGGAATCAAGAACCTAACACCAGCTGAAGACCGACAAACAGTAGTACAAGCATGAGGGGAAGGATACTCACAAGACTCCTGCCTTTGAGACAACCCCTCTGAGAGCTATTCTCAATGCTGTTTAGACAAAGGATTGAAGGAAAAATATTGTCTGGACAAAAAATGGTGTGAAGAACATCAAGGACAAAAATATTGTGAGGGTAAGTTTCTATAGGCAGCAAAGTTTTACTATTTATATCTGCATATATGTACCTCGAACAATTGAAATCACATGCACACACACACATATATATATATATATATATATATATATATATATATATATATATATATATATATATCTTTGAGAGGTACATAACTGTGGAGCTGAGAATAGTAAATCTATACTTATTGTTTGCACTTACCTGCTCAATATGTTGGTCCTCAATTTCTTTGACCTGATATTCCGTCCACACAATGCCTTTGGTTACAATACTCTGTCAGGGAGCCATTCTCAATGCAGCTGTAAGACTCATTGCCAACACAAGCGTATCTGAACAGTGCTAACCAACCTCACTTCACCCCTGCGTCAAGCTGGCGGCATGCCTAGACCAGCTTGCACCATCCTGAATGCACTGAAAATGTACACACTTCATTTTTAAGGAAGACGCTTCCAACATTAGGGAAGCTCACATGTATCCACAACACAACGAATATTCTCCTAAAAAATAAACAGTGTAACAGGTCCTAGCCCCATCTCATTGTTTCTTAGAATTTGTCCAAAGATAGCGAACACCCGCCCAATGAAAATAGGACAACTTTTCTTTAAATGGTCATCTGAAAGACCAGTTACACCTGACGCACCTTCAAGGGATGTGTAAGCTTTGCATGATTTGCTTTTGCATAATTTACTTTTGCATAATTATGGACAATTTTGGTGGAATTATTAAAGATTACGTATAACTATGTAAAATACAATCCATTATTAGCGCTATATTTGAGCACAAAATGCATCCTGGCGTCAATTCTTGACCCAAGGACACATTTCATGGTAAAATATTAGCAAAAAACAATTTACGCCAACAACCAGATGTTTTGTGGTTCTTCAAATTATTCCTGCATCCGCATACGATAATTTTGCCACAGTCAGTGGTTATGTGGTATGGCATAACACTTTATATTCAGGACTTTAAACAAACAGACACAATGCAAAAATCTAAAAATTATACCAATTATGCCAGCATAGTTAAAATTTTGCCTGGGCATACTTAACCTAGCTTAATCCTCCACTGAATGTCATGTGACTCCCTATATTTGTCTTTTGAATGTGTCCTCAAAAGATATACATGTGTTATGAGCGAATACTTCTTCATATGTTCTTTTAATGTAAGTGATCATCATGTAACCTATGGAATGAAAGGATTACCCTCTTCCCTTCTCTTTAAGGCACTCAAGCATATTGGCAAAAACGAACTGAATAAATAAATAAGTAGCACCCCTAAAAAAGAAATGGGTACTGCTTGTTGAAGGATAGTTGGACACCACAGTGTGTATGGGGGTGCGCTTCTGCAAGACACGTCTGTGGAGTTCAAGTACTGGAGATTATCAATGATGTGTTTTATTCACTCCTTTGTGAAAGGGGAGGTTCCTCTCTGTTCTTCAGTTGTATCGCTCTAGCAGAAAGACATACCCTGACTCCAGTAGGCCGCCCTTTGCGCCAATCAGGGCAGGCGGACAAGACTAGACCACGCAGGTGTCCAACAGGTGGCCCGCTCAGAGATCATGTCCGTCCTAAGGAACCCCATGTAAAGGGTTCCTTTGCTCTACTCAAGGTGAGCATGGAAGACATTTTACTAATTCAACACCTGTAGTATTGTGCTTAGAATGATGCGTGTGATGTCCCTTTCTGACTGCCATGAGAGGAGTTTAATCAATCAAATGCTTAAATAATTCTCCAGGACATTGATTTGATTGGACAGGATAGTGTCATTTCGTGAGGTTAACGCATTTCACTGGGAATTCTCTCAATCGTAAACGGAAGCCCACCCAGAGACTTTCATACTCTTGTACTTAATATACGTATTACTTAAAGTAGATGCTTCTTAGGTCTCACCTGAAACAGCGCGTGCGTTCTCACTTGTGAGACTTTTTATTTGTTAAAAGGGGCTTGTAGCCCGCCCATTGCTTGACATTCGTTGGCTTTATTGTTACTCTCGTTTTCTGCCTCCTAATTCGTCAGTGTATGCCAATTTCATTTCCTTTTCTCTCATTTCCACCTTTTGTTTTGTAGTTTTATATAATGCAAATTCGACCTGACAGTATTGGGGCACTTAAAACGAGGACCAGTTATACTAAACAAGGTCATATGCTTATTTTTGTGTGCACGGAGAGATTAAGGGCCATATGTACGGACACTTTTTCCCAGAGACACAGAATGGGTAAAAACCCTTGATACATCTGGCCCTAAGTGATTAACCCAGCATCACTGGATGTTGAGCTGACACCGAGATGCAAACCTGGTTCCCCAGTTCCAAAGTCCTTAGCTCTGGCTGTAGCATTGCATCCTCTTTCCTGGAGCATGGACCAAGTACCGATTGCCTCATTTTTGTTAGTGTTCTTCCGCTGCTCCTGCTGTGACTAAGGCACTATTTTTTACTGTCATCGTTGTTGCTGCTTGTTCCCTTACCCCAGGTCTATGTTGCTTGTTTATCTGTGCTGCTTGTTGTCCCCCTCCTTCCCGTTGCCTATGTTGCTTGTTCCTTCCCATTGGATGTGTTGCTTGTTCCGTCCCCCTGTCTGTGTTGCAAAACACAAGCTACAAGCTATAGCACGGCCGGCTCTTTTTCAGGTTTACCATTTTGTTATCATCTCTTTGTCTGTGTTGCTTGTTCCCTCCCAATTTCTCTCCTGTTTTTGGTGTTGCCTCCCCCTCTCACTTACCTGCCATAAGAAAAACAAAACACCAGGATGAGGCCAGCGCCTCCTGCATCATATCACATTTTTCTAACTTTTTTAAAGATGTTTATTGTCACTCAGAAGCCCCCCTGCCACTGAATCACACCGCATGGAAGCCAACAAGAGTCAGTCTCACTATGCTGTGTCCATAAATCGCTCACAAATGAGCCCAGAAGTTGTTTCGGGAAAGCGCATGAAAATGTGAGAGGCTGATTCACCTACAGACGTGCACACTCGAAGAGCTTGATACATTTCAGCAGTTCCTGTAATCAGTGGCGTAACAAAACTTGAGGGGGCCGCCCTGCAAAGTACATTGAGGTCCCCTCCACCCACTCACCGAGCCGGCCAACGCGAGGTGTGTGACTGCTGTGGGGTGGACCTGGAGCTCGTGGCCCCCCTGCACTGCGGGGTCTAATGTTACGCCGCTGCCTGTAATCTAGTTCCACTCATTGTCCATCCAATTTCAGTCTCTCTCTGAGGAATTTTTCTTTTTTTCTACCAAAGTCTTACCTTTCTGGGTGGCCATTAGTGGCTGAGTTACATGTTTTGCAACAGTCAGGAGACTGAGGAAGTTTCAGAAAAGGTTATTCTTTGGTTGTTACAAGACATTTGGATCAGAAGATATTACTTCTAGTAAATCATTTTGTCCACATGATGAACTCAGTAGGAGCCTGAAAATGCCTAGAGGTAGTCTTAACATCAGTCTAAGGTGCTCTGGAAAAAAGCATTGACAAAGCCAAAGAATCTCACCCGTGCAAGAGCCATTAGCTTTGTCAATGTGTTTTAGCCATGTTGTTCAGCAGCGCGACTGCTATGCATCATGGCTGAAAGTAAAGGACAAAAGAGCTTTGAAGAGGTCAGCAGTGATCATGTCAAAGTGTTTCACTTCCCTTTACTTTAAGCCATCCTGCACAGCATCTGCCCTGCTGTACGATGGCTAAACAAAACATTAAAATGGCCAATAGCTCATGCATAGGTCAAACCTCTTGACCTTACCAATGCTTGTTTCATTGTGCTTCTATTTCTGCTTTGACTCATAAGGGTGCAGGCAAGGAAGCTCCATGCTCGCCTAAATCCCCGCCCTTGTCTCCTCAGACCTTTCCAGCTGCCAACAGACACAGTCAATCGTCTATGGTCAGGCAGCCGCTAAAGCGGGCTGGCTCTCAGCCCAGCGGGCAACCACAGCTTATAGCGTACTAAAGTGGTCCTGGGAAAGAACTCCTGAGGTTTTCCCTCTTCCTCTTTCCAGTGAAAAGGAGCTGTTTGGGGAAGGCGTAAAGGAACAGAAGGGGCTCCCCGCATCCCATCAGCACAGTGCAATGGAAAAGATCTATTTCCTGAGTGATAGCAGGAAACAAAGCAGCTCTGATTGGGTTGCACTAATAATAATATTATAAAGCTGCTAATGTCATATGCACCAAAAAATATATATCTTAAAACTTAAACAACAGTAGCTTTTATTACACATCTCTGGGGTTCTCATTTTCATTTCAAAGCCATTAGCTGATAATTTAAAACCTGGTGATGATGCAATAAAGACTTAGGTGATTGTAAGTACAGCGGTGTTGTGACCAGTCACCCACAATAAGCGTCCTAGAATGTCCCTTTGTTTGCTGACATCTACTAGAGTTTTGAGACATACTGTGACATCAATCACCGCATGAATCCCATAAGTAGCTCTTTTTGTCCCTCAGCAAGAAGCAGGGTGATAATGAGAACTCACGTGGCCAGAGTGGTCCTTGATGAGGGAAAGGATTACTGGGCTCTGAACAAACCCAAGCTTCCCCAACACCTGGAATCAGCTGTTCACAAACAAAAGTGAGGCACAAATGTTCAGAAATACCCTCCACTCTCTCTCTGGTAACATAGCCAGGTTCAAGGCTGAATTGTGTCCTACAAGAGAAACTGGGAATAACTATATAATATACTCTATGTTACAAGTAACTGGATATCCAAACAAAGGGTGTTCCAAACATACTGCTGATTAATGGCCACAACATATTCTTTTCGACATGGCCAATCAAAGTCTTTGATTCTGAAGTCAGTTGATGGGTAATGGAACGGGGGCCGTAGGAGTATTAGGAACCCAAGACGACACAAGCTGGGAAGACATTATGGGCCATGTACACAAAGTGTAGGAATAGTGATTTACTGATTGCAAATGTTTTACAAGTCGCAGTTAGGAATTGGTATTTCTAATGTATGAAACTCATTGAGTTTCATTTAGCAATTCGTAGTGCATCGCAAACAGACCTACTTTTTGAATATTAATGAGGTAGGTCACAATTTGTGGCCCACTACAATTTGCTGCCATCAGAGGGATGGTGGCCTTCTGGTGTCAAAAGACCACCATGTCTGTGATCGCTTTTAAAGAAAGCAATCTTTTTTTTTAAAAACACACATCCCATTTTCCTTATGGTAAAACAGGCAATTAAAAAGAAAAAAATGAAATGTTTAAGTTTCATTTTTTAGGAGTAGGAAGTGGTCTTTTGGACAACTGACTGCTCTTCAAAATACTTTTTCAACCATTTTCAAAGGGGAAACAGCCCCTCGGGTACCCCTTCCTATTTAAAAATGGGTTACCACCAACTTTAAGTTGGCACTAAAGTGTGAATGTTTTACAACCGCATTTCAGGCTCAAAGCAGTGCATATCAATGCAAATCGGTATTTGGAAGGAATGCCCTACACATGCCCTTTCAAAGCTCCGATTTGCAAACCCAAACTGCGATTCAGTAACAGGTTATCGAATGGTAATTTGGGGTTTGCACATTTGGAAATGCTGTTTTGTGTTCACACACAGCCAGATTCTGTGAATCAGACCGTTTGCAACCACAAAAGGCTTTGTACATCTAACCATAAGTCACCAAGTACCACTGAGAAGGAGAGAGTGGCAAGGGGCAGGTGGTGGCAGGAAAGATAAAGAGGGAATTGCGTGAAGGTGGAAGAGATGTGATGTGAGGAGGAAGATGGGCAAGAAGTCTTTCTCCTCCGGGTACAGAATCGGAAAGCAGGCGCTGTAGCGACTGAGTCATGGGCCCCAGTGCAAGGGATGAAAGGCCCATTGGCTGTTTGAATAATAAAGTACAGCATAACTCATGGTTGTGGCCCCTCAGGCCTCAGGTTCCCGGTGGCACTTCACCTGCTGCACCAATGGAAGATACATCTTTGAAGCAAATGGGTGTTTGTGTTAGTCTGGGCCAGTAGATTCACCCCTGATGCTTCATCCATTGGCTGGATGTCTCAAATACCATTGTCCTCCCTTACCAATAAAACACAAAAGGGAAAGATGGATCCTTTCAGCCCATAGTGTCACCTTCCCTGCCCCTCTCCTACTCAGCATCAATGTATCCTCTTTATTTGATCTTGAGTACCACCATAGGAGCAGAATACACTTTCCATAGATGATACCCAGACTTACAAAGAAGTGAAACCATAAACCACCTTGCACAAACTCTCCCTGTGCTCACGGCCAACATCTCAAGTTCAATAAATGTATTAATCTCCAAGGAACTGGACCCGGATCACATGAAGCATGCATTGTCACTCCCATTGGCAGAACTAATGGCATGCTCACAACACCTGGCTAGCTAACAGGGTATGCACAACCTTTGTTCTTCTAGCACAATCTTGGACAAAGTGACAACTGCCCAGTTACAAGAGCATGGAGAGCAAAACCAAAGTATGAGATGTGCTTGTAAAGTGCATGTTCACCGTGAAGGGTATCTAGGCACTCAATTAACAACGTTTATTGCTATCCAGCTCAATGTTACTCACTTATCGACCTCCGAACGATAAAGTGTTGAGTAGACCTACCAGGATTTGCACCTGTGACCAGAGGTCAAAAACAGATTCTGTAAGTAATGCATTAGTCTTCCCTTTGCTATGTTTTTCCATCTTTCTGTTTCCCACTTGGGTGTTTTTACCTTTCTTGGTCCTGGCCCTATAGATATGTGCTACTGGGCTCCACCGGCAACCACTGGCTCAAACTAAGCATTGATTTTAATGATTACTGGTATGATACTTTAAGTGGGACTTTTTCAACCATCAGTAAATCATAGTTGCACATCTACACATACACACACATAGCCATACACACACACAAAACATACACACAAACACACACACCCACACCCTCACATGCTGCACCTAGAGCACATTCCATCAGCCACCTATCTGTCACATTGATAACCATCAGTGAATCATGGCTGCACATCTACACATACACACACAGCCACACACATACACACACACACAGCCACACACACACACAGGCTCACATGCATACCCCTAGTATACATTCCATCTGCCATCTATCTGTCACATTGATAACCATCAGTGAATCATGGCTGCACATCTACACATACACACACAGCCACACACATACACACACACACAGCCACACACACACACAGGCTCACATGCATACCCCTAGTATACATTCCATCTGCCATCTATCTGTCACATTGATAACCATCAGTGAATCATAGTTGCACATCTACACATACACACACAGCCATACACACACACACACTTATACACACACCCCTACACACACCCCTACACACACCAGTACACATACATGTAAACACACACGCATACACACACACACACATACACTCTCACACACACACATGCACACACACACTCACACGCATGCCTCTATAGCACATTCCATCAGCTACCTATCTGTCACATTGATAAGCATCAGCGAATCATGACTGCACATCTACACATAAACACACAGCCGTACACACACACATACAGGCACACAAATACACACACACACACACCCATAGACACATACCACACACACCCATACACACATCAGCACACATACACGTACACACGCACCCACACACACATACACCCACGCATGCCCATAGAGCACATTCCATCCGCTATCTATCTGTCACATTGATAGCCATCAGTGAATCATGGCTGCACATCTGCACATACACACACACCCACATTCACACACACTTGCATGCATGCCCCTAGAGTACATTCCATCTGCCATTTACCTGTCACATTGATAGCCATCAGTGAATCATGGCTGCACATCTACATATACACACATAGCCATACACACACACACACATATGCACACACACCCATACACACACCAGCACACATACACGTAAACACACATGCATAAACACACACCCATACACTCTCACACACAAAGCCACACACACACCCACATACACACGAGCACACACACACACTCTCTCACATGCATGCCCCTAGAGCACATTCCATCCGCCATCTACCTGTCACATTGATAGCCATCAGTGAATCATGGCTGCACATCTCAGTGTCTACAAAGGAAGCAAGTGACTGGATGAGATCAGAGAAGGGCAGCAAGGCTGGAGGTGGAAGCTTTTATGGATCTTGGATTGATGACCAATAAATACTATCTTTCAGGGGCTGGATCCCAGACTCACTTCATCCTATGACATACCAAAAGTAATGACATATACTTCCAGTAACAGACCATAAAATGCTTTATTTGTTTAACATTACAACATTTCGTCCAGCTCTGTAATGGAATTAGGAGACACCGTACCTTGAAAATCACCAATGTCTAGGACCTGCTTCCATTAGAGAGGTGTCCCGGGTGATATTAAATTGAGACAGTAGTAAAACACAGGCCAGCTCGCAGCGGGAGGCGGTGTGGGGGGTGGTTTCTAGGGGCATTTACTTCTTGTCTCCTTAGAATTACCTTTCTGCATCTTTTTTGTTAACATATCCCATTCTTGTCCCTGATGTATCTATAGTGGCCTCGATGTGACATCCTCGTTCTGTTCATTACTGATACAAGAATCCTTTAGAGAAGCCCCGACAGAGCCACATCAACACATGGCAGTCATGCAGCTAGGTGGCTATCCTGCCCTAAGAATATGCATCACCCTTGCTGGCAATCGCTCACACTGCCATGCCCTAGGACAGCAGCCCCGCTTTAAAACCCTGGAATTACCCATTTCTAGCTCTGTGACTCTAGGTGCAAGTACGACAGGCCAAATGTATTGTGCAGGTTCTGTACTGCCACAAATGTGCCTTGATTGCATGGTCATTCCAGTTTCTTCACCTTTTTCAGGTCCCTATTTTTATGCTAAAAAGATCTGCAAAACTGCTAATTGGTGAAGCAGTGCATTTGCTGTAGCCTTAAAATGGTAGTGCAAAAATTAATTCCACCCAATTAAACTATTTAACTGTCCTGTAAGACCACTGCAGAAGGCACAAAAAGGACATTGGTGATTTTGAGGTTAAATATGTGGGCAGCAGTGTTGTGGCTGGGCTGCAGTTTACAGGTCTAATATGTAACAAACACTGGCAAAGACAATAGGTCTCGGCAATGAGCGACCTATTTTCTTCGGCAATGAGATGGGGGTGGTGAACGGGAGGGTGGGTTTGTGGTGAACAGGAGGGTGGGTGAGAAATCGGCGGCCCACGTCCTTTGATGCTGCAATGCTGAGGGCTGAGCATGGATGGGGCAGAGTGGCACCTAGACCGCACCTATATTTGAACCCCAAAGATAGTCATGCCTCTACCCAGCATTCTGCCGTCAGCATCCGCGCTTCCGTGAAGAGACCGTAGAGAGATAGTGACAGTTCCAGGCAGTTTGCCCATCCATTACCGGCAGTGGTCAGAACAGCCAGGACCAATCTGTGAATAAAAGGCGCAGGAGGACATAACCAGCGCTACTAATCTCTCTCTGCCCTCACCCCTTTCTCTGTACCTCGGTCTCTGTGTCATTACTCTTTATCTGACCTCTTGTTTTATGGCGCTTCTTAGTTTGCACCTTTCTCTTCCTTGCACCTCGCTATTCTTTTCCTTTCCCTCACCTCTCTGCTTTTCTCTACCTCTCTTTGTAACTTACCTCACCCCTTTCTATACCCTACCCGTCTCTATACCCTACCGCTCTCTATACCCTACTCCTCTCTATACCCTAACGCTCTCTATAAGCTATCCCTCTCTATACCCTACCCCTCTCTATACCGTACCCCCTCTATACCCTGCCTCTCTCTGTACCCTACATCTCTATATACCCTACCCCTCTCTATACCCTAACGCTCTCTATAACCTATCCCTCTCTATACCCTACCCCTCTCTATACCCTAACGCTCTCTATAACCTATCCCTCTCTATACCCTACCCCTCTCTATACCCTAACGCTCTCTATAACCTATCCCTCTATATACCCTACCCCTCTCTATACCGTACCCCCTCTATACCCTGCCTCTCTCTGTACCCTACATCTCTATATACCCTACCCCTCTCTATACCCTAACGCTCTCTATAACCTATCCCTCTCTATACCCTACCCCTCTCTATACCCTAACACTCTCTATAACCTATCCCTCTATATACCCTACCTCTCTCTATACCCTAACGCTCTCTATAACCTATCCCTCTCTATACACAACCCCTCTCTATTCCCTACCTCTCTCTATACCTTACCCCTATCTATACATCAAGAAGCATTCCATCTACGATTGATAGTGAAGCAGAAAATAGCGAGATATACACTTCATCTTCAGGCACAAGTAAAAATGTTTTTTTACAGGAAATATGGAGGATAAAGCAAGGGTATTGGGAACAAAATACAAGAAAGGATCAAGAAAGAAAACTAGTAGAGGGAAACGAGGTAAGAACAGTCGAACAACACACAGGTATGAGAACAAGATCTTGGGGCAAGAAAATATAGATTTTCATACAGAACAAGAGAATATTATAATAAATCTATCCAATAAAATCATAACACCAGATTTAGTTAAGCTTCTAAACAGAGGGTTAGGATTTTTCCTCCTTACAAATAAGTGGGATGTCTGTCAATCTAAAATTGATCTATTTAAGCTTGTGAGGAAATTGAAACTCAAGAAATATTTTGAACTGTGTAACAAACAAGAAGTTAGTCGAGAATCACTACTACCACACAAGAAACGACAAAGTGATTTATCGATACAAGACATAGAGGACATGGTAATTGTGCTGTCGATAACGGATTACAAAGAATTCCCTATGAATACTTCAAGAATTCTACAAGAACTGAATATTTCATCGGATATGCATGTAACTAGTGGCCTGAAATCGAAATCAACTTGGATACCAAAAGTAGCTGCTGATAATAACTTAGATGTTTTTTATAAATTAGTTTGTGAAGATTTAGGAAAAATCAAATATACAGATATGAATAAAAGCAGGAAATATAATCTAGGCTATAATGAACATTTAGCTTTGAAAACACTAATGAATGAAGAAGATCTAATTATTAGAAGAACAGACAAAGGTGGTAATATTGTGATTATGAATCGATGTGATTGTGATCAGGAAATTTACACACAACTGAATAATGCAGAATGCTATGAGAAACTAAGCAGTAATCCTGTGACAAATATAGTTCAAAAGATCAACAAGTGGTTGAAATCATGGTATGAGAATGGCATACTGGATGAAAATGAATATTTGTACTTAAGAGTAGATCATCCGAGATTTCCTTGTTTCTATACTCTCCCTAAGATACATAAAAATCATCCACTCCCTCCAGGAAGACTTATAGTATCAGGGATAGGAGGTCCTACAGAAAGGATTTCACAAATTGTACACATTTTCTTGCAACCTTTGGTGGAGAACCTTCCATCATATATTAGAGACATGGAACACCTGTGACGCATGCTTGGAGATGTTAATTGGGAACCTAATGTGATAAGGGTGACACTAGATGTGGAAGCGCTATACACAAGTATTAGATATGAATCAGGTATAGAGGCAATGAAATACTTACCATACAAAAGACCAATTAGTATGATGAAGCACACAGACATGTTATTAGAGATGATGAACCTTATACTTAACCATAACTACTTTCTCTTCAACAATGAATGGTATAGACAAAAACAGGGAGTGCCGATGGGGTTGAGATTTCCCCCTTCGTATGCTAACCTGTACATGGGATGGTTTGAAGTGAAATGAGTATGGGGACGAGGAGCAGCAGAATGGCATACATACATCCTGACCTGGGGAAGATATATAGATGATTGTTTCATGATATGGACAGGTAGTTTTAAGAAACTGCAGGAATTCTGTGAATATTTGAACAGTAATAAAGTGAATGTGAACTTTACATACCAACATAAGAGTACATACTGAGAAAAGTATAGAATTTTTGGATGTAGAGTTATACATAGAAAACAATAAGATAGAGAGTGGACTATATCGGAAACAGACTTCTTGTAATTCGATATTACATGCGGAAAGTGCTCATCCGTTATGTCAGATAGAAGCTATTCCATTTGGAGAAATGGTAAGAGCGAGAAGGAACTGTAGTAAAGAAAAAGATTTTATGGAATGTTTACAGGATATAAAAGGACATTTTATAGCAAGGGGATACAAATCTGAACTTGTGAACAGGTCCTTAAAAAAGGCAATGAGAATATCTCAACAACAAACTTTGAAGACAAGGGTTAGGACTAACAGTACAGAGGAGAAATTAAGAATAATTTTAGATTATACAGAGAACTTAGCTATACTAATGAGAAGTGTGAGGAGACATTGGAATATCCTACTACAAGATCAGACTTTGAGGAAATACATTAAGCCAAAACCTGAAGCATCTTACTGCTGAGGGAAAACATTGAGTAACACTTTATGCTCTAGTTATCAGAAGACTGGAAATGAATTGGCTATAAACTTACAATCAAGGTTTTTATAAATGTGGAGGTTGTGGTATGTGTAAATGGACGTAGCATGCTAAGAAATAATTTTATGGATATGGAGATCAAAAATACACTATTCCAACATACATTAATTGTAATACGACATATCTAATATATATGTCGTTATGTAAATGCAATGGAATATATGTGGGTAGTACCATCCGTCCACTCAAGATTAGAATTGCAGAACTTTGGAGGGCGGTTAGACTAGAGGATGGTCGCTATCCTAATGCACTACATATTAAAAATTGCATTGCACAAAAAGAGCACAAGGAATTTACATTTTGGGGCTTTAAACACATAAAGATGAGTCCTCGAGGTGGAAATGCAGAGTTAACACCAAGGAGGAAATAATCTATCTGGATTATGCGCCTGAGGGAGGTAGAAAATGGATCAAACTTGGATTATGAATTGGAATATTTTTTAGGTGAGAGTTAATCATTCAGAAAAAGTAACATAAATACACACAAGATAATATAGTGTATCAAGAGCTGTTTTAAGATAATGAGAATATACTATTAAATTAATTATAATGACGCATGCATAATAATCACAATAGAAATAGATATTTAGGTGTAGAATCCGAGCATTATGGATGATTTGGATAGAATTATAGTCACAGTGGAATATAGAATTGATATGCACCATTATGTGTACAATAACAATTAACTGGTTTATTTCTTTCTAATTAAATTTATTAACATTAAACCATGATGTACTTTAAGGAATATTATCTATTAGAGGTTTCTGTGTTAAAAACTAATTTTTAATATTCAACTATAAAGAGACAAAAACCATTAGGTCAGTATAATATTGAATGTGTATCATACCATAAACTAATAAAGTGATCTATAGTAAACACTATATTGGAAGCTCAATGTAGCATTAATAAGTTGGAAATACCTCGTATCACATTACGAGGGTTTCCGACATGGCTTTGACTTTTGAGTTTTAATGGTAAAATAGTAGCCAAAACATGATAATAATATAGGGACTACAGATATGGGGTCAGTTTATATGCAATATTTACATACTTAAACCAATCAAGTGGCTTGTAGCAACACTATATTAGATGTTTAATTCAGCATCTAAAAATTGGAAATGCCTCGTATTAGATTACGAGGATTTCCAATATGGCGACGATTCTCGATAGATTTAGTCCTTTCTCTATCTCTATGTTTGGAGTCTAGTGTTTCTATCAAGGCGTAGACTTCGATGGGTTTAGCCCTTTTCTATTTTAATGTCTACGATCACGTATTTATATGTCGGGATCAGACGTGGCCTCTGTTTGCGTACTCACGGCCCGGATAACGACTGATTTTTAAAACACAGGTGAGTAAGTGAGGAACTTGGTTGGTAACAGAAATTCATAGTGGTTTTCCAGCATTTAACAAGCATTTAGTAACTAGTCGTATTTCTTTTATTCAGGTTAAAATTCATAATTGGATTGGCATATTTGTTTCTAATATGAAATACGAATTAACAGAGAGGTGAGTGAGTTAGTCAGAGTGTTATCAATAACGTTATGCCTTTACTGAACCACACATTAACAAAACCTTTACTTTATTTTAATGACTATTCTTGTTTAGAATAAGTTGGAACTTGTCACCCACCACAATTAAGACAACTTTTCTCATGAACTGCATCATACAAATAAAACACTGAACGCTGAATGAAATACAGACTACAGACTAGATGATAAAATAATATATCAGGAGCTTTAATGGAGAGGTAATCAAGGAATGCATTAATAGAAATAGAGGGTTGCACTGCATGGATTCTGCATGTTAATATGTTCACTAAACACCCATGTATGGGGTCATGGCTTCAATTGAGAGTGTATGTACATGACACTGAGGTGATATAGCATAACAAACACACAACATTTTAATAAATTGGGTTTATTTTTATAGCCTAAATACCTGCATGGCAATATCCAAAATAACTATTGTAAATGACTGGTCTCCACCTGATGTATATGTAAATCACTGTATTTACATTATAAAAACACACAGTGGCAATAATCCGAAATGTTAAATTTTAAATTTTAATCTTTTGATAATTTTTTGCACATTATACTCAAAGAACATATGTCATATATTGTTTAATTTTTTGCACATTATACTCAAAGAACATATGTCATATATTGGTTACAGCCTATATAAGCCCTGAAGAAGTCGTGGGGTGAAACACCCCAGATGAAACACGTGTTGGCTTTGTCTGAAGTGATGTACATGTAAAGGAATAAAGAAGATTCTTGAGAACTGTATTGGGACTGGATTTTATATGCATCAATTGATACACAAGAAGTTGTGTGCATAGTTTGTCATATATATAGTTAACAATCATTTTATTGTTACATCCAGGGTATAATAGGGGAGGAACCTTGTATGTGCTCTGTCTGCAAATACTGTGATCCAATTGTTTATCTACCTAATATACTCAGTATGTGAGCGCCCTATCTCCACTTCACCACCCTAGTGTTATCTTACTTATCCCACTCTATACCCTATCTCTCACTATACTGTACCTCTCTCTATACCCTACCCCTCTTTATACCCTACATCTCTCTATACCCTACCCCTCTCTATACCCTACCTCTCTCTATACCTTACCACTCTCTATACCATACCTCTCTCTATACCCTTCCTTTCTCTATACGCTACCTCTCTCTGTACTGTATACCTCTCTATACCCTACATCTCTCTGTACCATACCCCTCTCAATACCCTACATCTCTCTATTCCTTACCCTTCTCTATACCCTATCCCTCTCTATACCCTATCCCTCTTTATACTCTACCTCTCTCTATACTGTACCCCTCTTTATACCGTACCCCTCTCTATACATACCCCTCTCTATACTCTATCCCTCTCTATACCCTAACTCTCTCTACACCGTATCCCTCTCTATACCCTACCCCTCTCTATTCCATACTCCTCTCTATACCCTACATCTCTATATACCATACCCCTCTCTATACCCTATCTCTCTATGTCTTGCCCCCTCTATACCCTATCTCTCTCCATACCCTAGCCCTCTCTATTCCATATAACTCTCTATACCCTACCCCTCTTCATACCCTACATCTCTCTATACCTTACCCATCACTATACCTTCTCCCACTCTAAACCCTATCTCTCTCTATACTGTACCTCTCTCTATACCCTACCCGTCTTTCTACCCACATCTCTCTATACCTTACCCCTCTCTATAACCAACCCTCTCTATGCCCTATCCCTGTCTATACCCTACCTCTCTCTATACACCACCTCTCTCTATACCCTTCCCCTCTCTATACTGAACCCCTCTCTATACTGTACCCCTCTCTATACCCTACCCCTCTCTATACCATACTCCTCTCTTTACCCTACCCCTCTCTATACCCTTCCCCTCTCTATATTGTACCCTCCTCTATAACCTACCCCTCTGTACACTGTTACCCCTCTATACCCTACCCCTCTTTATACCCTACATCTCTCTATACCCTGTCCCTCTCTATAGCCAACCCTCCTCTATGCCCTGTCCCTCTCTATACCCCACCTCTCTCTATAACCAACCCTCTCTATGCCCTATCCCTCTATATACCATACCCATATCTATACCCTACCCCTCTCTATACCCTTCCTCTCTCTGGAGCCTACCCCTCTCTACACCCTGCCCCTTCCTGCACAAAAACAAACCTGCTTACAGCACAAGCACCCTTGCACCACCCTGCAAGGGTGCCTGCGTTGGCGATCGGCAGCCCATTTTGCATCAGAGCAAGGGGGAAGGATAGAATGGGCCGCATGCCTTAGAAACAGCACATCCCGACCCTTGACCCAAGGGTAGGTCGCTCCCCCTGCCACTGCAGCTCCTCCAGGTTCCTGAGTTCCTGAGACCCACCTCACAGCAAGTACCCCCCCCTCCCAGCCCCTCGCTCTGCCCCGCGCTACTCACCCTCTCTCCTGCTCCTGCTTCTTTTCTTCTTTTCTTCTTCTCTGTTCTTCTGTTCTTCCTCCTCGCTCCTCGTCTGTAATCTTCTTCTGTACTCTTCTTTCCCCCGTCTTCACTCTTCTTCTCTTCTTCCTCATCTTCTTCTGTGGTCTTCTGCCCTCTGTTCTTCGTTTTCTGTATCTTCTTCTGTGTTCTTCTGTGTTCTTCTGTGTTCTTCTGTGTTCTTCTGTGTTCTTCCGGTCTTCCCTTCTTCTCTCCTTCCGGTCTTCTGATCTTCCTTTCTTCTCTCCTTCCGGTCTTCTGTTCTTCTGTTCTTCTGTTCTTCTTGTCTTCTGTTCTTCTTGTCTTCTGCCTTCGGCTCTTCTGCCTCCTCCATCCTCTTCTCCCCGCGCCTGCCCTCCTGCTCCTGCCTCACCCCCCTCCCCCACTCGCATCCCCCTCTCTATCTCCCCTATCTAACCAGTTCACTATCTACCTCCCTCACTCCTCCTATCTACCTATCTCTCTATCTATCTCTCTATCCCACTATCTAACTCCCTCACTCTCCACCTCCTCCTATCTTCCTATCTCTCTATCTATTTCCCTATCTATCGATTTCCCTATCTATCCATTTTCTCTATCTATTTCTCTATCTCTCCCCCCCTCCCTCGCCCCCTCTATTAACTATCTTCCTATCCTCTCACTCTACCTCTCACCCTCACCCACCTCTACAACCCCCCTCCCCTATCTTCTCAACCCTACTCCTATCTTTCTCCCTTATCTCCTAAACCTCCTAACACTCACCCCCCTCCACCCTTAAACCCCCCTCCCCCAGCTCTTCTCACTCTACCAGTCCCCCCCTCCCTCGCACTTTCCTGCCGCGACCTCCTGCACGCCCCCGCCCCCCCAGCTCCCATTCGCCCCCACCTGACCCCTCCCCCCCCTTCTACCTCATATGGCGACCGCGCAGCGGGCGCGCCGCTGGCGCGCCAGAGGCGCGCGAGAGGCAAACCCGTCTGCGCCCGTCCGCGCCTGTCCCGCGCCCAGCGCCACGACCCCTGGTCCCTAGCTCGCCCAAGCCCCGCTGACCCGCTACGACCCCACCACCCTCCACGCCCTCAACCCAGGACGCTCCAACACTTGCTTCCAAGCTCACCCCAAACGCACCCATGGACCCTTCGCCTGCAACTCCTGCAAACGCACCTTCCACCACGCAACAACCACAAGCCCACGCGCCATCAACCACCTCAAGTGCATCCTATTCAACGCTCGCTCCGTCCACAAACACGCCGTTGAACTCTGGGACCTCCTGGACTCCATAGCACCGGACGTCACCTTCATCACGGAGACCTGGATGAACGCCTCCTCGGCCCCTGACATCGCCACTGCCATCCCCGAAGGCTACAAGATCTCCAGAAAAGACCGTACCAACCAGGTAGGAGGAGGTATCGCCATCGTCTTCAAAGACTCCATCAGCGTCACCACCTCCACCGAAGACACCCCTCTCGCCGCTGAACACCTGCATTTTCAGATTCGCACCGATCCGAGGACCACCCTCAGAGGATCCCTCATCTACCGTCCTCCCGGGCCACGCGCCCCTTTCAGCGACGCCATCGCCGACTTCATCTCCCCGCACGCCTTCGCCTCGCCGGACTACATCCTCCTAGGTGACCTCAACTTCCATCTGGAACAAAACAACGACCCCAACACCACCACCCTGCTCGACAACCTTGCGAACCTCGGCCTCAAACAACTGGTGAACACCGCCACCCACATCGCCGGACACACGCTTGACCCCATCTTCTCCGCCAGCAAACACGTCTTCTTCAGCCACGCCTCCGCCCTACACTGGACCGACCACAGCTGCGTCCACTTCACATTCCGACGCGAGACCCGCCACCTCCGCACCCAACCCATCCCTCGTCGACAGTGGAGCAAGATCCCCGAAGAGCAACTCTTCTCCGCACTCGCCGCCAACCAACCCACCCTCACCACCGACCCCAACGATGCAGCCCTCAACCTCACAAACTGGATCTCCAACTGCGCAGACATCCTTGCTCCCCTCAAACTCACGCATCGACAGACCAACACCAAAAAACCTCTCTGGTTCTCTGACACCCTCAAAGAATCAAAGAAAACTTGTCGCGCCCTTGAGAAAGCCTGGCGCAAGGACCGCACCGCTGACAACATGACCGCCCTCAAGAACGCTACCCGCGAACACCACCACCTGATCCGCGCTGCCAAAAGGAACTTTTTCACCGACAGACTGGACAAAAACAGACACAACAGCAGAGAACTCTTCAGCATCGTCAAGGAGTTCTCCAACCCCAGCGCCAACGCCGTCATGCCCTCACAGGATCTGTGCGAATCCCTCGCCACTTTCTTCCATCGCAAGATTAGCGACCTCCACGACAGCTTCGGACACCAGACCCAACCAAACACCACCGAACCAGCATCCACGGCCATCACCCTCAACAACTGGTCCCACATCAACACGGAAGAAACCAAATCCATCATGAACTCTATCCACTCCGGCGCCCCTTCGGACCCCTGCCCGCACTTCATCTTTAACAAAGCCGACGACATCATCGCCCCGCACCTCCAGACCGTCATCAACTCTTCTTTTTCTTCTGCTACCTTCCCCGAATGCTGGAACCACGCCGAAGTCAACGCCCTACTATAGAAACCTACGGCTGACCCGAGCGACCTGAAAAACTTCCGCCCCATCTCTCTTCTGCCTTTCCCAGCCAAAGTAATAGAGAAGACCGTCAACAAACAGCTGACCACCTTCCTGGAAGACAACAACCTGCTCGACCCCTCACAAACCGGATTCCGAACCAACCACAGCACTGAAACCGCCCTCATCTCAGTCACTGACGACATCAGAACCCTATTGGACAACGGTGAAACAGTCGCACTCATTCTGCTCGACCTCTCGGCTGCCTTTGACACCGTCTGTCACCGCACCCTAATCACCCGCCTCCGCTCCACCGGAATCCAAGGCCAGGCCCTGGACTGGATCGCCTCCTTCCTCTCAAACCGTTCCCAAAGAGTTTACCTCCCTCTGTTTCGCTCAGAACCCACCGAGATCATCTGCGGCGTACCCCAAGGCTCATCACTCAGCCCGACACTCTTCAATGTCTACATGAGCCCCCTCGCCAACATTGTACGCAAGCACGACATCATCATCACCTCCTACGCCGACGACACCCAACTTATACTCTCCCTCACCAAGGACCCCGCCAGCGCCAAGACCATCCTACAAGAGGGTATGAAGGACGTCGCAGATTGGATGAGGCTCAGCCGCCTAAAGCTGAACTCTGAAAAAATGGAAGTCCTCATCCTCAGCAACACCCCGTCCGCCTGGGACGACTCCTGGTGGCCCACGGCCCTCGGCACCGCACCGACCCCCACAGACCACGCCCGCAACCTCGGCTTCATCTTGGACCCTCTTCTCACCATGACCAAGCAAGTCAACGCCGTGTCCTCCGCCTGCTTCCTCACCCTCCGCAAGATCTTCCGCTGGATCCCCGCCGACACCAGAAAAACTGTGACCCACGCCCTCGTCACGAGCCGCCTGGACTACGGCAACACCCTCTACGCCGGGACCACAGCCAAACTCCAAAATCGCCTGCAACGCATTCAAAACGCCTCGGCCCGCCTCATCCTCGACATACCCCGCAGCAGCCACATCTCCGCACACCTGAGATACCTGCATTGGCTCCCAGTCAGCAAAAGGATCACCTTCCGACTTCTCACCCACGCACACAAAGCCCTCCACGACAAGGGACCGGAATACCTCAACAGACGCCTCAGCTTCTACGTCCCCACCCGCCTCCTCCGCTCCTCTGGCCTCGCACTCGCTGCTGTCCCTCGCATCCGCCGCTCCACGGCGGGTGGGAGATCTTTCTCCTTCCTGGCGGCCAAGACCTGGAACTCCCTCCCCACCAGTCTCTGGACCACCCAGGACCACTCCGCTTTCCGGAGACTCCTAAAGACCTGGCTGTTCGAGCAGCGATAACCCCCCTTTTTCCCCTAGCGCCTTGAGACCCGCACGGGTGAGTAGCGCGCTTTATAAATGTTAATGATTTGATTTGATTTGATCCCTGCCTTTTCAAAGTGACGCAACGCAGCGCAGCGAGGCGACTTGCTGTGCTGCGCCACTTTTGTTTAGCAATTATATCCTCTAGTCTCCGCCGTTTGCAGCGCTTCAAAACACACTTTGAAATGCCTAACTGCTAAAAGCAAGTGTTACTGTTGCTACACTGTTGTTGACTTTGCCGACCTTGGAATGATGGATGGGTGTGTTAGGCGCAGCCGCAGTTCATCATTATTTCTTACTTGGCATTCTGGGACAGGTAGTTTCATGGTGTTACTGGGTAAATGCAAGTCCCTGACACTTAAAGTTTGAATAATTTGAAAAGCCAAGAGCCATACTGTCTGTTCGAATGAGAAACTATCGGGGTGGTCACTATAGCGCCTGTATGCAGATGGCTCACCTTGCAAAGGGAGACTGAACATTTTATAATATTTTATTCCATAATTTGTATGATTTTCCATAGGCATCTCAATGCTTTGTTTAATGGTCGCCTTTGTGGCTCAGAAAAGTATTATTTTCTCTGCTATTGTACGATCCATATCAAGTTATAACCTAAATATGTGGTGATGACAAATAAAGTTCTAATAACGGCCCAGTCCTGTCATACAGCTCATTGCGGAGTAATGGAAAGCGCAGGCCCCCGCCTGGAAGTGGACACTTCCCGCCGTGCACTTTTCACCGTCTGGGCCGGGTGTACACAGTAAATGTACACTACATGGTATCTTTCCAGCAGCTTTCCAGGCCCGGGGCTAGTCCGGTTCCGCGGTTCCCACGGCCTCTCCTGGCAGCAGCCGCCCGGGCCGCGCTCCCCGCAGCGCGCACGGAGAGCCGGGGCTGCGGACCGAGCAGGAACTCCGAGCCAACACTTTCCAGAGCATCAGACATAATTAATGACTGCCCGGGAGGCAGTTTCCTGACAGCTAATGAGCAGCTGAAACAGTAAGACGATGCAACAGAAGCCGCATGGCTATTAACTCGGGCGTGGCCTCGCCAAAGGGCCCGTGCGTCAAGTAACCAACTGGGGGCAACAAGCCCTTCCTGAAATCTTCTTCCTCCAAGGTGACTTTCACCGTAAGTCTAATTTCAGGTGAAGTGTGGTTGTGAAAGGAAGAAGCCGAATGAAAGCGAGACTAGCGAGTGATGGCACCCACTAGGGTGGAGGGCTCTGAGAACGCTGGGCAGTAATCCGCGACCCTTATTTATGGGGATTTGGCGTAGGGCAGTGAGGCAAGCTGAAAGGGCAGCAATGCACCGCATTTATGCAATATGCCACACTCCTGTCCTTTCCCCCGCGCTTGCGCACTATTGGCTGCATAGTGCCAACGTAGGCACCCTTGCACCTTGCGGCGAGGGTACCTGCATGGCCTGCAATGGGCCGCATTTATGCAATATGACACATTCCTGTCCTTTCCCCCGCGCTTGCGCACTATTGGCTGCATAGTGCCAACGTAGGTACCCTTGCACCTTGCGGCGAGGGTACCTGCATGGCCTGCAATGCACCGCATTTATGCAATATGACATATTCCTGTCCTTTCCCCCGCGCTTGCGCACTATTGGCTGCATAGTGCCAACGTAGGCACCCTTGCACCGTGCGGCGAGGGTACCTGCATGGCCGGCAATGCACCGCATTTATGCAATATGACACACTCCTGTCCTTTCCCCGAGCTTGCGCACTATTGGCTGCATAGTGCCAACGTAGGTACCCTTGCAACGTGCGGCGAGGGTACCTGCATGGCCTGCAATGCACCGCATTTATGCAATATGACATACTCCTGTCCTTTCCCCAGCGCTTGCGCACTATTGGCTGCATAGTGCCAACGTAGGCACCCTTGCACTGTGTGGCGAGGGTACCTGCATTACCTGCAATGCACCGCATTTATGCAATATGACACACTCCTGTCCTTTCCCCGCGCTTGCGCACTATTGGCTGCATAGTGCCAACGTAGGCACCCTTGCACCTTGCGTCGAGGGTACCTGCATGGCCTGCAATGCACCGCATTTATGCAATATGACATACTCCTGTCCTTTCCCCCGCGCTTGCGCACTATTGGCTGCATAGTGCCAACGTAGGCACCCTTGCACCGTGCGGCGAGGGTACCTGCATGGCCGGCAATGCACCGCATTTATGCAATATGACACACTCCTGTCCTTTCCCCCGCGCTTGCGCACTATTGGCTGCATAGTGCCAACATAGGCACCCTTGCACCTTGCGTCGAGGGTACCTGCATGGCTTGCAATGCACCGCATTTATGCAATATGACATACTCCTGTCCTTTCCCCCGCGCTTGCGCACTATTGGCTGCATAGTGCCAACGTAGGCACCCTTGCACCGTGCGGCGAGGGTACCTGCATGGCCGGCAATGCACCGCATTTATGCAATATGACACACTCCTGTCCTTTCCCCCGCGCTTGCACACTATTGGCTGCATAGTGCCAACGTAGGTACCCTTGCAACGTGCGGCGAGGGTACCTGCATGGCCTGCAATGCACCGCATTTATGCAATATGACATACTCCTGTCCTTTCCCCAGCGCTTGCGCACTATTGGCTGCATAGTGCCAACGTAGGCACCCTTGCACTGTGCGGCGAGGGTACCTGGATGGCCTGCAATGCACCGCATTTATGCAATATGCCACACTCCTGTCCTTTCCCCTGCGCTTGCGCACTATTGGCTGCATAGTGCCAACGTAGGCACCCTTGCACTGTGCGGCGAGGGTACCTGGATGGCCTGCAATGCACCGCATTTATGCAATATGCCACACTCCTGTCCTTTCCCCTGCGCTTGCGCACTATTGGCTGCATAGTGCCAACGTAGGCACCCTTGCACCTTGCGGCGAGGGTACCTGCATGGCCTGCAATGCGCCGCATTTATGCAATATGACACACTCCTGTCCTTTCCCCCGCGCTTGCACACTATTGGCTGCATAGTGCCAACGTAGGTACCCTTGCAACGTGCGGCGAGGGTACCTGCATGGCCTGCAATGCACCGCATTTATGCAATATGACACATACCTGACCTTTCCCCCCGCGCTTGCGCACAATTGGCTGCATAGTGCCAACATAGGCACCCTTGCACCGTGCGGCGAGGGTACCTGCATGGCCTGCAATGCACCGCATTTATGCAATATGACATACTCCTGTCCTTTCCCCCGCGCTTGCGCACTATTGGCTGCATAGTGCCAATGTAGGCACCCTTGCACTGTGCGGCGAGGGTACCTGGATGGCCTGCAATGCACCGCATTTATGCAATATGCCACACTCCTGTCCTTTCCCCTGCGCTTGCGCACTATTGGCTGCATAGTGCCAACGTAGGCACCCTTGCACCTTGCGGCGAGGGTACCTGCATGGCCTGCAATGCGCCGCATTTATGCAATATGACACACTCCTGTCCTTTCCCCCGCGCTTGCACACTATTGGCTGCATAGTGCCAACGTAGGTACCCTTGCAACGTGCGGCGAGGGTACCTGCATGGCCTGCAATGCACCGCATTTATGCAATATGACACATACCTGACCTTTCCCCCCGCGCTTGCGCACAATTGGCTGCATAGTGCCAACATAGGCACCCTTGCACCGTGCGGCGAGGGTACCTGCATGGCCTGCAATGCACCGCATTTATGCAATATGACATACTCCTGTCCTTTCCCCCGCGCTTGCGCACTATTGGCTGCATAGTGCCAATGTAGGCACCCTTGCACTGTGCGGCGAGGGTACCTGCATGGCCTGCAATGCACCGCATTTATGCAATATGCCACACTCCTGTCCTTTCCCCCGCGCTTGCGCACTATTGGCTGCATAGTGCCAACGTAGGTACCCTTGCACCTTGCGGCGAGGATACCTGCATGGCCTGCAATGCGCCGCATTTATGCAATATGACACACTCCTGTCCTTTCCCCCGCGCTTGCGCACTATTGGCTGCATAGTGCCAACGTAGGTACCCTTGCAACGTGCGGCGAGGGTACCTGCATGGCCTGCAATGCACCGCATTTATGCAATATGACACATACCTGACCTTTCCCCCCGCGCTTGCGCACAATTGGCTGCATAGTGCCAACATAGGCACCCTTGCACCGTGTGGCGAGGGTACCTGCATGTCCTGCAATGCACCGCATTTATGCAATATGCCACACTCCTGTCCTATCCCCCACGCTTGCGCACTATTGGCTGCATAGTGCCAACTTAGGCATCCTTGCACCATGGGGCGAGGGTACCTGCATGGCCTGCAGGATTGTTCTTGTGCGGGAAGACGCACCTTCCCGCACCAAAACAATCCCAAGAGGCGCTTTCCATCTGGCCTACTGGTTGCTGGAAAGTAACTTTAGGCTACGAGATATAGGGGCTCATTTCAGAGGCCGTAGTGACACACTGCGCCACCGGAGCGTAATATTTTTTTTTGAGGCTCCAGTGGCACAGGGTGCCGGCCCATATTTACAAGGCCACGCAAAGACACCTTGCGTGGAACCGAAAGGAATCTGATGCATTCACACATTTACAAGTCTGGCAGTGCATCGGATTCCTACGCCATCCCAGGGGTACCGTAAGAGTGATGCAACAGGGAGAAACCTCTTTATTTCTCCCCATTTTTGCCTCTTTGTATGTGTGCTGCATTCTGCAGAGCACATACATAGAGGAAAACAACTCTTCTGATTGATTTTCAGCAGGAAGGTGTCCCTTCTTACACAAAAACAGTCATCACCACTACACATGGCACCCTTGCACCATGGGTCAAGGGGGCATGCATTGGTGCTAGACAGCAATTTGTTCCCCAGTGCAGGGGGGGGGGGGCAGAAATGAGCCGTATCTTGTAGATACAGCACATTTCTGTCCTTTCCTGGGGGTGCAGGGCAGTGTAGCAAGGCAGTTATGCGCCGTTCTGCACTAAGGGCCTCGTAAATGAGGCCCTACGTTTCTTCAGTTAAGTATAATTGTAAGTTTAACCATAACTGCTGAATTTCTTTGGTTTTGTGCGGGTAAAATGCCAACCTAACTATAACATCCCAGTAACCTCTGGATTTTTTCCCTGAGTTTCTATATGTACTTGAAAAAAATCACTTTTCAAATATTTTTTGTGGGCGTAAGTGAGATCTACTGGTGCAATAAACTGATCTGCCTATGGGACTTTGAGAATCAGTGGACATTTCTGCTCTCCGATAGGATTTACTTCCGCAACTTTTTGGACATTGTGCACTTGAGAGGATCTCACGCTTCTGTGTGGTCAGTTTGCAAAAGTAGGTGAAAACCCATGAAATTGTCAGTTCACAACTATTCCTAAATGTTTAGAAGTTCCTTTGCCAACCTGGAAAGTTGTCCATGTGTGCGTCAGTTCTTACTCGGTTTCCTGGGTCTGAAAGGAACTGGCACACTAAGGGCCCGACCTAAGAGACCCTAGCGCCACCTTAGCACCGCCATACCGTCATTCTTTTTATGTGAAGGCGGTGCTGGCTTTTTACACACACCATTTTTACAAAGTGGGGCAATGCATGTTATGCCGGCGCCAGGCATAAAGTATGCAAGGGGGGAAATCCCCCATTAGGGGGGGCCCAAAAAATGGCACCAGGAAATCTAAGAGAGTTTCTTGCACCATTTTTTCAGGAACTGTTAACGCCTGCTCAGAGCAGGCATTAAAAAAGGGCATGTCATAGAATACAATGGGCCCTATGTACTTTGCAGGAGTTAACGCCAAAATGTTGGTGCCACCAAGACCATCTGCGGCGTACCACAGGGCTCCGTCCTCAGCCCAACGCTCTTCAATGTCTACATGGCACAGCTCACCAAAATTGTCCGATCTCTCAACCTCAACATCATCTCTTATCCCGACGACACCCAGCTGATCCTCTCCCTCACCAAGGACCCTCCCACAGCCAAAACCAACCTCCACGAGGGTATAAAGTCTGTTGCCAACTGGATGAAGAACAGTCGACTAAAACTAAACTCAGATAAGACAGAGGTCCTCATCCTCGGCCCCACCCCTCCGCTTGGGATGCCTCCTGGTGGCCGCCCAAGTTAGGAGCCGCACCAATGCCCACCAACCACGTCCGCAACCTGGGTTTCATCCTTGACTCATCGCTCTCCATGACCCAACAAGTCAATGCCGTCTCATCATCCTGCTTCAACACCCTCCGCATGCTCCGCAAAATCTACAGGTGGATCCCCACTGAAACCAGAAGGACGGTTACCCAGGCCCTCGTCAGCAGCAGACTGGACTACAGCAACGCTCTCTATGCGGGAACACAGCAGCTCTCCAGAAAAGACTGCAATGGATACAGAATGCCTCCACACGCCTCATCCTCAACATCCCCTGCCACAGCCACATCACAGCCCACCTGAGAGACCTACACTGGCTTCCTGTCAACAAAAGTATTGCATTCAAACGCCTAACCCACGCCCACAAAGCACTCCACAATGCCGGACTAGCATACCTCAACAATCGTCTTACCTTCTACACCCCAAACCGTCAGCTCCGTCCCGCCGACCTCGACCTCACCCCCATCCCACGCATCCACAGGACAACAACCAGCAGCATGTCTTTCTCCTACCTCGCGGCCAAGACCTGGAACACCCTCCCCATCCACCTACGGCAGACCAAGGACCTACTGATCTTCTGGAGACTCCTCAAGACCTGGCTGTTTGAGCAGTAGCAGCTACCCCACCTCCTCAAGCGCCTTGAGACCCTCACGGGTGAGTAGCACGCACTACAAATGCTTTGATTGATTGGTGCTACTCCTGCAGATTACATCAATAGCGTCAGGAATTCTGACGCTATTGCCCCCTACCCTGTGCCATGGTGCGCTGTATTTTAAATATGGGGCACAAATGGTGGCGGTAGGGGGCACTAAGGGGTGCATGGAAAGTGGCGTTGCATTGTGTGCGGCTCCACTTGCAATGCCACTTTCCATGCACCACTTTTAAATCAGCCCCTATCCTTCCCAGTAAAAGAACACCTACAGATTGCTTCATGCACAGTCCATGGAGGCAGACACAGTGTGCAAGAGTGCTCCTCTGAAATATACTAATTAACTAGATTTCCACAGAGGACTCGCAGAAAATGCATGAATCCAAACCAGACAGAAGTGCTTTTCTTGGATGTGTAAATTCACCTGTTTCAGGGAGTTTGGTTCATTATGTTGCCATTTCCGCAACGCTTCATTTCCGGTTCGTCACTTCCTGGGTCAGCCAAGAACATACAAGCAGTGAGATTATAGTGCTGCAAGCTGAAGCGCTTGGGCGTCAAGCAGTGGATAGTAACTCCCTGTAGCAGTCCTGCTGTTCACAGTGAACTCCGCAGCATTACAGAAAACCACCACTCTCGTCCAAAGTTTATTTTGGTATTGAAGGCTTTCCCCGAGTCGTGTTTCCTCCTGCACCAATCGTTTCGTTTTTCATTTGTCTTTTATTATTTCTAGGTCTTCGGTTTCCTCTCAGTTTCCCTGCTCAGCCCTCAAAGATATATTTGTTTTTGGGCATGTCCACAAAACCACAAATAACTATTTTTACATGTTTTGTTCTTGGCTCCTCAAGTAATGTAAACACTGGTTTCAAGAAGGATTTGAGTTCAGTACAAGTCCCAACACCCTGTGATTACAAGTCAATTTCTATTAGGTCTTTCCCAGAATGCTCCTCTTTCTTGGAGTCTGACTCGAGTAGAGCATATTAGGATTTCCGGTTGGCCTTTTTCATTTCTAAGAAATGCAGAGTCTTGATAAAAGACTTCCAAGAAAGGAAGGGTTTCAGTTGCACTTCCTTCTTCCTCTGCTCAGTAACAAACCAGACTGCAACATCATCATCATCATGCTTGTATGTATGTGTGTGTGTGTATGTGCATGAGTATGTGTACATATGTGTGCATCTGTGTATGCATGAGGTATGTGCATTGGACAAATCATGGTTCAAGGTGGACACAGTCAACGTATGATTGGAGGAGTGGAGGGTTTCTAAGAGCAAAGATGTACAGTTATTGCATCATGATGCAGTGTTTTACAGCTCTCCTAAACTGGGGCAGGGTTGGGGCATTCCTTACTGATACTGCAATGCCAATCCACATCCTGGGCGCATACATGGAGAAACCTGTTGCTTTGTGTTTTTTCTTTTTGTACTTCTCCATCTTTAGTCAGGTGCTTTCTGGGTGGGGAGAGTTTAAGAGCCATGTGAGCAGGGGGCTGGTTGTGATGGTTTTGTAGATGATACAGCTGGGTTTGATATTGGTGTGGACAGCAAATGGAGAGAGTTGGATATGTGGCTCCGTTTCATCAGGTCCTTGATAAGACATGTTGATGCATTTAGGATGTCCTGAAGAGGTGCCACTGTGGAGTCTAGCGAGCCAGGAAGCTTAGCATTGACACTACTCACATTCAAGAAGGGCTTGAAAGGGAATTCTAAGGTGCTTTCCTTATCCTATAGTCTTTCTATTAACTAAAATACAATCATGAAAGTCATAAAGGTACATATCTCGTAGCCTATTGGCTACGCCCCTTTTGCTACACTGAGATCAGAGAACATCTCTGCCTTACACATGGTAGCTACTCCCACACTTAGACCTGCATCTGTCTACCTCCATCGGTCCACCTCTATTTACTGCTCTTAAGCCTTCAAACCCCCATGCTTTGTCACATGTATCCTCTATTGTAGACAGTATTCTTTGACACTGGCTCCTTCAGATGCAGCGTCAAGTTTCCATGTCACAATTTAAGCCCTGGCCCTCTGCTGGCAGTAGAATGGAGCAATCTAGAAGATGCCCTGAGTCATGGAGAAGGCCACAGAAAGAGTAGCGCCTCGAGGGAAGTTTATATGGAGATTCCCACTTTGTTGTTGGATGTGTGAGGAGTGTGGTCCTCAATAGCAAAGAGAATACACCGACAGACGGAGTATCTGTGACCAAAGCAATCAGCAGACACATGAAAGAGAAGACACTACCTGTCACAGGATACACCTGTGGAATACATCAACAAAACATAAGGAGAAAAGAAACTAGAGAAAGCATGTGGGAAGGATGGATTTATTATCTCTGGCTTGGAAGAGACAGAAGATTATTCCACAGTGTCGCCCCAAGGACTTGTTTGCTCCTCCATTAGTGCACACTATTCCGCAGTCATTGAGCACATTGGCGATCACTTTTGTCACCGCATAAGGGTTATAGGCTTGGTCATGTACTAAATAGTTTGACAGTTTATGAAGTTTGGTGTCATGGACCTTTGTAAGGTTGGTCATCAACCATTACACAAGGAAGGACTGACAAGTTCCATTAATGGATGAAGAATAGCTAAAGATGCTGTTCTGATAGTGTACAAAGGACTAGAAATGTACAAGAGGGGGTGGAAGGAAGGGGAATCCTTCCAGCAGGAGTCGGACACTGACCGATACATAAAGAATCTAGATTCAAGGGCAAAGTGAACGTAAACTGAGAGGCAGTTGCTGTGTAGGCTGAAGCTGGTTTGTTGGTGCCGGGGGAAATAACTAGTTATCCAGCGTGCAAACTTAATAGTCAGTGGAAGATTGAGAAGATGGTTTTTGGAGGCTGTAAAGCAGTAAGCTAATTCACCAAACAGAAGGAGGGGGGTGGGGGAGAGCTACGAGAGGCTTATTATAGAAAATGGGTAGCACATGCAGATCAACCAGGAGGTAGATGGTATGAATCAGACAGAAGAAACTGCAGAGAAGATCACGAGATTTATCATGTTAAAGAGAGTGAGATAATTAGAAAGAGCATCAGGTTCAAAGTGACTGGTATAGAGAAAGGTAAATGAGCTAGAAGAAGCTGAAAGAATTAAAAGAGGGACAAGAATGAGCTATAGACGATGCTCACTGAAAGAGGATTGGGCAAGAACGAGACTGAGCTCCACAAAACAGAGAACTAATGATTAGAGGGGCACAGCTATTCAAGAGAGGTGCCAGAAAAAGCCAAGGAGATTAGGATGTTGAATCAATCACCTCTTTGACCGGGTTAAATACGTTGAGAAATGCTTGAAGAGAAATCTGTCTGATAAGAGGCTGTGTAAGCTGACCTGATGAAGCTGGACACCTGGGTCTCAACCGAGTGCATAGCATGAACTCTAGCATAGACAGGGTCAAGCAGACTTAGTAGACAGATATAGACAGAGTATGAAATAAAAGAGATTCCAGGATTTCAGCAAATATTGAAGTCAGGGAGATGGTGATGGGAGAGAGGAAGGGTCAGCTGCTGGTTATTTCAGAAGTGGTGGTACCAGAGTGGATGTACTAGCAAAAAGGAGAACAGATTGTTAGGCACTTTTAGGATTTGCTAAATTAGAAAAGGGCGGATATCTATGGCAAATCACTCCACCACAGAAGACACATCGCTTCAGACAATTAATGTCAGTTTTTTCATAAATTATTTAAGGGCTTTGTTGGAGAGACGCACATGGACCTCTTTCGCCCAATTCAATGAATAATCCTGACTTCGGCTTTTCAATCACAATCTCCGAACCCCCCCCCCCCCAGCACCTTGAGACCCTCAAGGGTGAGTAGTGCACTTTACAAATTCCATGATTGATTGATTGATTGATTGAATCTCAG
The DNA here is from genome assembly GCF_031143425.1 of Pleurodeles waltl. Taxonomy (NCBI): domain Eukaryota; kingdom Metazoa; phylum Chordata; class Amphibia; order Caudata; family Salamandridae; genus Pleurodeles; species Pleurodeles waltl. Next base: position 7,463,398 of record NC_090450.1, read on the forward strand.
GGTTCTACTTACCGCTCCTGCCCAGGCATATGAAGTTGATAAAACATTTTAAATTCTCAATCGCACAAACAATCAGAAATAGTTTATAAACAATTTAAGTTATGGTGTGACATTCAAATAAAAAAAGAAAATCAATTAAATAAATCAAATACATTTTGCGCAGTTCCTGAATGAACATAATGATTGAATGTGATGTAGCTGTGCCTAATGTATGTTACGAAAACCACAATCACGCAGATCTCATAAAAAACATAGGGTTATTTATCGAGCAATTATTTCAGTTCAAGATTTTATTTATCAGCTTTCATATTTTTATAGTGTGAACAATACAATTGAGCAATGTTAAAATTTCAGTCCACTAAGAAAAAAACCCAGACAATTAAAAAGAGCTTTTTTATCATTATCACTAAAACTGTCCTTATCTTAATTTAAATTACTCAAATATAATGATTTAATATCATGTAATCATGGAGCAGTTAAGAGTGACATGAAGACTAGTCACCAAAAACACATTATAAAAATACATGCTTTTAGAATGCAGTAACCTCTTACACAGTCCTCTGTGACACAGGGCAGCATACATCCCTAAATGCAAAGTAGGATACAGTTGTCTAGAGCCAATGTCCTGTGTGTGTAAGAAAAATGATTGAACAATCTCATGTATTTCCATATTTAAATAATTTGTAATTGATTTCAGCCTTGATATCTAAAAGGGTTAACAGGCATTAGCAAATTAATTCATTAAACAACAAAAAAGCTTGTTAACACAGACTGAGAAAGATTTAGGTTCATATAATCAATGAAAACCTCTATTTGGGTACACGTTTTCCTAATGTTACCTAACAATTTATAACAGGTTGAATTCTCCTAAGAAATTCTGTGCTTGCGGACAGTGCATGATTGCAGATCAAATAAAGTGCTGATGCATTGAAAATCGATCACTTTTTAACATTCAATGAGAACTGAAGTAGCCCAACTTCCATGTTATTTCTCCTTGGTAGAATCACTGTGGATTGCTCTAAGACCCCATACTGTAGATTGCCATCGGCGAGTTAAGTTATGGGAGAATCCTAGTGATCCGAAGTTTCCACGCCAGAGGTAGTTTGCATCCCTTGCCCTTGTAGGTCTTGAGTCTTGTGCGAAAAAGAAATCCACAAACGTACTGTCAACCTGTTTTAGGGTATTTGTCATAGTAATCCTAGCTCAATTTAGAAAGTTCTGTGCCTAATTTATTTGCCAGCCTCTCCGAAGATATAACCAAAATATTGAATGTCCTTTAAAAAATTCCCTATTATTGGACCATTTAATTAATTGTAATTATCAGCTGCTACAAAGAGCATGACCTACTTTTCAACTGTATTAACAATATGATGGTCATAGACTAATTAGCTGTATAATAACCCCATTTGATTTTATGAAACAATCTTTTAATGGGGTAATGGACCCAGGACACACTCCTGGAAAAGGCTGACTTCAATTGTTAAAGTATTAGACAATAGTTACAGATTAGCATGTGCTGCTATAGAAAATTTGAAAGGCTTGTTGGAGACGCATAGAGACCCACCACACTATTAGGGTTGGTCCACAATGTGTGACCAGGAGCCTTAGTTAAGGAGGTGATGAAGTTTACAAAACTATAATAGACACTGCCCTTCTGAATTTTGAAACATTTATTAACTAAATGTTACAGTCTAAAAGTTTGGTCATGACTGGAAAACATCTTCCTAAAGCCAGTTTGTGCATCAGTAAAAATGTTACGCAAAGCCAGCGATTCCACGAGGTAGGACTGGAAGAAGCGTACAGACACCTTTCCAATAGAACTTACATGAGGAATAATCCCAAAAACTCTAAAGTATCACAGCAACCACTTTTATAAATAGGTACAATTGTGGCCCTGATCCAGGAAAATGGAAAGGTGCTAGAAACCATGAAGATAATAAAAGAATATTGCGTAAGTACAGTCTGACAATTGGAAGCAGTGTGTCTTTTGATTCCCTTAACCAGTTTTAATTTCCTCACTCCTACCTGACTCTATTAAACAGTCTGGAACAAGCATATTATTTATTAAGTTCGGGTGCGGCAAATTACATACTGACATAAGCCGCCCGTTTATTTTCAGAAACACCTGATAAAGTTATTTTTTACTTAGAGACGTTACCTTTAAAAACCACGCACTAAACAGTTTTGAGTTCACAGCTGCAGTTACTCTCTTCACATAGGCACAATGATATTGAAAAAAATATAAGCTTTTTATCTAAACAAAGAATTTTATATCAATGTCTAGATATTCTTAAGCCCTCAAAAGCTTCACAATGAACCAAACCCAAGAGCTTTTTGTCATTTTATGATCAAGTCAAACGTTTTGCCTTGTGACCCTTCAATGAAACAGCCTATCTATTCCGAACTGCCCAAGAAATACCCAACACCTCTAGATTTATTTTACGTTCTAGCAAAGGATTGGTTGAGCACAAAACTTAGTATGACTCTAAACAACATTAAAAGGTATATTAGGATAATGGCAAATCCCTTTGAAGTGGCTCAACTAATATTCATATTTATCAGTTAGAAAAATAGGAAACCACAATACCAATTTCAATGTAGAGATGTTCACAGAGAATCCTAAAAGACAAAAGGGTATTTTTATGACGCGTCATGAGATTGAGAATCATTTAAAATAAGCAATAATTACTTTCAAAATAGTACTCTAACAATGAAAATCATCTCTCAAAAATAAATGTTTTTGGTAAGAGGTCTGTGTACATCATGGTCCGGAAACAATCCTCAATGGTGAGTTGCATCAAGGTGTCATTGATTATCTACAGTAACCTCAACACTCAGGCCTTTATTATGAGTTTGGCAGTCCTGGAACAGCTAGACTCTTGGTGGCAGTCAAACTGCCACCAAAGCAGCGGTCCGACCTCCACATTATGACTGTGGTGGCTCTGACAGCCTGGTGGTGCCAGTGGCCTTTTTCCACCAGGGCACTGCTGCAAGCAGTGGTGCCCTGGGGATTACGCATCCCCTCTCCGCCGGCCTTTGCATGACAGTTCCACTGCCAGGCAAAGGCTGGCAGAGACGGGATGCCGGGGGTCCCATGGGGCCATCGCACTGCCTATGCACTTGGTATGGACAGTGCAGGGGCCCCCATGGACAGCCATGTTGTGCTTTTCACTGCCAGTGAAAACACAACGGGTGCATCCTCGCCCGACGCACTGCAACATTGCTGCCAGCTCGATTACGAGCCGGCATCAATGTTGTGGCCTGTTTCCTGCTGGGCCAGCGGGCGGAAATGCTGTTTCCGCCCGCTGGCCCAGTGGGAAACTCTTAATAGAGTCAGTGGGTGGAAAACCGGAGTGGTGGTTTTCCTTCCTAAAGAGTTTGGTGGGCAGCCTCCACCGCCCGCCAAACTCAAAATGAGGGCCTGAATGTCAATGAGCCCTAAATGATAGAGGGAAAACCAGTATCCTTGACAATAATCATATAATCGCATAATAAATACATTTTCCAAGCAATGATGAGATGTATCCAAAAAAATCTCTTCCAAGGCAAACTCCTTATGTGCATAGTGGTCCATTTGGCACGATCTTGTGCACTAAAGTATGGGTGCGTGCCCTGTTTTGAGATAGCTTCTCTGTAACACTGTGCGAAGATGAGGTTGTGAATTAATTCCAAATTGATGGTCCTGGCATGTGAAACTTTGAGCGAATACCATAAATCCTTCAAGATGATTAGGGTCTCCGGAGAATAAAATTAACTAATTTGCATGGTGTGGAAATAAGGGCCTCGCTACGAGTCTGGCGGTCCAAGGCCCACCAGATTCGCAGTAACAGTTGGACCTCCGCACCCCAGGTGATCTTACAGCCACCTTACAACCCTGGCAGTCAGACCGCCGTCCCTGCCAGGAACATGGCTCCCGATGAGCTGACAGTGGTCTGACTGATGCTCAGCCACGTGACACTGAGTTCAGCACTGCCATGCTGAGCATGAGTCCCCTTTCCGCCAACCTTTCCATGGCAGTTTAAGCGGCATAGAAAGGCTGGCAGAAAGGCTGCGCAGGGGGCCACAGCGGGGCCCTGCACTGCCCATGCTCATGGTGTGGGCTGTGCAGAAGCCCCCCTGCCAGTACGGTCGGTGTGCGCACTGTGTGGTGGGAATGTCATAATACGGTGTTGCCACCGGTCAGCCCGATGGGAACATCATAATACGGTGGAGGGTGAGGGAGCCGAGTCGGCAGCCACCTCATCCCCGCAAGTTTGGTGATAGGCTTGTCCGACCGCAAAACTCGGAATGAGCCCTTAAGTCATTAATACTTAAACTTAAAAGAGTTCATTTCTTCTGATTGATATGTAAGGGCGGAAATCCATATTAACCACTGAAAGATTCCCTGACAAAAATGGGACACAGAGATTTAGAAATAGTAAATAAAACTGTTATATTGTTTAATACTAATTATTTATTGCATTAATAAGCTATTTCGTGCCACCCTGCAACACGACCACACATCCTTTGTGTACTATGCAGACTCTCAAAATATATATATGACTAAAGCTAATATACCACCCACCTTGTTTCCTGTAACATTAGAAACCTGCAAAAACATACATCTAAAAAGAGTTCTGCTAGAATTGCAATAACTTCAGTTATATTCCAAATACTACCAGGCATCTTTCAGGTTAGTATTAGAAGCCACCACTATCCTCACCAGGTGAGCACAAAGAGAAACACAGGACACTGATCCAATATAAGAAAAAATCCCTATTTCTGATCACTCCCATTTTTTGCTGACTCGTATTGTTGGATATTTACCTCTGCACACTGGGCACTGCTGTTCAAGGCCTCTGTGCATATTCTGACCCCTAAAACAGGGTAAAAGTGGCTAATCCCCAAGTGCCATATATGACTCTACAGCAAGCCCATAATACTAAATGACATGGAAAGTTAAAAGCCAGCTGTAAGCTGGAGCAAATATTGTGTCATTTACTAGTTACAATGAAAAATATGGCTTCAGCCTGCACGTGCAACCTGATCCTACAGCGTTTATAGAAACCTGGAGGCGAATCTGTCAAAATAAACGTTTTGACAGGAAAGAATCATCATTTTAAATATTTAATGTCAACTCTAAGTGGGCCTGGCAGCCAACAAGGTAGGTTGGCGCATTTGGATGTGGTACGTGCAAGGATAACGGGGCCTAGTCAAGAAAGTAATTGTATAGTATGTTCAGCAGTACGTCAATCATGCTAGAAACATCCCACAGAAGGATATTCACAAACCTACGTGCGGAGTTTGCACTTCCACCTCTTGTGTTTTGTTCTGTGTGGCGGTCTCCACACTGACTGTGGAGTCTTTGCACACGTTTTAATAGTAAATGTGGGAGGGACGGAGAGGTAGCTGAAAAATGTGGAATACTTGACATGAAAGGGGAAGGGTGGAGTGAGGAGTAAGGAGAGGTTAAGAGAGAGTTAAGGAGGAGCTAGGGAGAGACCTGCCCCCCCCACACACACACAACAGCAAGCTCACTGCTAGTCACAAACTGCCCTTCTAAAGTTACTACAGGCAAACAGGAACCCAAGAGAAAAGCACCATGCGATCAGTCACTGATAATGCAACACTATCGCATACAAATCAATGGAGGTCGGGACTTAAGATAAAAGGCAGGTGAAATGTTAAATAAATTAAATTATTTAAGACAGTTAAAAATGTAGATAGATGGATAGATGGATAGATGGGTAGATCACATTTTTATTTCATTTAAACATATTTTAATATTTTTTTAACTTAAAAAATAAGTGAATAAGTTAACAATAAATGTTATTAAATATAAGTAAATTACTTTTAATTAGGTATATGCAGCAATGTTCATAGTTATTAATAAATAATAACAATACTTGTATTACTTTTGGTCGGAATTTATTTCTTAATTTAATTTTGAGAAAAATGATTTTAATGTTATTAAATAAATTTATGTTAATTAAATATTTATTTCAAAATTAATTTAATAGTGCTGTGGAATTTTTATCTAGTTCTACATTTAAAATGAATAAATATAAATAATTTACAGTAATAGTTAACATAAAAATATGTTTACAAACTGTTTCATAGTTGAATAAACTTTGTTACTTTTCCGTATACTTTACCAGAGGGAGACTCCACTGTCAGGTGGTGGGGGTCCTAGTTTTATATACATTTGACCATTAGATTACATGTATTTATATTTGTAACTATTACGAATAATTTATTTTATTTAACATTATTTCCAAGTAAGACCACAATCTGACACCTCACAACTAGATCTTGTATCAACACTCATGCAACTCTGTCCTTTCACCACACCCTTCATGAATCGGTAGACACCACACTCATCACAGACTAGTTAACAACACACTACAGTTACTAACAATGTGTTAAACATAAAATAGGTTAAACTACACCTAAGCAACCTATTTTGCAACCCATGTATTAGCACTACTTCTTTCCCCTCTCTCTCATCCTCAAATCATGTATCTCAACAACAACAAGCAAAGCAATAAAGATATTCTCTGACATGGTAAACACATGTTTTTTTTCTGTACCTTGCCTTCTTGTGACAATGGACTGTGTGGAATTGGTAGATGTTCTAATGAGTTTCATTTGTTGATGGATGTGTCCACCCATTCCCAGAAGTACAGATGCTTTGAACATACTTGAAACTTTGTTGGAATGTTGTATATTGTTTGTATCTAAAATTATTGTTGTTATTATTTTTAAATGTATTCTAGTACATCAAAAGTACTATTGATTTTTTAAAAACATTAGACGTTCAAAAATATGTTACAATTTATTTTCCTATCTGTTTTTCCCTATGTGGTGATAATGTTACTCTGCACCTCCACTGATTTCTACAGGAGTATGTTGCAGTACCAGTGAAGCAGTGTGTTGCTTGAGTTACTCATTGACTTGGTTGGAGTAGATTTGAGCCAAGTCTGCTTTTGCAGACTTATGGGTAACCCTTGTGAATAGGAATTGACTTGCTATTGTCTTTTATTTGTATGCCCTTCTCTAAAAAATACATCTTTAAATTTCCCTAAATCCCAACTATTCGGTAGTAAATAGTCCCCACTTTCCGCACACCCACACACCCCTTTCTTTTCCGATATTCACAACAAAATTGAGATGTCTGTACCCATGTTGGAACTTTCCACACACCAGAGATTAGGGAGATGGCGGACTTAGACCAGAGATTAATGAATAGTATTTGTGAGTATACGACGCAATAGTATTCAAGTACTACTTTCCACCCTCAGGCTGTTTTTGTGAATAGGCGTCATAAGAAATATGTAACTGGTGGATTAATGGTAGCATATTTGATGAGTTAAATTGTTGTGTTGTTAATTTCTAAAATAACTTTTTTTTCCAGTTAATATACATTTTTATATTTGTTTAATCCATTGAAAATGCATGACATACAGGCCCGTATTTATACTTTTTTTAGCGCCGCATTTGCGCCGCTTTTTGACGCAAAACGGCGCAAACCTACAAAATACAATGGCATTTTGCAAGTTTGCGCCGTTTTTGCGTCAAAAAACGACGCAAATGCGGCGCAAAAAAAGTATAAATACGGGCCACAATGTAATAATGTACTCACAAGTGTATATTCCAGAGTATCCATCAGTGAACTTCTATGAAAAGGCATCTTGATATGTGGATGGTGTTTATAGTTGACCATAGGCCATTCTGTACGTCTTGCAACATTTTTAAAATTCTTCAAAAAGAAGGTGCCTGTCATGCAAAACATGTGCAGTCTCCAGTGTTTTTTTTTTTATTAATGTTTTTATTAAAATTTTGAAAAGGAATAACAAAACAATTGTTTCATATACAATATTCCAGCACTTAAGCAGATACAACATGGGAGACCAAGGCACATCGGATTGCTGTACAGATAACAACGTTATCAATTGGGTAACACACACTGAGAATACATCTTGCCTAGCGATACAGGAAACTAAGGAGCATAAAATATACACACCATTCATCATATTGAGAGTTAAGATCTGGTCTTGGGTCAAAGTCATAGTATGTGATCAAGGCGCCCCATATATAAATCCATCCCCTGCTTCCATTTGGCCAGTGTTGGTATCCTAAGGACTCACCAGTATTTTGCCAGGTCCCTCTTGCCTATCACCAAGCCTAGGTTACATATCAGTCATTTCACACGGGGGAAGTCTATATCGCAGGGTATGCCCAGTAAAATTAATTTGGGATCTTTTGGCATTGGGGTGTCAAATATCTTGCCTAACTCAACCAACAGGCTTTGTCAGAAAGAACGCACTACCAGGCAGTTTCCAGAGGATGTGATAGAATTTCCCACCTGGGCAATACAGTGTGAACAGTGGGGAGAAGGAGCCTGTCCCATCCTATGGATGCACACTCCATCATAATAAATTGTATGGAGTATCTTGAATTGGATGAGATTGAGTCTGGTCCTAATCGCCACTTCTCTGGGAAACATGAGAGCGTCTTCCCAGTCCAATTCCAATTCGCCCACATCTGCTTCCCAGTTGTGTCTGAGCTTTTGTAAGGTGTCAGGGAGATTATTATTGAGAGTTTTGTATATGGATGAAGTTGCTTTCTCAGATATTTCCCCCATCAGTAGCCTACCTTTTGAGGGCGAGTATGCCGGGAAATCAGGTGGGATTGTTTCCGCTCTCCATGCATGTTGCAGTTGAAGGTATCTATAGTGTTGTATGTTTAGGAGTTGATATTCTTATGGAAGTGAGTAAAAAAACTATAAGATCTCCTCCCACCATTAAGTCCCCTTACTTAGAGATTCCTATGTTTACCAGCCATGGAAGCCTCTAAGCTTACAAAATTCTTTAGGCTTGTTGCTCACCTACAATAGGGTTTCCTTGTGATTTTGTCTATCCAACTTACACGTTGATTAGCTCTGTGCCACACCTCAAGGGCCACTTGAGTGGCTCGCAGGACGCATCCCACTTCGCCCCCCGCCCCCACAAAGGTAATGAAAATGGGAGAGTTCCCCAAACTGCGCTCTCTCCAGCGCATAAGTAGGATGATCTCCCTCTACATGCCCCTAATCATTAATGTACAAGACAGGAGAGGCCCAGTAGTATGCTCTAAGATCAGGTAAGGCAGTACCTCCATCATAACAATTTCTTTGCAGTGTCTGTAGACTTATCCTGGGATACTTCTTATTCCACAAGAGCTTTCTGAGCTCTCTTTCAATTGTGGTGAAGGAAAGTTTGCAAGTGTTTTGGAGCACATAAAGAAATTTGGGGAGGATGGTCATCTTAAACATTGGTGTTCTCCCCATTAATGTAATGGAGGGCACTTTCCATTGTTCTGCATCTATTTAAAAAGTCTGTTACAACCCTACCAATATTATCTATGAAGCTTCGGACGGGATTTAGTGTTGGATAAATGGCCAGATATTTAAAGCCCTCTCTAGTCACTTTCAGTTCTCCAGCTACATCACAGAGGGTGACATGATCTGTTTTGGTCAGGCGGTTCGAAAAAAGTACTGATTTTGCCCAATTCATGGTGTATCCTCAGTGGGTACAGTATGTCCGGGATGTCTGAAACATTGCAGGGATCGCTGTGGTAGGATGGGTTAGATATAGGAGTATATCATTTGCGTACAAGGAGATTTCAGGGGCAGGATCCTCTCTTCCAGGACTGTGGTATATTTTTGAGCAAATGGGGTGCCACAAGATCTATCTGGTACTTGAAGAATTCAGCCAGGAGGCCGTTGGGGCCTGGGGTCTTCCCAGTGGTAAGTTTTGTAATTGCATCTCTCACTTTGGTAAGGGTGAGTCCACAGTCTAGGGACTCAGCGTCTTCCATCGAGAGTACTGGCATGTTTTTGGCATTCAAATATTCTTCTATCTGATATTGGGTAGCTGATGGGTGCTCTCGCTAAAGGGTTTCATTAAAGCGGACAAACTCCTTCGCAATAGCCGTGTCAGAGACATAAGTGATTCCTCCTTCACCCTCTATCCGAGCCTCCCAATGTGCCTCCAGATCTCTTCGGCCCTACCATGCCAGCAACTTCCATGCCTTATCACCGGCATCATAAAGGCGGTGCAGAATGGCCAGGAAACAAGTTTTTATCTCATTGGTGTATAGCATTCTGTATTCTGCCTGTAAGGTCTCCTTTTGTCCAATAGTCAGGGAGGGGGTGCATCTATGTTTACCGCCTCTAAGGTGGTCAATCTATCTTCTATAACTTTATGATTCTCTATTGCTTTCTTTTTTTATAGGCGATAATGTTTTGTATTCTACCCCTTATTAGAGCTTTATAAGCCTCCCATTATGTCACAGCCAAACTAACAGAGTCTTTATTTTCCATTGAATACAATTCTGTGTCCATTCTAATTTCCCACAAGACTGCTTCATCCCACAACTCCCAAGCGTTCAGCCACCAACTGAGGTGCCCGTCCTCCGAGGATCGACGACCAATAGCAACCCATAGTGGAGAGTGATCAGACAATCCTCTTGCCAAGTATTCTGTCCTCTGTATCATTCCCGCCTCTCCCGCCAGTGTGGATATATAATCTAACTTAGAAAACAATTTATGGACCCCAGAGGAATAGGAATAGCCTCTCTCATTTGGGTGATATTGCCTCCAAAAATCAGTCTTGCCCAGCGTATCTTCTGGGTGCTGCAAAGGCATGGGTCTGGGCATTCCTGTGACAGAAGTCACGTGTGTTCTATCTAGTGTAGGTGTCAATACATCATTGATATCACCCCAATAATATGTAATGCAGACTCTGTTTCCAATAGGATTTCAGCTACTGCAGTGAATGTGCATTGCTGCAGACTGGGGTGCGTATACACTAATAGTGGTGACATCTTGTCTACCCCAACTACCCTGTACCGCCGCATACATTCCATTGGGTCAGTCCATTTTATATAAACTTGGAAGGGGAGAGCCTTCGTAGTGAGGATAGCCACTCCTCTTGCACCGGAGGTAAACCCGGCATGCGCCAGCTTATTGTAAGCACCGCGGGCCAAGAAGTGACTGATTACCGCAGAAGTGCATCTCTTGTAGGAGAACAATGCCAGGTTTCTGGCATTTGATAAAAGCCACTACCAGCCCCCCTTAACTTTATGACCCAATCCATTGACATTCCATGTAAGCATGGATGGTGCCTTGAGGTCTGAGTTAGGGGTAGACACACCAAAAGATGTGAAATAATCTTATGTCTCCCTTCAATGAAGTAAAAAATCCTACATAGCCCATATCATCTCCTCGTCTTGTAGTAAGCAAGTGTAAACTGTAGATAAACAAAAATACCATCTCACAACAATCCTCCCCAAATTCCCTCCCCAACTGGCTCACCACCACATATTTCTCTTATGGCAATCACGCCGCAAGATCAGTTCAGAGGGGTCTGTAGACCACCCTATCCCAACCTTAAACCCAAGTAAGACTGAACTTCCCTCTATGAGGGCATTCACTCCACACACTCACCTCACTCCATAAAGCCCATCAAGGCTTGTACCTATAACTGGAAACTATGGCCCTAAGACTACCTCTTTGTCAGGGAAAAGCATGCAGTACACTCATACGTACATTCATACAAGGGAAGGGGGGTGGGCTAAGGGAAGGGAAGAGGGGTAGAAAAGGGAGACCATGGAAAACGAAGGACCAGAGGTTAAAAGAGGAGGGAGACCTGAACAGTAAAGAGTGGGGAGGTCAAATTTCCCACCCAGGCCATTCGTATCTCTGAGACACGCGGTGGTCCATTTGGTAATGCTCATATTTACCCTTGATGCACTTCAATGTTCAGAGACTCCATCCGTTTCTCTATGAGACCTCATAGTGTTCAGTTCAGCTTGGTCCGTTCATGGCGTCCCGCTGGGCTGATCTTCTCCCACCTCAAAGTCAGATCCGTATCTCCTCACCGCAGGTGGGTGGGTTGACTCAGAGCAGTCGCTGCGATGGGAGGATAATACCTTCCGTGATTCAACATCTCTCAGTAGTATTCTTGCGGAGTTCACCACAAACTCTTTTCATATGGGTTCTCCTTTTACATTTGGAAGTCCTTGTTTTTAGTCTGGCCCCCAATGCTCCGCCCCCGGGTGTTTCATTTGCAGTCATCTGATTTAGAAACTTTGGGTTCGCTCCTCCACCCATCACTATGCATCTATCAGCGTGTCAAAAAAATTGGCTTTTTCATGGAGGATAACTTTTACTTTAGCTGGGAATAGAAGCATATATCGACGTTGCATTGCAAGAAGCTTGACCTCAATTTCATCAAAGGAGCGGCATTTCTTTTGCACTTCCTGAGAGTAGTCCAGAAAATCAAGACAGTGGAAGAATCATAGGTGAGCTTATCATGTTTTCACACTTCCCGGAGGACAACATCTCAGTCATGATAATTTAGGAAATGTGCTATGAGGACTCTCTGGGGTGCATCAATTGGCGGTTTTGGTGCCAGTGCTCTATGAGCTCTTTCGATCACGAAGCACATGGAAAGGCCAGTGGGGCCTATTAAGTCCGTATCCAACCATCCAAGAATGCAGGTATATTAGTGCCCTCCACGCCTTTGGGGAATTCCACAAAACGTTGATTATTTCAGTTTTCTGCATCATCCACTCTCCAAAGGGGGTCTTTCTTGATCGTCTGCACTGCATCGAGCGCCTTACCGTGCATGCAGGTCTTGTCCTTCAAACCTGAAATTCGCTCCTCTCCAACAGTTACACTATTAGTGACTTTGTGAAGGTCTTGTCTCAGCAAGGACACCGCCACCTCATCAACCTTAGTCTCCAAGGCCTCTCTGAATTGTTGAATAGCTAATAGCATTGTCAGGCAGTCGAGCAGCAGTGTCGCCCGGGGCATCCATTGTTTTAGTATATCTATTGATCCTGCCCTGCCTGGGAGGTCTCGGCTCCTTATCTTTGGCCATACTGAGGCTGTGGGAGGCCCAATATGTAGCTGCTGCTGCTATGGCGTGTCAGTATGATGGAGATAGCCTAGTATGTTAGCAGAGCTCCCGAGGAAAAAAAGGACAGTCTGCAATACCATGGAGTCTTCAGTGATTGGCCACCAATGTAATACCACTTACCCCCCATCTAGAGAGCTTTATCAGGTAGAGGTCCCTTTCTTTAATTAGATGATGTAGAAGCACTTTTACTTTTCAAGTAATTTCTTATCCTACATTTGCAGTCCTTGATCCTGGGGCACTCAGTTGACACTCCAGGTGGGTTATTCAGGAGGGGAAAGGTACTTGACCAATGTTGATGCCCTGCTTACGTCAAACCTCCAAATCAATTCCATGGATCTGCTAATTTCCGGTTATCAGGATTGAAGCGAGGGACTACCTTCACACAGAGCGCCAATATTCAGGTATAGCTGCACCTTGAGAGAGGCACGAGTTCATGACTTTTCTCTTCAAAGCTGTGTTCCAGCAGGAGGAGACGGATCCAGTGAGCACCTGCCCTCCAGAATAGCGTTGGGCCTAGTAAGACACTCTGCGATGCAAAAGGAACCTCGAGAGCCACCAGGCACCCCCAGGTGGACCGTCATCCACTGAAACTTCAGGCATTTGTTTTGTTGCCACCCGGGAAGGGGTAGGTCTTAAATTATGACAGTCTTCTCTGGATTATGGAGGAGAGTGAGAGCGGACAGGGTCACGTTGCCTATGATCCACGGCACCGTCGGGAAGAGCCGTCCTATTGAGCCGGGTCTGTGACCCCAGCAGCCGCACAGGCAGGGCTCACCCTCAATCTGTAGCATCCATCAGCATCCGTTTCTCCCTGTCTCCTCAGCTGCCGGGGATTTCCGGGTGGCCCACCGCACTAAAGCCGGGCAAGCAAGTGGCACAGCAGCAGAGTATCGCGCCCAGGCACAGCACCACACAGGCTCACCGGCCCGATCCGAAGCCAATGGCTCCTTCAGTCAGCCGAGTTGCCGACTCCCCTCTATCGGGAGCCTCCGCAAATTGCTGGGGGTCCGCTCACCACCTTCCAGGAATCGTCATGTCTCAACACAGGGACCATACACCTGATCACCTCCACTCAGTGTTTCTTTTCTCCATCACATCTTTGTCAGGCGCCATTTTGATCCTGGTGACTGGCAGCTGCATCACCCCTGCTCCAGCCTCCGGGCACCATTTTTCTCAATATATAGTTCCCTTTTCGACATGCAGCCTCTTAGTTGCTTGATTAGAAGCCTGATCTGCATCAAAAGTCAGGATTCATGGAGAATTATAGTGGGCCCAGACGGAGCTATTCTCTGACACGTCTAGCCCCCATGTTGTTAGGCTGCACCCCGTGCTCGCTCCATTGTTAATTCTATGTCAGGACCGGAGGCTTCGGATTATGCTTTCTCTCTCTTTACTACAAAAACTCAGCAGGCAATAAACTTTGACAAAACAAAAGAACTACATTTCCCATGAAACCCAGTAGTTAAGTCACCAATCAGAGGGAACCCGCCCGTATATCAGTCCATTTCAACACCGTCCTTCCTCTTTCTTTGCTGCTGCAGCCAGAAATAAGTCATTTTTCTTGATTCACTGTGTTCTTTATATATATGTATGTTTGTTATTTAACTTACACAGCGTAGAGCGGAAGTGGGCTCTAGACTCTTTGCAGTGCCTGTTTCTCGCAGCACGCCCTTGCTTAAAGCATTTTATTGCCCTTTTTCCATTTATTGAAGGGCCCGGCGTTCGGCCGGTGGGCGTGGCTGCATTTCAGCTTTGGAGTCCTTCCGACTCCTAGACCGCGTCGCGTCTTAGAGGACAAGTCCTCTTTCTATTTTTAGGATCACGCATGCGTCCACCTCGCTTTCTATTTTTGCCTAGAGAACGAGGTGTTCACAGTGCGCGGAGTGCAGAGAGAAAGCTCTTTTTAGCTCATCTCTCCTCTGCTTTGTTAATGTGAGCCCTGGAACGCCCGACTGGGCGATTATACGTTAAAAGGCTTTGCTGAGGGGAATTGTGCAGGGGCTCCCTCCACATTTAAGTCATTGGGCTGTGTAATAAATAAATATAGAAATATATTAATTTGGACATTCCCTGCTGGGGAGTATTGTTCCCCCCACGTGATCTCCTCCATAAATCCTCTGTTACTATGGCGTACAACGCTGGAGAGGATGATTTTTATCAGGATCACCCTGACACTATGGATGACCATATGGAGGAAAGACTAGTGGAAGCTCTGGGATTCCATGTACAGGATTCCGTGAATCAGGCTCTTATTAATCCATTAAAACCTTTTGCTCAGCCCTTAAAGCGTTTTGGGCAGCGTGAATTGAGGGGTCGCCCCTTACTTGATGCTGGTTCGCATTCCAACCAGCTTTCTGATCTGGGTATGGCCCAGGGAGCCTTAAAAAGACCTTTATCCTCTGCTGATGTATTAGCAAATATGGCCGCATCTGTGATTCAGGATCATGCCTATGATGTTTATTCCTCGTTGGACATGTCTGAGGCAGGCAGAGAGGCCTCTACTAGGCCGGAGGGTCTTTCATCCTATTCTCATTCCTCCGGCTCGGACCAGGATCAGGAGGATCCCAAACCAGTGGGGAAGCGTAAACGCAAATCCCATTATACTCAGGAGCGCGGCTCTTCTTACCGCAACCCTTCCTTTGACCCTGAAAATATAATTCACCCCAGGCCCTAGAGTGGTTTCCTTGTGAAGAGGTTGCCTATACGTTCAAGATCACATCCGCATGGGGTTTGACCACAATGTTTGCAACACTCTGAGTTCAGAATGTCCACGTCCCTCCCTATTAGGGAAAGTAACAGAGACCCCGGATTTAGACCTGAATATGGCGACTTTCATTCAAAAGTTTTCCAAGGATCCTAAAAAAGGACTGGATCGCGCCTGGAAGAATTGTCAGGACAGGCTGCTAGATATTTCTGGACCTATCACGAAGATTCTGGAATTAGCCGTCCAAGCTAAAGAGTCTGATTCTTCTTTGGATCCTCAGATTGTTCTAGAGTGGGCTCAACGAGCAATATGTCTGCTGGGCAATGCGAACTGTGCCGTGTCTACTGAATGTAGACGTTCCTTCCTCATGAGAATTGACCCCAAGTTAGCAGATCTGGCTCCCAATGACGCGGGTCCTGCAGCTAATGGTTTACTTTTTGGCGACAAATTTGTGAAAGATTTGGGAAAGTATGTTGCCACCTTTTCTGCCTTGGATAAGGCTCAGTCCTCTATGAGAAAGATGTTTAATAGAGGGATTTTTGCCAGGGCTGGATGCTTTAGAGGGTGAGCGCCGGGCCATGGTTTCAATCAGGCCCCCGGAAACTACAGTCAACAAGGACAAGGATATTATTCCAGATCAGGATTCTATCCCTCCCGAGCCCGCAGACGTAGAGGCTGCGGCTACCGTAACAGAGGCAGCTCCAACTCCGCAGAAGGGCCCTCCACAGGTGAGAACTATTCAGTTTTCAGAAGTTTTTCTAGGAGGGAGATTCAGAGATCATGTAGTAGCATGGGAACGGGTGTCTGAAGACCCGTGGATCCTCCAGACAGTATGAGGGTACAGGATACAGTTTTATGCCCCTCCTCGTCAAACGAATTTTCCTCGTCCACACCTTTTTTCTCAGACAGAAGGTTCTTTTATAGATGACGAAGTAGCTCGTCTGCTTCAGAAATGCGCCATTTGCCGTTCCGACCCGCACCCAAATGGGTTTGTAAGCTCGATCTTTCTGGTTCAGAGAAAAAGGAGGCGGCTCTCGGTTAGTCCTCAATCTGAAGGAATTCAATTCTTGGGTGGTTTACCGTCATTTCAAGATGGAGGGTATCCATCTATTAAGAGACCTTCTGTTAGAAGGAGATTTTTTAGTGTGGTTAGACCTCAAGGATGCTTATCTTACGGTTCCCATCTTCGAGCCTCATCGACGGTTCCTCCAATTCTGTTGGTGGGAGATTTTGTACGAATTCTCCGTCCTTCCTTTCGGTCTGCCGTCCACTCCTTGGTGTTTTACCAAACTTTTAAGGCCAGTAGTCCAACTTCTCAGAGAAAGGGGGGTTTGCCTAATTATTTATTTAGACGACATCCTGATTATGGCTCAATCAGAAGAGTCAGTCCTTCTTCACCTGTCTTGGACGATCCAACTTCTGCAGGATCTAGGATTCCTGATCGACCTAGACAAATCAGTGATAACTCTGTCCAGGGTTTTAGAATTCTTAGGTTTTCAGGTGGACTCCATCAAAGCGCAATTATTAATAACTCTGGCAAAGAGGAGATCCATCAAGAAAGAATTGAGGAGATCCCTTGCCTCTCAAACTATATTATTGAAGATCCTTGCTCGTCTGGTGGGACTGTTAGCTTTGTCAATCCAAGCAATTTTCCCAGGGCCTCTTCATTATCGTGCCTTACAACGCCTGAAGATTCTTCATCTTTGCAAGGGCTTGTCATATGCGGAACAGATTGTTCTGTCGGACGAAGCCAGGTCAGAGATCAATTGGTGGTTAGCACACATGGATGCCTAGAACGGCAGAGCCATTTTCGCCTCGAGTCTGGAAATGATTATAGAATCAGATGCCAGCCGGTGGGGCTGGGGAGCTCGTTGCGGCTCGGTTCAAACGGGGGGTCAATGGTCCTAAGAAGAACTGTCTCTTCACATCAGCTGCCTGGAGTTATTCGCAGGGGCCTGTGCTATTTGGTCCCTGTCTCCTCGACAAACGAAATGTTGTATTCTTCTTCGGATGGACAACATTTCAGCAGTTCAGAATATCAACCGACTAGGGGGGACCAGGTCCGGTGTGTTAGTAGAGATTGCAAAGGAGTTTTGGCAGTTTTGTCTTCTCCATCACATATCGGTGACGGCGGAATATATTCTGGGCCGAGCCAATCTGATCGCAGACTGGAACTCGCGATTCCTCAGGGATGGCAGCGACTGGAAGCTGAGCCCTCTGATATTCAGCAAGTTGAATGCTCTATGGGGTCCTTGCAGGGTAGATCTTTTTGCCTCGAGACTCAACACTCAACTGACGCGTTTCTTCAGCTGGAGACCGGACCCTTTGGCATCCGGGACAGATGCGTTTCTCCAGTCTTGGGAATCGGAAATGCTTTATGTGTTTCCCCCTTTCATCATGATTCAGAGTACTCTCTCAGGTGAGGAGACAGAAGGCGGAATTAATTTTAGTGACGCTCATAATGAAAGCCCAACCTTGGTTCCCATTGGCGATGTTGATGTCATGCGCTGCCCCTGTTGCGATTCCGCAGGACCCTCTTCTGTTGTTAGATCCTGTGGGATCTCCTCATCCACTGATATGGAAGGGACAGTTGTCCCTCATGGCGTAGAGAATTTCCAGAGATGCTGGCAAGTGCCTGGGGTTTCGGACAACGCAATGTTTTTCTTGTCTCAATCCTGGGCTCTTTCCACTCACAAACTATATCAAACTTCCTGGAAAAGATGGGTGTGTTGGTGCGATGAATGAGGTGTTGATCCCTTGGGTCCTCCATTGTTATGATTGTCAATTTTCTTTCTGAGCTAGCATCTCAGGGTCTAGCTTATAGAACCATTAACAACTTTAGATCGGCAATTTCAGCGGGTCATCCCAATATAGAAGGGAAACCGGCAGGGGAACACCCGTTAGTTTGTAAGCTACTTCGTGGAATTTGCATGGTCTCACCTCCTCAGCCTAAATATTCTTCCCTCTGGGATGTAGATATTGTTTTAAAGTTTCTAAAATCATGGCCGTGCAACGAGGATCTTCCTAGCGAACAGCTTTCAGCAAAGTTGACCATTTTATTGTGTCTGTTGTCCTGTCGCAGAGTGTCGGATGTGCGTGCTCTGGATTTGGCAGGTAGAGTATTTACTCCTTCTGGAGTTTCCTTTACTATTTCCAACCGTACAAAAACGTTCTCCAGATGTGTTTCTTATCCAGCTTTTCCTCATCATCAAAAATTATGTATTGTAAAATGCTTAAAAGCTTATGAAGAATGTACTAGAGAAGTACGCAAGAATTTTCAAGATCAGTTGTTGATTTCCTTACAAAAACCTTTTGGTTCTGTTTCTGCAGCAACTTTAGCACGTTGGGTTCGCTGGATCCTACAAGAAGCGGGTATAGATATTTCTAGGTTTGGTGCACATTCAGTTAGAGGAGCGATGGCTTCTAAGTAGTTCTCGATTGGTTCTCGTTTGGAGGATATTATGAGAGCGGCTGATTGGTCATCAGACTCTACATTTAAAGTTTTCTATCATAAACCTATTGTTGATGTAGTGTCAACGGTTGTGAATCAGCTTTGAACTAGCATAATCCGAAGCCTACGGTCCTGACATAAAATTAAAAAAATTCTAGCTATCGCATCAAGAATTTTCAATTCTATTAAGGACACAAATGCGAGGATTATCCCTCCCGTTGGAGATTGTAATCTATGTTTTTGTTTGATGAAAGAATCTATATTTATTTAAACATTGTTATTACAGCTTGACATGCCGTCCTTTGTGAAGTATATGGATCTATTGAGTTCTGAGAATATTATTATGGCTTATTTTTTTTTGTTTCCTAGGTTCCGAAAATAAAGGAGTTTTGTTTGCGTTTGGAACTTTGAGATCTGGTTCAGTTGGAATTTTTGGAATCCTGATTTGTCCGTTGACGATCATCGATATGCAGCTCAGTTCTAGGCTGTGTGATTTGGGAGAAGGTTCCGGAGTGTCCAGTTTGGATTCAAGTACTCTTATGTTTTATTGCAAAGAAAGAGGAAGGACTGTGTTGAAATGGACTGATATACGGATGGGTTCCCTATGATTGGTGGACTTAACTACTGGGTTTCATGGGAAATGTAGTTCTTTTGTTTTGTCAAAGTTTATTGGCTGTTGAGTTTTTGTAGTAAAGAGAGAGAAAGCATAATCCTCGCCTCCGTGTCCTTAATAGAATTGAAAATTCTTGACGCGATAGCTAGAATTGTTTTTAATTCTGAAATAGTTTGGATGTATTTTACATGTTAGTAAAACTAACAACTCCTTAATTATCTCTGGAGGTCCAAAATACAATTCATTTAGTAGTTCAATGTTTTTTTAAATTAGTTTATTGTATTGCAAGTTTCATATTAGAGAAGGTAAAACAAATCTTTATTGCATCACCTAATTTAATTTTAAATAAAAAATCAGGGAGTATCTGGCATGCTGTACACTGTTTATTATTACAGATTTCTATTGTATTTATTTATGATTGTATTTATTTATTTATGTTTTATTTGGTATTACCACTGTAGCATGGCTTAATATGTGATTCTGTGGGCTAAATGCTCTAGAAATTAACGGATGACGCATACCTGGACGTGCCTGGCACTCTTGCAAGTGTTCCTGTTTGCCTGTATTTGAGTTACATGCGTAGGGGGCTGTACACATGCCTGTGTGTTTGTTGGTCTGTGTGTGCATCACCTGCCTTGCTCTCTCATCCTGCGCGCATGCGTCACTGTCTGCTGTGCACCTCTGCGTCAGTGCACTATACGAAGGACAAATTAGTCTTTTCTTGCTATAGTTAAGCATTTATAAATGTATTTCTGGATTTTGTGTATAAGGTTACGTTGCCACTCGGAATGACGATCGCCCTTATTACAAAAAGCCAGCGGAGCAGACAGACCCGGCCCGGGGCCTCCCAGCCGCCTGTGCCAGCCTCCTGTGCCGGCCGCCTGTGCCAGCCTCCTGTGCCTCCCGCCAAGTCCTCCCTGCGGTGGGGACCTCAGAGAGGCCAGCGCCACAGCGTGCTGTGGCGGGGCTGCTGTGCAGATGAAACACTGCGGTGTGGTTGCTGGCAGCTGGCTGGCTCCGGTTGGCAGGCCTCTCCGCTCTGCTTTGTACATAAATAATGCTGGCCTTCTAAATATGCAAGGATGGTTCCTTTCTCAAGCTGTGGTGCCAAAGCCTATCGATTAATTCTCCGCATGGAGTGCTTTCCTCTTTGGCTACTAACGTATTTTGTGGTTCAATTGAAATTAAATGTGCTGGATCTAAAAACAAGTTCATGGAGCCCGGCCCAGGAGCAGACTGCAGAGGGTCACACAGCTGCCACCGGCCGGAGCCAGGATCCTAGCCAGGTCAGGCCCTGCGGGTTGTCAGGTGAGAGAGCGCTGACGCTTTCAGATGTGACCTGGGAATAAATCAATGCTACCAGGTAAAGCTAGACGGCAAGCAAATGCCTCCTTGCCTGAGGTAACAATGTGTCGATGTGTCTGATGCGTAATGGGGGGATGCTGTCTAGCATGCCATGCAGTCTCGCCACCAGCTGAGGGGTCTGTAGGAGCAGCCAACAGCCTCCTTCCAGGAAACGTCAGTAGTGAACACACCGAGGCAGCTACCTGCCCCAGCCCGCCCACACACCAGCCCCCAAACCAGCAGCCCAACCATGGCCTCCGCTGCGCATGAGCCTTGCTCTAGTGCAGGGCTCAGCGCCTGGATACCCTCACAGAAGATTAGTGCGCTAATACAAATCGTCATAACATAACAACATTAACAAAACAAAAAACACTTCTGAAACTGAGGGATGGCAGTAGGCTTCCTGAAGTCAATCTAAATATTGCCATATAAAAGCGCTTTTGACCCCAAACTGATTTCACTCTAAAACGTGAGCCAAATTCGTGGACCAGGTTTTAGGTCTGGCTGCAAACACCTGTATTTACTTCAAAGACCACATGTTATGAATTCTTAAAAAACTACTGATATGAATTACAGTGGGAACAGGCTTTGGGTCAGACCCCACAACCATTGGCGTTCATGTGTTTTTCGTGGTTTGGTGCTGCCTGGATGGGCTTGGGATGGGGAATCTAGAAGTCCTTGTGTTAGACTCACCTGATGTGTAGTGTGTCATTGAGAGCCAATCACCGTTTTATGGTTTAGTTGTTTTGGAAACAGCAGCCATTTCAATTGGTGACATGTTTTGTTTAGGAAGTGCGTGCTGCTTGGGTGCCTTGGCCTGTCACAAAAAAATCAGGGCTATTCTGTAGCATCCCTTGCACTTTCGTATATTTTACTGTACTGTCAGGATAGTGTGTTGTTTGACTAAAAGCTTTGTTTGACTGATGAATGAGGATGTGCTGGAATACCATGGAAATACTCACCCTTTGTGAAACGTCTACTATGCAACATGTTGCTCTGTGTGTCTCTACATTTACCGCTCACACACAGACTTCCGCTTCCGCTGCTTCTAGCAGCACTCTTCTCTCAGCGTAGAGATGCTCTGCTCCAGTGCAGTGATGTCAGCAAAGGGGCGTGGCTCCCAGACTCGGCATCTTTGTAGACCAAGAATTTGCTTCATTTTGGCATTCTATTTCTGGGACAGCTGGGGGAATCGTACACAGCCACCCACCAATTACCAAATAATCCTTGGAATAAAGAGCCAGAGCTTCTGGGTTTACCAATGATTGTTTGTGATGTAGGAAGAATAGGAATACATCACATACAAACAAACATAAGTTCCCAAATCCCAATACAAACATTTTAGGCTAGATAGTTGTAAACCAATGTAAGTAGTGAAAGGCTTAATACAGGACATGTTAAAAAAAGACAGACTGTGGGTTCAATAGAAAAGGCAGGTCATATTTAGGACAAACAAACACTTATTACTTAGGAAACTTATACACATGCTGCATTGTTAAGTTAGCTGTGCTGAAACACACAAGAGGCCCAAGCCACATTAGAATGAGAGCTTTTCTTTAAAGCTGCACCAACTGTTGCTTTCACAATGTTCACTTAGCATGAACAGGGTGGAACAGAAGGGTGTATCCTGCCTTAGCACAGGGGGCCTAAAAACCACGAGTCATTCAGATCGTGTTAAGGGGAACTGTGTAAGGGTCAGATAAGTATTTGCAAGGCAGGGCTACCATGAGCAGCACGCAACATATAGGGGGTCATTCCGACCTCGGCGGTCTTTTCAATAGACCGCCGAGAGACCGCCGTACGGAAGACCGCCAGTGCTGGCGGTCTTCCGCATGGGCCATTCTGACTGTTGGCAGCGCTCTGCCCGTTTCCGGATGAAGAGCCGCCAACAGCCATATTGGCGGCAGGCGGGGAAGTGGAGGTAGCTCCACCTCCACCGCCACGCCAATAGAACACCCCCCAGTGAATCACGACCTGTGATTCGCTGTGGCGGTGTTCTGTTGGCGTGTCGGTGTCGGCGGAGCTGCCCGTTCCCTCCCGGAGGATCACCAGGAACAGGTAAGGTGATCGTCCGCTAGGGAAGGGGGGCGGGGGGGTGTTGTGAGTTGTGTGCGTGCATGGGGGTGTGCGTATGTGTATATTGAGGGGGCGTGTGAATGCGTGCATGAATGTGGGGGGGTGTGTATGTGCATGGATGCGTGCATGAATGCGGGGGGGTGTGTGTATGTGCATGGATGCGGGGGGGGGTGTATGTGCATGGATGCGTGCATGAATGCGGGGGGTGTGTGTATGTGCATGGATGCGTGCCTGTATGTGTGTATGTGTGTGTATATGTTGGGGATCGGGGTGGGGGATGGGGGTCCTGCAACCTTTTGGGGGTGGCAGGGGTGGTGGGGGGGTAGGGGAGGGAGTCGGGGTGGGGGTTGGGGGTGGGGGAGACCCCTATCAGTGCCAGGGAAGGGATTCCCTGGCACTGATAGTGCTTGCCGCCATGGATTGCATGGCGGTCCCCAACCGCATGAAATCCATGGCGGTAAGCCGGGGTCAGGCGGGTTTGAATACCGCCGGTGGTATGTGACGACCGCCGGCCTGGAGACCCAGCCTGTTGGCGGTCTTACCGCCGCTTCACCGCCGACCGCCAGGGTCAGAATGACCCCCATAATCTCTTGTGCAGAAAGATAGATATGGTGAATGACGTCAGTGTAACTTGCCCACCCATGAGGTCAACAAGTGCATGTGCTTCTTTCCAGAGGCACCTCATTATCTTATCTGTACTGCTTGTAGTTGCTTACGTCAATGGTGAACTCTTCACCACAGTTTTTTGTGGTTTTTACAGTATAAATGCTACTGGTGTTTGAACCAGAACTTTGAACTTCAGTCATGGCCTCTATGTGATACTGCCTGTTGTTCCCAGCTGAAAATCGATTAAACCTATATTATTGTGTCAAAATGATTTGTTTTATTTTCTTAACAGATTTCCCTCTAACATTTGTTTTGGGTATTTCATACCTGCATGCATCTTGGGATGCGTACAGTGATCCGGATGGGTTCCACACTGACTGCATTTTGTAAAACGTGTCAGCATGATAACCCAGAGCATTACAGGGCTGACATGAATGAGTGTCATTGTAAGGTCTTTGTTAACTTGATTGTGTGTCTCCTGCAGTGAGACTCAGCAGGTGTGACACTCTGAAGGTGCAGGCAGCGTTCAGGGGCAAGCCTTAGCAAAGCCATGTGTCTCATCCTAGGGACCTGCTGGCTTTACAAAGGCTTGTAGCAATGATGTGCAGCATGGCTTTTATAAGCAAGAAAAATAAAAAGGCTATGATGAGACCAGATGTGTCATTTTGTAGGCACATGCAAGAAGCATGCGTGTGCCTAAACAATGATGCAATCAGTTTTTGTTTGTTTTCTAAATCGGTAAACAAAGAGGAAGAAAAGCAGAGCATGTGGGAGGAAGCAACACGGAGGGAGTGGTGGGCAGAAGTATGGCGGGCCGGAGTATCAACAGGAGGGCAGGGGGGTGGAGGAACCCTGGTGTGGGCGGAGAAAGCAACATGAAAGGTGGGCGTGGCAGACAGAGCGTGGAGGGCACCGGCCGGGCGAACATGGGGGACGTAAACAGATGAGAAATAGTGCCTTTTTGAATGGTGGGGAGAAACACACAGGCAAAAGCAACACGTGGAGGGATAAGAACACACAGGCATCACAAAGGAGAGCTGGAGAGATGCACAGGGCACCGACAGAGTAACAAGAGTGACTGTGTTTGAGGAAGAGAAGTACACAAGGGAGACTGCTGGAAATCATGCATTCTCATAGAGAAGCATAAGAAAGCTTAAACAAAAGGAAAGCATGAAAAAGGTGCAGTGAAGTCACGTGTCTATGCTCCAGGGGGTGGGGCAAACCAAAAAAGAGAAAGGGAAGTCCACATACGCTAACCAATAAGAAGCAAGCAAATGAGAGTGGCAAGAAAGCCAACAAATGGGAAGGAACAGGCGGGCTCTAAGCCCACTCTAAGATAACAATATTCTCGCGACAGACCAAGTCTGGACTGTCTGGGAAGCAAGACCTAAAAAGTATAGTACTTATCTTGCATTTCAGGATCTGAAACAATTGTTAGTTTGTCCTTGCCCAGTCTACACCCTCATTAAGTCTGGTTCCCAAAAGCGCTTAACCAAATGCTTCTTCGATATTTAGCGTGCTGCTGAGAAAATGCTTCTTCAGCTTCTGGCAAAAGGTAGATCTGTAGCCACTGATCCCTTCTGCTTCAATCTCCTCACCGCACAGCTGCACACTTGACATCACGTGTGACTTAATTCTGGTGGAAAAACACACAAAAGCTCCCTTTTTTGCAGTGAATGGGGATTAAATCATAAATTCAGTTTCATTTTAAATGATATTTGTAAGAGTTTATTATGTTGTTCTTGGGGGCTTGTTCAGCAACCGATATATCTACAGTGATACAAAAAATTAGAATGGGTATGTTAAACCACATGTATGGTATTAAATATGTAATTAATATTTAATATTAAATAGTGTTATGTTTTTCCACATTCTCTGCAGGGTATGATTATACAACTAATTTAATGTTGTTATTTTGTCCCTTTTCACTGTTTATTTCATTTGATTACTTAATGTGGGTGAGGCTCAATTCCTTGACCCTTGAGAACGGCTATGGCCAAAACGCATCTGGAGGAACAGTTCTGAATAATAGGTAAATAAGTTATTTGCAGCACCCAAGAGCATCTGAGTCTTTCTATACATTTTGGGATTTTGAGAAACCTATGATTATAGCTAGTTATAGTTACGGCCTAGGTTCTATAGAAAAAGCGTTTTTTGACTTGGTTATATCGTTGACGGCGTTTGACGAGTCTTCATGAAATTTTCCAAAAAAGTGTCCTCCAGGGTTTTGTTGTACATGGAAAGTTCTGGGGTGGTGGGGTGATCTGTCAAGCGGGGTCGAGAAAAAGGAGATCATATAAAGTATGTTTCCCATGTTTATTCCTATAGAGATTATAGACACGACTACAGAACAAACTGCTGGATGGAATTACGCCAGATTTGGCAGAAAGGCAGCTCTTGGTCCAGAAAGCACCTTTTTATCACTTGGTGTAAATCTTTTCAGTAGTTTTCAAGAAATTAAAGGAAATCCAAATTTGCATATCTAGGGACGCAGCAGCTCTGCGGATCTTTTGTTGAGATCTGATTGGCTGCCAACAGTTCAACCCCAAATTTCAAGAATTATAATTGTCAACTGGACACTAAGGGCCTGAATATGAGTACGGAGGTCCTTGGACTGCCATACTCACGGTGGCAGTCTGACCGCAGCTTCCTTGGTGTTACGATCGCCAGATTAGGAAGCTGGCAGTTGGACCACCACAAGACCAGAGCAACTGCCGGGATCATGGATCCTGCAGCGGTGGCGGTAGCCGTGATAAATGGCGGTTTCTGCCAAGCTTTTCCTGGTGGGGAACCTGCCATGAAAAGCTCGGTGGAAAGGCAGGGAAGGGGCCCAAAACAGGATCCCAGGGCAAATTTGACCATTAGGCAGAGTGGCTGGGGGCACATGTTGTGCCCCCCTATGCCTGCACTGTTGGTGCCCACTGTGTGCCATGCACAACATTGTGCATGGCACACAGTACGCCTTTGGTGCTGCACTGAGGCAGCATGTGCTTCAGGGTCACTTACTGAGTCGAGACATGCCGCCGGAGTACCACCAGCACAGACACTACCACCAGCCCGGTGGTAGTGTCAAAATATGGCAGTGTGGAAGTCACTGGCTTGGCAGTGTCTTCCCAACTGTCGTATTGGTGGTCCAGCAGTCAGGCCACCAATATCGTAATATGGCAATATGATAGGGCACGAGGGCTGGGGTTGAAGGGGGCGGACAGGGAGTGCCCCGGGGGCACTCTAGGGAGTGGAGAACTGCACTTCCAGGCTGGACGGCCCGATGCAGCTGAGGACGTAAAGAAAGAAACAAAGAACGGCAGGGGGAGGTGCAAAGCGGGCGGCGAGGAGAGAGGGTGGGAAGTTTTTCAGGAAGGAGAGGAGACAGAGCAGGGAGTGGAGAGCGTCTTAGAAGAAGATGGCGAGCCCAGGACACAGCGTGGAGCAGTGAGCGTCTTAGAGGAAGATGGCGATCCCAGGACACAGCGTGGAGCAGTGAGCGTCTTAGAGGAAGATGGCGATCCCAGGACACAGCGTGGAGCAGAGAGCATCATCCGAGAAGACAGCGAGTTGAGGACATGGTGTGGAGCAGAGAGCATCTTTGGAGAAGACGGTGAGTCGAGGACACAGCGCGGAGTGGAGAGCGATCTTGGAGAAGGCAAGGGAAGGAGAGAGACTGGCGAGGAAGCCAGCCACGTTCCTGGAGGAGCGTGGCTCATACAGGTACGGAAGCGGGCAGGGGAGGAGGAGAGAACACATACAAGGGGAGGAGGGAAGAAGGAGGACAATACTGGAGAGGGATATGGGCATGCTGGGCACTAAATATTAAAAAGTTAGCACACACATGTATGAGAAGAACAGCACAGGGTGAAGGGAAGAAAAAGGAGGTAAAGCACCAACCACAGTAAAAATAAAGAGAAAAAAAGAAGGAAAAGAAATAACCAGGGGGAAAAGGGGAGAATAGAAGCAGCAACAGAAGCAAACTTGTCCACTTCCCTGATAGGCTTCATATCTCTCTCTCTCTCTCTTTCTCTGGGTTCGGACAAGGATACCGGAAACTACGACCACCTACCTGGGAAGGAGAACAAGCAACATAAAACAAGGAACCAGAAACAAGGAGAAGAAAAGAGGATTCCTGACACATCAGCCAGAGATCGCGAAGTCAGTTGACATTATAGACACTGACTGAATAAGGGGACAATGCAGAGGAACAAAGTAAAATCCGAATATCACGCAATCTTCCAGTACCGGCGTGGGATATATCCTTGCGTATTACCGGACCTGTCACAGGCCCAAAGACCCCGAAGAAGAAGAGACCAGCATCCAAGAGGGAACAGAGCACCCAAAGGAGCCCTGGCATGGGAGGAGACCGACCGAGAAGCAGACGAGGAGGAGACAGACAGAGTTGTGGGGAGATGCTTTCATGTACTGCAGCCCAGACGGCTTTTCATGGTCCCTGGACCTCCTCTGGTCCACACAGTTCCACGTACACTGGTCTTTTATTGTCGGCATGGCTATTCAGTAAAAATGACAAAGTTTATTAGTTAAAATGGATACTTATAATTCTATGTAAGTATAGCATATGCTTCCATAGTGACATCTTAACTTTCATAGCAATTAAAAACCACCTTATTCAGTTCCCTACAATTTTCCCAAACCCTCACAAATCCATCTGTAATTGTGGGTCTCTGGTTTGGGTTTTTGGCGGAGGTTTCTTTCACATTTGTGTTAAAACTGTGTAAATCAAATGCCAAAAATCATTGGTTGCACAAAAACTGTTTCCTCTGATATCCCTTTCCCACACACTCTAGCTCGCCCAACTGAATCATTTTCCATCAATTTTGGCATGAATTTGAGTGCACGGAATAACCCCTCCTTAACGTGATTTTTGAATACCTGGGCTGTTTCTGCAGCAAAGCAAACCACACGTGTTTGCACATGAGCATTCGTCTACAGCAACATTCACGCTTTGCATATTTCGACCCAAGTTCCAAAAACACTGGCAGAATGTTGGTTTCTTGGTGCTCTTCGGTGTCCAAAACCACCAGTGATGGCTGGTGAAGCGTTAAAGTGGCGGGGCACAAAATGAGCGCTCTTATTCTTAGCAGGCTACCATGTTTTTTTTCTGAATGAGGAAAGGCCTGCCTCCCTTAGTGAGGCCATCACTTCCACTGGCTACACTCATAATCCCAGTTTTTACCCTTTCTCATCAGACCCCATCAACAAAACACCATTGGATGGATAGCGGATGACTTATGCCAAACTCACCAAAAGTGAAGAAATACTCCTGTCCCCTCAACACTTGCATCCCTTGGCTACTTTCTATCAGATGGCCTCTCGGCAACATCATCTCATTTACCAACTGATGGTCCATTGTTGGGAAACTGACTGAAAGAGCAGCCATCACTCAGTTCTCCAATTTCATGACAATTTCTTCCTACTGACGAAGGAGGACCTTGGCATCCAAGGAACCATCCTGGACTGGAGCTCTTACTATCTCCCCAATGGTTTGAGGATAGTATCACCCTGCCTTTCACATCAGTTCCTTTCTACAAACTCTTTGGTGTCTAACAAGGTTTAGTCGTCTCTCCTCCTCAATGCCTTAACTCAGACCTTCACCACATCTTATGAAATCCTTTAACTTAACCTAAATTACTACGGCTTTGCTAATGACACTTAACTCCTCCACAAGATGAAAAGTGCAGCCTTTCTGGGGATTTCAGGACAAGACTATTGCCTCGGAAGCATCTGTCACATAAAATGTTGACAGCTTATGGATAAAGAAATAAAGATGGTAGGCGCTGGGTGCATCTCCATCTTTCCCTTACTTCTTTTTTGTCTTATGTTTGGAAACTGGTGACTCAACTGGTTCTTCATAACTAGAAAATGGCACTGGTACTGTGGTATCTCGACTGTTCTACTCACTCGATGATGGTGTTCAACTCTCTGAATTATCATCAATGCTTGAAGTGGGTGGGCTGTTGTGAAGTTGGTTGTCATTGGGTTTCTCTTTCAATAGGTGGTGGATGCACCCGATTCGAGAGGCTATTGAGATGAGGAAAGGAAGTGAGATGATGAGGTTACCCATATGTCAGCAGAAGATTCCATCAGAACATTCCAGTGTGTTACATGTTCTAAAACTTGTAACCATCGACTGTGACCTCATGTTTTCATGTGATGAAGTCTATCTACATGAGATTTTTAGTGATGGTGAAGACAAAGAAGTAATCAATACCCTCCAAGTAAAAGTATTTTGTAGGTGCCGCTCTCTGGGTTTGCACCAGTTTTCACCAATAGCACCATGGTCCATCACTCAGTGTCCTCGGTTTCACGTCGCCACTGATTCATATCTTCCAGTCTGTAACCCTGCCGTCTCTCCATTGTTCCTTTATTAGTTTCTTTTATGCTACGATGCACTTAAATAACCAATTGAATTCCTGCCCACTGCTTGGATTGCCAGAAAGGGCATTGTGCATCCACAAATGTTTTAGTGGATATGTTCAAACGTATTTCTACTGGGGGGCGTATCTAAGCTGCAGAAGATGGCGGCTGCTCCCTGCTGAGCTCTCAGCTGAACCTGACTACATCCGCTGCCTATCCTGCCATGCACGTGGCATCCAACCCCTGGGCTCATCCCTTGACACATGGAGGATACATGAGCAGTGTCCTCCAGGCAAGCAACAGAAAAACAGAATGAATCTGAAGAAGGCAGCCAGCAGGGGAGAGGGGCGGAGGAGGGATGCGGATGAATGCCGCTCCGATGGGCCTGAAGTGAGGGCCTGTGGGACCCTGTAGGGGCAGCACAGGTCCAGGACCGGCTCCTGGAGCACTACTTGCATTTGGGCATGGGGCCTGACTTGGAAAGTCTTCCTTGGGGCTCTCAAAGCTTCCTGTCTGTCATCAGTCCATAACGTGCTTAGAATAAAGGAGTGCGCGGAGGGCCTGACAATAAGTTCTGAATCTTGTCCCTGAATTTTCCTGAAGAGGAGAGGCCAATTCTGCACCTGAAGCACAGCTGGCACTCAAGGGCAGAGCTGGCCCAGTTAAGTCTGTCCTAGCGTGACCAGTCTGCTCGGGAAACTCCCCTAATATCCACTGCGACCTGCCCTTGGGTCTATGAAGCGCACAGAGGACCTGACATGGAGCCCTGCGGATAGTGCTGTAACCTGAGCTGGCTTAGAGATCTAGGTGTGGTTGGTGTGGTTGGTGAGGTCTGTGCATTTCATCTCAAAGGCCTTGAAAAGTGCATAGATCGACACATGGTGTGGCCAAGATGATCACTGCCATGTTAAGAGGTGAGTCTCCATGGCACCATCCATGACTTTAAGACCAAATTGACACACGTTGAGAGAGTGGTGCAATAGCTGGAAACGTGGACAGAGGATGCTGATGGGAGATCTGACACAACAATGTTAAGATTGTGGGCATAACAATGGGGAACGAGGGGCTCGCCCCCATGCCTTTCATCACAAACTGGCATGAAATCCGAGTGCGCCCCGATGATCACCTTACTTCCTGGTGGAAAATGAGCATAGATCGCTGACTACCCGCGTGCCACCGGAGGTGCTACCTAGGCCCTTCATTGAACTACTTTTTAGAATGCAAACAGAGATGGCATTTTAAGGGCCTCTGAACAACTGCGGGCATTGACCTGTGGCACAGCAAAAGCCATAGTGTTCCCTGGCTGTATGGTCAAACTTCACAACAAAGGAGCTCATTCTCGAAGGTGAGACAAGAGCTTCCACCATGCAATGTTATTCCTGGGCTGCCTCAAAGTAATCTTCAAGGACAAGGCTCGTTTTTTAAGTGTGGAGGCTGCCTGTAACTGGGCAGAGCAGCCACCTCTGCTATGGGAGCATCAGTCTCCATCTGGGCGACCGACAGAGGTCACTACTGGTGTTGACACATGGAGCCAAGTAGGTGCTGACATCGCTCAGAGTAGTGGCCTCCCCCATGGGCCCCAGCATCATCATCATTCTTCCGCAGAGACCTCCCTTAGAGCAGTGAGATCTTCTGCTTCGCAGGAACTTGCTTGAGCCTGTATTCAGCAGTCAGAGCATCCAGGGGTCATGGCCCTCTGCTGAAATTGAATTGCCTGCTGAGGAGAACCCACATAGGTAAGGAGGTAGTACTGTTATGGCTGTCATTTGTGAAGGGCGACAGGCTTCCTGCAAAGTGCGGGGCAGGCAGTGTCAAGCCTGTGTCACAGGGTGGCGGGGACAGGGTAGTTGGGCGGGTTCATAGTGGATGTTTAACGTTGCATTCCTGACCACGCAGAAGGTATGCACCTAGAATCACGCAACAGTTAGTGTGGTTCACATAACCCCCTCCCGTACCACGGACAATAGGTGTTCTATCATGGAACGCTATTGGCTCTGGAACAAGATCAAGAGGGGAGTGCTCCTAAGTTATTTGAAAAGGCCTGGGCCAGATGGTTTACTCCTTCAGGAGGTACACCTTAAAGGAACTTCCTGCAAAGTGCTTAATAGTGGGTGCTACAAGATATTAGACCATGCAGGTTTTACATCTGACTTGAGGAGCATGCATATCCTGATCAAAAAGCAGATCCTTTGGTGGAGGACGAAACATGGGTGGACCCCCAAGGTCGGTTTGTGGCAGCACCTTATGCTTGGAAGAGCAGAGAACGTGACCTTCTCTCTGTTTATCTGTCGCTCCGCTTTTAAGGTGCAACTCTAGACACGATTGGGCACTTCTGCTCTACAGTCGTGAAGGGACAATGGTAATGACTGCGGATCTTAATCTGCTACCAGCGACCAAACTACGCAGATCGCACAATGTGGTGGGGGGGTGAGGTGGGCTGGACTGGATAGACAACCTTCATAGCAACTATGGAGTAGGAAACAGATGTGGCGACTGCAGATCCCGCGGACAACACATGGACACTCTAGCTCCAGCTTCAGCAATACCAGGGACACCTGACCACTCCACTCTTTGGGGGATTTTCTAGATTGGATGTCATGAGACCACCACTCCTGGCAGCTGGAGGCTTGGATCCTGAAAAATAAGAAGGTGACTGCACAGCTCAGGGAACATGCGGAAGGCTGATTCCTGGAGAAGAGACTCAGTTGCTTGAGCGCTGTCCCTTCGGGAGGCCTTCAAGAAGATGTCAGGTCCAGGCTCTCTCTGACAGTGGCCATGTCTAGTGGGCAGCGCACATTGAGGCAGCCATTGTCGAACTGGAACAGCAGTATTCCTCCACCCAGGATGAGTACGGTGAACATGTCCTACGCTTAAAGCAACAGTAATTTAAAGAGCTATTACATAATGAGACTAGGCCCGAGCATTTGGCCTCGCGGAGACGCCCAGACGATACCAGAAATAAGGCTGCAAGATGCTGGCATGGCTGAGGAGACCTGAGAGAGGTCTCAGTTGTGTGGTATCATTCAAGGGGGAACGTGAACCTCGGTGTCAGAAAACACTGCGATTGCTGACATGTTTGCAGAACAATCTAGAACCCTCTACTGCCCCACGGAGACGCGGTGGCTGCAGAGGTCGGGAACTTCCTGGAATACATAGGGATGTCCCCCAGCTGTCCAGACCAGACAGGTCGGGCCTTGAAGCCTTTTCACCAAGTAGGAAGTTGTGGAGGCTTTTAAGGAGTTGCAATCTGGAAGGCTGCCGGGCTCAGTGGATTCCCAGCAGAATTATACAAGAGTTCGTGCAGCAAACAGATGACTCCTCTCCTGACAGAGTTCCAGGGCGCATGCACCGAGGGTGGACTGCCCTAGGATGGTGCTGGGGGCCAAGAAGGACCAGCAGTCGTGTGAGTGCAGCTCCTACTGGCCGATATCGCTCCTGGACATAGGAACAAACAAGCATTAGCATCTCTGACCAGTTATCCCAACCCGTGTGCATGCGGATGGGACGGTTTCATACCTGGCTGGAGCGCTCACCTCAACCTCAGGTGACTGGTTGGTTGTGGCCTGTGCCGAGCAGGGATGGGAACGGATGGTGGCCTTTCATTGGACGCTGCCAAAGCACTCCGTACACTGGGATTGGCTCACACGTGGAAGGGACTGAAACGTAGCAGCTTTGGCTGGCTGAGTGGTTTCTTTGTTTGTTTTTGAATTCTTCAATAAAACATATTTATTTAAAAGTAATATTTCCACTGGGAGTTAAGTTGGCTCAATAGCTTATTGGGGAGGGCAGTAAAGAGAGAGAGAGAATGTACACATGATGACCCTCGGTAATGCCTCAGCCCGGTCTGTCTTCCCAGTCTGCTCTCTTTATTTTATATTGCCCAATCAGTCGTTGCCGGTCCCGAAGCCCTTCTTGTGTTACAGACCTGTCCCCGGCCAGCGTCTGGCCAATCAGCGGCTTCCTGGGGATGAAGGGCCCCTGCCTTGTCTTACAGAGCGGGATCTCCGGGGCAGATGTTCAGGAGAAGTGCGGCGTTTAATGAGACACAACCCTCTTTTCAAGGCTCCTGCCTAGAGCCACGCTCAGAAAATACACCTCTTTCTTTCTGAAAGTTTATTTTTGGCACTGAGCTTTTATTTACAAGAGCTACAGGAACGCGTTTCAACATTTATTGGGCATAATTTTACAGAAAATTTACATGAAAAAATGTATAATGTCAGGGCAGCAATCATGAGAGAGATCTTAGGAAAAAAAAAAAATCTACTCAACCACCCCAGAACAGGAGAGCAAAAGACCACAGCTGTCATAGGGTGTAAAAAACATTGTTATATATTTACCTGTGAGAAATAGTTTCTCAACACCCCACTAAACGGGGATACGAACCAGCAGCAGCAAGCCTGGCATGGCTGGACAAGCAATGAGCTTCACACAGCCTCACAGGGAGCACGTGATTTGATTCTCTACAGCAGGGCGCCCCACCTGTGTCTATAATCCCTCCGTTCGTGAGCAGTATCCCTCTCACAACAGGACCACCAGCACAGAGATGTACTCCGACCCAGGACGTTAAGTAGGCCGGGTCCTGCCGGTGCTCAGACGGGGCCATATCGGGGGCTCCGTTTTTGCCCTCACCCTTAGGGTGAAAAAAACTCTAACTCGGCAGCAGTAAAGCAATTTGTTGTAACTCCAAAGAGACTCGTCACAGCTCCTTCACAGTCTCATCATTTCAGAACTGAAGCTTTTTCAATATTTTATACAAAGAAGCCATTATCGTTGCTTACTTATCGTATGCAACTAACAACCATTGACAAAGCGAATAGTCCTGGCTTGTTGTAGGTGTAATGTTACTTGTTGTAATATATATCTGGTGCACAGACAGAAAGAAACAGTAAAGTACCAGTGAGCACACTATGATAAGCACAGATGTTTAGCTCACGTGTTTTTGAAGTCACGCCCTTAATTATATTGGCCACGCCCCTTTGAGAGATCACCCCAGTTTTTTCATCCCATTTAAATCCCTGCTCTGACCCTTAAAACCACCTTCATGCTAGACCTACAGCTGGTCACTTGCCATGTCATGAGGCTTCTGCCTTCCACACAAGGCTGGACTGGCTGCACTGGGCGTCAGGCGTTTCCCCGAGAAGCTGGAAGGGTGGGGGGCCTCTTTTGTCACCGTGGGACAAATTTGAATAAGTTCAGCAATTTTAAAAGCACTGCAGAGTTCCTTGTATGTCCTGCAGTTTTCAGGCAACAATAGAAGTGCCAAGATAACCCTGGTGATTAATCTACCTGCTAGAGAGAGATCGAAGCTTTGCCTTCTGGCAGTTTTGATTAATCTCAGGTAGCGCAGAGGGTTAATATTTTTACTGCAGAGAACGTGTACTATGCAGATCACAGAAAAAGTATTTAGCTCAGTGGGTAAATGCTTCTGTTACTGTACCGTTACTGTGCAGTTTCTAAGTTACAAACATATTGTAGTCTTTCCATCCTTTGATGCCTTCCATTCATGTCTTCACATCCAGCGTACTCCAAGTGTTCCAGGTGTGTCTTTATGCCCATTCATGCATTCCATGCGCGTCCTTACATTGATTGATGCATTCCATGAATGGCTTTACATCCAAAGTGTTCCTGGGTGTCTTTAAGTCTGTTGATGCTTTTTAAGTGCACTTGGACACCCTTTGATGCATTGCATGCACATCTTTACATCCAAGATATTCCAAGCTTATTAAGGCGGTGTTTTCCCCATTGATGCATTCCATGCACATCTTTATATCCTTTGATGTCTTCCATTCATGTCTTCACATCCAGCGTACTCCAAGTGTTCCGAGTGTGTCTTTATGCCCATTGATGCATTCCATGCGCGTCCTTACATTGATTGATGCATTCCATGAATGGCTTTACATCCAAAGTGTTCCTGGGTGTCTTTAAGGCTGTTAATGCTTTTCTTGTGCGCTTGTAGAACCTTTGATGCATTGCATGCACATCTTTACATCCAAGATATTCCAAGCTTATTAAGGCGGTGTTTTCCCCATTGATGCATTCCATGCACATTTTTATTTCCTTTGATGCCTTCCATTCATGTCTTCACATCCAGCGTACTCCAAGTGTTCCAGGTGTGTCTTTATGCCCATTGATGCATTCCATGCGCGTCCTTACATTGATTGATGCATTCCATGAATGTCTTTACATCCAAAGTGTTCCTGGGTGTCTTTAAGGCTGTTAATGCTTTTCTTGTGCGCTTGGACACCCTTTGATGCATTGCATGCACATCTTTACATCCAAGATATTCCAAGCTTATTAAGGCGGTGTTTTCCCCATTGATGCATTCCATGCACATTTTTATTTCCTTTGATGTCTTCCATCCATGTCTTTACATCCAACGAATTCCAAGTGTTCCAGGTATGTCTTTATGCCCATTGATGCATTCCATGCGCGTCCTTACATTGATTGATGCATTCCATGAATGGCTTTACATCCAAAGTGTTCCTGGGTGTCTTTAAGGCTGTTAATGCTTTTCTTGTGCGCTTGTAGAACCTTTGATGCATTGCATGCACATCTTTACATCCAAGATATTCCAAGCTTATTAAGGCGGTGTTTTTCCCATTGATGCATTCCATGCACATCTTTATATCCTTTGATGTCTTCCATCCATGTCTTTACATCCAACGAATTCCAAGTGTTCCAGGTATGTATTTATGCCCATTGATGCATTTCATGCATGGCTTTACATTGATTGACACATTCCATCAGTTTGTTTACACACAAAGTAAGTTGGTGTGTCTTAATGTCTATTTCAGCATTTCATGTGTGTCTTTACACCCTTTGATGCATTCCATGCACATCTTTACATCCAGCGCATTCCGAGTGTTCCAAGTGTGTCTTTTCCATCCATTGATGCATTCCATGCAATTCTTTCCATCCTTTGAGGCATTCCATGTACACCTTTATATCTTTTGATGCCGTCCATCCATGTCTTTACATCCAATATATTCTGAGTGTTCCAAGTGTGTCTTTTCCATCCATTGATGCATTCCATGCAAATCTTTCCATCCATTGAGGCATTCTATGCATGTCTTTACATCCAGCGTATTCCAAGTGCTCCAGGTTTGTCTTTATGTCCACTGATGCATCCCATGCACATCTTTACATCAATCAATGCACTCCATGCATGTCTTTATATCCACTGATGCATTCAATACACATCTTTACATCCAGCGCATTCCAAGTGTGTCTTTATGTCCATTGATGCATTCCATGCATGTCTTTTCATCCATTGATGCATTTCATGCAGATCTTTACGTCAAGCATATTCCAACTATTGTAAGTGTGTCTTTTTCTCCATTGATGCATTCCATGCAAATCTTTCCATCCTTGGATGCATTCTATGCATGTTTTTATATCCATTGATGCATTCAATGCACATCTTTACACCCAGAGTATTCCAACTGTTTCTTTATGTCCATTGATGCATTCCATGCAGATCTTTAAATCCAGAGTATTCCAAGTGTTGTGTGTCTTTATGTCCATTGATAGAGACCATGTATGTCTTTACATCTAACATACTCCAAGTATTCTAATCTTCATGTCCATTCATGAGTTACTGTTTGCTTCAATGCTGACCCAGCAGAAATACACACACACTGAAAAGAAACTCTGGAATGCACCTCTTAGTCTAGGAAAAACGTTTAATAAATCACTCTGAGGCTCGTAAAGGAAGGTCAGTAAAACTGAAAGTGCAAGTTTAAAATGTGCGCAACAATTAAATGAAAACTTGTAAAAGGATTCTTCAATCTATAAACAGCAAATATATATGCAGAGACACAGATATATGTATAAACATGCACAATGCAAAGCAGATAATTAGAAGATTAATCACCATGGGTGCAGTTGCTCCTTCATCTTTCTCTCACCAACTTCAATTCATAGACCCCAGATCGACTGCCAAGAGAAAGAGAGATCTAATCTACCCTCACAGGAAGGATGACATGCATCAGCGTCCTGACCCTGTACCGAGGTCTCTCAATCCCTTCACTGTCAACCTTGGGTCTCTTATAAACCTTAAACAAGCCTGAGAGGAGATTTCCAGAAGAAAAAAAACCTTGCTCCGCAATCTGTTGTTTGAAAATGCTGGCTACTTCAGGTCAGCTTTGAAAGGAACACATTGGAATCAGCCAAGATCCCATGGTGCCCTCTCTCAAAACCAAACTGTTCTCTGCTGTACCATAGACATCATCCTAGCACACTCTTATCAGCCTAAGCCCTTGGTGAGAAAGAACACGCAGACATGTAGAGTAAAAACATGAGCAAACTCACATTGCATAACACGGGC
Source organism: Pleurodeles waltl (assembly GCF_031143425.1). Lineage (NCBI taxonomy): Eukaryota > Metazoa > Chordata > Amphibia > Caudata > Salamandridae > Pleurodeles > Pleurodeles waltl. The sequence continues at coordinate 7,501,828 of NC_090450.1, forward strand.
ACGGAAAACTACTTGCAGCTTTTTAACGTGTCAGTGGATAATGCTAAAATAAAGGCAATAGGCAAAATGAAGCTTCTGGTCACTAATGTGATGGTGTGCTGCTAGGCTAAGTGCAAAGTGGAGTCAGTGGTCAAAACACAAATATCATTACAGTTACATATGTGTCTTGGCATCATTTGATGCATTTCATGCATGTCTTTACATCCAACATATTCCAAGTGTGTCTTCCAAGTTTGCCTTTAAGTCCATTGAAGCATTATATGTGCGTTGTTGCATCTTTTAATGCATTCGATGCATGTCTTTACAGCCAACATATTCCAAGCGTTCCAAGTCTGTCCTTATGTCCATTGAAGCATTATATGTTCATCTTTATATCCTTTGATGCATTCCATGCATGTCTTTACATTCAACAACCTCCAAGTGTTCCAAGTGTGTCTTTGTGCCCATTGATGCATTCCATGCACATCCTTATATTGATTGATGCATTCCATCCATCTCTTTACATCCAAAGTGTTCCAAGGTTGTCTTTATGCCCATTAATACATTCCAAGCGCATCCTTACAACAATTAATGCCTTCCATGCATGCCTTGACATCCAATGTCTCCCAAGTTTTTTATGTCTGTTGATTCATTTCATGCGTGTCTTTATATCTATTGGAACCTTCCATGCATTTCCACACATCCGATGTATCCCAAGTACTCCAAGTGTGTTTTTATGCCCGTTGATGCATTCCATATGTGTCTTTACATCATTTGTTGCATTCCATTCATGTCTTTAAATCTAACATATTCCAAGTGTTCTAGGTGTGTCTTTATGTCCATTGAAGCATTATATGTACATCTTTACATGCTTTGATGCATTCGTTGTGTGTCTTTATATTCATTGACGCAATCCTTGCACAACCTTGCACCTACTGATACTTTCTATATGCATCTTTACATCCGTCAATATGTTTCAAGCCTTTCTTTGCATCCATTAATGCAATATATGTGCATTGTTAGGCCCATCAATGCATTCCATGCACATCTTTATGAGCTGGTGAGGATTACGCACACACACTGTAGCAGTGTCAGAGAATAAGTGAGTACTAACACAGAAAAAAAAAGGTACTTCCCTGGTGGTATTTATAATAATTTCAATGAGAGAACAAGAGAACCTTTTCAGGTGGCCCATATGAAATTGCTTTATCAACCGTATTGTATGTGTCAGTATAAACAGATTTGAAATGTCACATTCATTATGGCATGAGGGATGAACAAATAATAACATCATGTCTAATGCTCCATTACATGTCAACACATAAGGTGAGAGTGAAAACCATCACTAGTGAATGGCGTGAACGTGTGTGATTGAAAAAATGTTATATATGGGATCGTCACAGGAATGTGATCAAAGGAACCAGTCCAGTAGTTTCAAAAATATGGTAAGAAAAATCAATATGATCGAAAGACCCGTCCTTCCACACCTGAGTACTTTTGTTTGAGAACTTGTCATTGCTGTCTAGTTGCCCAAGCCAGGATCTTCTTTGAGGGCTGTTGCTCCTTGAGTAACATTGTGTGGAGGCGCAGGGTTTGTATGCAAGCGCCTCATTGCAGTGGCTCGGTGTCGCGGTACAGATCACCCGCTGAGATCCACCACGAAGTGAAGGCACAGGAATCCATGCCAGATGAGCATCCAAAGTGCTGCATCTCATCCTCAGAGAGCAACTTGAGCCTACAAACATCTTGCTTGAACTAAGCCAATCTCTGGAGCCATAGAGAGGCCGGATAATGAAGGAGGCTTTGGGTGCTTCGAGGTGAAAAATAGACAGGCCAAATAAACCTACTGACAATGAGTGACAGCTTGCCCCACTATGAGCTAAAACCAACACGCCTGTGGAGAAGGCAGACCTGCAAACAAGGTGTTTCTCTTCGCTAATCAGGAGTAAACAATACATCCCTAATCATGGTCCATATTGAGTTTCGTGTCAAATTTCCAAAACTCCCACTCAACTTAAATTCTATTGCTTCTAGATAACAGTTAGTTGGTCTCTCATCAAAAGATTTTGAATTTACCGCCACTTGATTGGTAGACCACTTGGATAGGATATGTGTATTCTTTTCTATGTTTATCATCTAAGAATTATCATTTTGATTAACAAGTTCAGATTTGATTTTTTGCTCACTGTTTTTTGTGATTATTTTACCCTTACATAGCCTTTTCCAATTTTATAGATTGATTGGTTACTGATTCAGATGAAAGAATGACAAGGTAGTACTCATTTCGGACTCACTTCTTCTTCCTCCCAGTTCTTTATCCCTTTTTATGTAGACCTCTTGAGTCTACTGGACGAACAGTATTGTTCTCGGTCTTCATTCCTGCCCTGGCCTTTTGAGAAGTCTGGCACTTCAGATAGGCCGGTTTGAAAAGGCTGGTAAGTGGGCTGGTTTGTGTGGTAGCTTCACGGCTCAACGGACCAAAAATAACCCACCCACTGGCCCAATCAATCCAGCTCATCTGACAATGCCAGACTACCAGAAAGGCTAGTCCAACAATGAACACATCTCCTTTACTTGAAAGAATTAACTCTTTTAGAGTATTGAAATAGACTCACACCAATGGTTAAATCACCATCCACACTATATATTTAATCTTTATATCATTTTAAAAGAATCTTACTCTACCCTTGTGACATGTTGCGGTATTTCATTAACACTTCTTATCCAAAGTAACTTGAGTTGATATATTACACATTCACTACCAAAAGTATTCATGGTCTTATTGTTTTTAATCTCTTCCTTCTCCCCCTACAAAATATACTTCAGCCTAAATTTACTAACTGTCAATGCAGGAGAGTGTAGGAACCAAAGTGGGAAAAGGAAGAAATACTGCATGCCATTAAACATCTGAGAAAGGGGAAGGCAGCAGGACCCGCCAATATTCCTACAGAATCAATGTAGGCAGACATGGAAACATCAGTAGAAATCCTCAATTTCATGCGTGAAAGGATTTGGGATGAGTAAAAGGTACTATCAGAATGAAGGAGGAATATCTCATCAAGATCGGTAAGAAAGGTGACCTGAGTAACCGTGCAAACTACAGAGGGATAACTCTTCTACCAACCCCAAGCAAAGCCTTCAACAAAAGAGTCATCCTAACAGAATGAAGGAACAAGTCAACACACCATTGTGAGATCAGCAACTCAGCTTCCGCAAAGATAGTTACTGGATCTCTAAGGACCTAATGCGTCAAACCAAATTCAGGCTTTTTAACACCAACATAAAATCGGTCCTTCTGTACATAGTAGTAACTTGGATCAAAATAGTGACCACCACCAAAAAAGTCCAGACCTTCATCAACTCCAGTGGAGGAAAATCTTCCAAATCCACTGGCTAAACACCATCAGCAAGAATGACCTACGGCAGAAGACTTTCCAACTCTCTGGTCATGAAGAAATCATGAAAAGATGCTGGAACTGGATAGGTGACACCCTCCGTAAGCCCACATCCAACATCAGCAGGTAAGCCCCGACCTGGAACTCTCAGGGGAAAAGGAAAAGAGGAAGCCAAGAAACACCTGGCTCAGAGGCCTCGAGGCTGACTGCAAGGAGACGGGCTGCACCTGGAGTCAGATTGAAAGAAAAGTCCAGGGCAGAGGTGGCTGGAGGGTAGTGGTTAACGATTTATTCCCCAGTTGGGGTAGAAGGCATAAGTAAGTAAGAACAAGAGGGAAGCACAGGGCAGTATTAACTTAGAATGCCTTCCTGCAATTCTCGCATTAGTGCTCTGCATGAAGCAGAGCTTCGCTATACGGTGCAGAGATGAGAAGACACAATGTAGCACACAAAGTGTACTGGAACCACACCCTTCCAGTACGCACTGGATGTGCGTTGTGCACTGCAGAACACAGGCAAAGCCTCATTTTGTTGAGATATTAATGCACATCCCTTCTCCAACCTGTTTCAAGCAGGGGTTACTTTTTGATGCAATGCTTGGTCTGTCTAAATTATTACATCAGGATTTGAGCCAATCGCAGTGGGTGTTTGTGCTGATCCACTCCAGTGACGTCCACTTTACACAAAGCAAAACAAAGCAGAGCAATGTATTTTTCCACTGGTAAAACGGTACTTTGCAAGAGTAAAACACCATTGCACTGGAAATTAAATATGCAAATTAAAACTAGGGGGGTCACTAAGACCCCAGCGGTAAAAACTGCCTACTGCTGCGGTGACGGCACCAAAAGACCATCGGTGCGGCTACCAGCTGTCTGCCGGATTGGTACCACAGCTGGATTTATGTCAGAGGGATGGTGGAATTCCGGATGTGGCCATGCCGGTGGATGGTGGTAAGGTGGCGCTGTTGCCAGCAGCAGCGCCACGCCGGTAGATCGCCACCGGATGTATTAGGAGAATAATATATCCTGGCGGTGTTCTGCTGGCGGATGCTGCTGCTGGCAGCAGCGCCCTGTCCGGTCTCCTGCCGGAGGACCCCCTGGCTACAGGTAATCGGGTGCTCCGGCAGGGGAGGAGGGTGTTGTGTGTGTGTGTGTATCTCTGTGCGTGTGTGTATGCGCGTGTATGTTGCATGTTGTGTGTGTGTGTGCATGTATGGATGTGTGAGGCCATTCACAGGACCCAGCAGTCTTGGCTGTCAATATGAATATCTATCGCAGAAGAATATTAAGGGGAAAATATTATATGAAATGTATAAAAAACATTCCCAGGTAGGGAATCAGCACAGTGCTCTCCAAGTGAGTTTAAAGAATATTACACTGACATAGTGGAATATCTGGGCTGTTTAAAGCTGGTGATGTCACTTCCTTTTATATTAGTTCCTACCTATGAACTCCTCAATGATGCCATGAATACACACACATCTACATTTAGAGGGAATAAGCAATCTTTCATATCAATCTATGTCTTACCAGCTTCTACACTTCCCACACCCAGGGTTGGAATTTTTCCTGCAATAATATTTCTGCAATTTGCTCTCCTTCACTCAATCATTCCCATTACTGCAGGTTCTTCACTTTTAAATGCATTTGGCTGTACTCTGGGGACATGAGCTTGAACCATTTCCCATATCTTGATGATATGATAGGCTTAGTGTAAAAATAAGGTCTGGATGTGTGCAGAGGGTGGACAATGATGATCGAACCACCTGTGTGAGCGACAGAGCTGCGTCATCGCAAAACATTGATGATTGAATCAGGGATGGAAGGACAGGAAGGCTGGCTCCAATCACCTATGAGATAATCAACTCAAGAACACAAAAGTACACAGCTGAGATGCAATCACTTGCCGTTGACGTAAACTCATCGTTATACATGAGTGGAAATCAATACTGAGAAAAACAGAGTGTATTGAGACACTAGATGGTATCAGATGACAGAGACCTGCTGACGCTAATGAAGCACATTTATAGGTCACGTATAATTAATTTATACAGTTCTCTCAATCTTTCCACACAGTTTGACAGGTTTGTGCAGAAAGACAAGAGCATCACTGATGAAGTTGATCCAAACCTCCCCGCCACCACCAAGAATACCAACACAGTAACTTTGACCATCAAGTTGTGCGTCAAGCAGTTGTTGCCTTTTGTCACCAGAATTCTGATGCGTTTGCCCTGTGCAGGGGATGTGGTTGAGAGATAATCTGTTCCACGTCATGGTACACACTGTCTTGAATGACATATGGGACAAAAATCCTCTCCATGGCTTTCTAATGCTGTGCTCTCCAGTTCCAAACTTTGTTGAATAGCCTTGTGCTGTTGTCCCAAAGTGGGCATCACCATCCTGCAAGCCCACAATAGGTTTCTCTCATTTTCAAGGTATCGAAGGGACACCCAGAGACCTCACCTCAAGACACATGTCAAAGCAAGGGTGACCCCCACACCAGCCCAATGACAAGAAAATGAATAGCAAGATAGGTAACACATGCACAGCTATTATATGAACAGAGCTTTGGAAAATGTGCTGTTTAAGTTTAATTACTCTGAGGGCAACAACGTCTATCTTCAAAGCTACACGCCTTTTACCTGCACCGTGCAGATGGGAGGGCTACTGGCCTCCTGTGTAGCCTTCCCCAGTTGGGATCCTGGCTCCACCCCGCCCAGAACATGTATATGACATGTGGGTAGACATGAATGTTTGTGTGCAGAGTTCTGTGTGATTGGTCCAGTGAAGGTGGTGGACACTGGTCCTCACATTTCTGTGTCCTACAAGGTGATGCATGGCTTTCTGCTCAGGATCTTTCTGGAACGTGGACGCTTAAACTACACACTCCCCTGCCTTGGTTCAAACATAAACTATCTTCTGGGAACTGAGAAGCTGATGTATGGTGCAACCAAGAGATCTTTTCTTCACAAACCACTTTCAAACCAGATTCCTACTGGTGTCTCATGTGGTGTCTACGTGTTAGGGATGCCCTTGCGTACAATTTTCACGTGAATGATTGTCGAACTGTATTTTGAATAACATCTCAAATGTTCAAGAAAATAGCAGAAGAAAAAAATGCAATTTCTCCCACTCCTAAAAGGAGCCTTGGATGGGCAGCAGAGCTTCATGACAATGGTCTGAGGTGGTTATGTCGGGTTATGCACCTCAAGGATTGGAGGTGACCCAGCAATTCAAAGCTGCAGTGATCTTCAACAAGCAAGGAGGATCTTTACATCAGTGCAGATCACAAGGAGAGACATCTAGGTTGACATTCTCCTATTATGATGATGAGTTAGTGCCGGCACATGGGAAAGCCGTGCTGATGTTGAGCTGTGAGGAGAATATCGCCTGGCTATGTGATTCAGTCGACTGCATCTTCAATAATCAGTGGTCGACTCCTCCCTGGTGAGGAACAGAGCACACCATCACGAAAGAACCTGTGTAAGACAGGGTCTCCCAATTAACTTATCAGGAGGACAGAGAGTCAGAACTCTTGATTCCTGGCGGTAGAGTCAGAGCTGCCGACTTTTGAACTGGGGAAGCAGGTTCGAGTCTCGGTGTCAGCTCAACATCCTGTGATTCTGGGAAAATCATTTAATCTCCCAGTGCCTGAATACAAACAACATCTGACCTTGTGTAATGTAATCTGGTGCTCATGTAAGCTGCTCTACTGCCCTTTGACTAAATGTGTGCTGCACAAAACAGAAAAAAAACCTAGGCCAGAGGAAGCTCTCAGCCTTCAAGTTACCACTAATGGTGGGTCTGCTTTGTCGCTGACCCTACCCATGCTGCAGGAAGCCAACATTAATCCCTCTAGTTTCCCTTAAATCTTGAGGATTCTTCATGGTCACTCCCTCTCCTGGGAATCATTTAAAGTTTGCGGAGAAGGACTTGTTGAAACTGGAACCATTTGAGTAATCCTGCTACTCTAAGCAGGTCAGAATTATTTATCTGGTCAGGGCCTCCAAATCAACTCAGGTGCCTATTCACAGAGGTAAATTAAGTCATAAATGTGATCTTACCAACAAAGCTACCTTGTTCATGTTTGCAGGAATTCACAAGGGGATTCCTGGAATCACTAAGTCTATGTACGGGTCCAGAGATCTCTGTCGCAGACTCAGAATTGTCTTCACCCATAAATCCCACTCAAGGGGTGGGCAAATAGGCATTCCAAGCCTTTCCAGGGCACGAGGAGCCTTTGAAGTTCAGGAGCATCTATATTTTTGGGCATTCATAAACTCCTTGCATCCACTTTCAGACCCAGATTTGGTGGGGTGCAAGGGAAGAGGTTCGTCTGTAGGGAAACAATTTCCACATAAGAGTGAAGTGCTAAATGGGGGTGCTTGTCCAATCAACAGGAGCCCAACAGTATTTGACCCCTAGACAACTTCAATTAATTCATTTTGGGGTTCAGTGATATTGGAATTTTCTGCTATTCCCAAAAAATCAATATTGGCCTTGATACGGGGGCATTGGTGTCAGATGGATAATATTGATGTTGTTTATGAGTTTGTTGGCCACCAAAGATTACTGATTGATTATCTGGGTTTGAGATGAAGGTCACTAGTACGCGTCAACAGTGATGCTATTGAAATGAGTGGCAGTGATTGCGGATGGCTTGGTTTGGCCTTAATGTGGTGCTTTAAGCTATGAACTTATGTCAGAACACAGCATCATTGTGGGTCATTTAAAGGGTGTAGATTATAGGCAGGATGGTGCTGAGCGTGCCATGAGACCTTAGCTCCTGTCCCTACAATCGGAATTCTGCAACTGCTTCAAAGCTGAACCATTTCGAAAAATGTACTAACATTTCACACGCTGCATCGATTGAAAGGGAGAGAGCAGAACAGTGCCATATCTACTAAGATTCGGGGATGACTTTCTCTCTCTCTGCCTCTGCACCTTAGGCTTCCATCCGCCAGTGCACAGACCCTGGTGCCATATTGTAAAGGTGTGTGCAATCTGTCAAGCATACGTTTGGTAGTGCAATGGGACCCTTCCGGTGCACAAACTATGCTTTAATGCAGTTTTCACTTCGCACATGTGCTGTACAATATAACAGAAATAAAAAATTGGAAAAATATGGAGATTCTTAAAACTTGCTCTATTGTTACACCGACCTAGAGGAGGTGTTATTATTTTGGTGTCAACACATGTCTACAAATGTTTGTAGGTAGGAATTTACATGACAAAACCATTGTTGGCTGCGTGGGAAGGCCAATGCACCATCACTGGTACACCACTTTGACGCAAAGTGCTGAATAGCAGTGCAGAGCACCACTTTCGGTTACTGTAGGCAACTTTCCAATACAAATCATGATTTATGTTGGAAAGCAAATCCCATCACAATGCTTTACCTACCTTCAAAAGTAACACAAACTCTATACAAAGTTTAAGTACATGTGGGTGAATGCCTTGAGGATTAACATCAATCGTGAGCCAGGTCTCCAGTTCTATGAGCTCTGTTGGTGACCTAGACAGCTGCCGGTGATGACTTTCTACCCCCGCCCCACCTTCTCAGTCTATCACACAAACAATTCTCTAACTGGGCAAAATGTGTGGTTTGTCAGTTTTGCACAACTTTGAGAAACCTTACCATAGACATGCCATTGTTAGGACTTTACATAAAGCCTTTTACCACTTCAAGACGGCCAGAGCTGGAGAACCAGGTTTGAGTCTCAGCATTGGCTCAACATCCTGTGATTCTGGGAAAATCTGTTAATCTCCCTGGGGCTACCGAAAATGAATGTGTCCTTGTATAACATAACTGGTGCTCACGTAAAGTGCTCCAAAAACCTGTGGCTTAGGTTGGCCTTATATAAAAATACATTTAAATAAACCTCCATGTTCGCTATCGAGTTTCTTCGAGAAAAAATCTTTCTTGACTCTCGGACCGGGTGAGCTTCCAAGATTTGGCTAAGATAAGACTAGCTTGCTATATCTCAAGCTCCACCCCCCAAATAGGGTGACCACCGTCCATAATTTTCTCGGACTGCCCGTAATTTCGCCCTGCCGTCCGTTGTCTGTGATGAAAGGTTTAACGGACAGCATTTGTCTGTAATTTTAGCCTTTCATCTAAAGGAAAAAATTGACAAAATGTAATTAGGACAGAGCAGTTTCCCGAGCTGAATTGAAAGGCAGGGAGTCTCCTATCCTCTGAGGGGGAGAGGGGTAGACGGATAAGAATCAGACCCTCTTGCCAAGGGGTCTCCTTCCATAAAGAAATGCAAATGTGTGGCAAATGGTAAATCTGAAAATGCAAAGGGGCTTGACAACCTGCATTGACTTTAATCAAAGGAGTCACTTGAAGCTTGATGCCAAAGATATTTTCTTTTAGAGAGGTACTGTAAGTGTGTTCCAAGGTGAGCTGTGGAGTGTGTGGTTTTAATGGACAGTTATGAAAAATGTCTGTATATTATTGAAATTTGTATTTTATAAGGACTTTTTTTATTTAACCAAAGTGTATTTGTGCATTGTGTCGCAGCCCATATTGTGATGTGTGTAATATATGTTTAAAATAAGGATTTACATGTTCACAGTTCTTTCAGGGACCTTGGTATCTCATAGTGCTAACAAACATTGGCAAAGCCAATAGGTCTACTCTATGCAAGAGTTATTGGCTTTGCTAATGTGTTTTAACCATGTTATACATCAGAGTGGCTGTTGTTGAGCATGGCTAAAAGTTTGTGGGATAGAGGAGAGTGTTGCGAAGTGTCGCAGAGTGGAGTAGAGTGTTGTAGAGTGTTGTAGAGTGGAGTGGCAAAGAGTGTCATATTTAGGAGTGGCAGACTGTGGAATGGCGTGTAGTGGCATATAGTGGGGTGCTATGCAGTGGAGTTGACTGATGTAGAGCACATTGGTGTAGAGTGTTGCAGAATATAGAGGTGTAGAGTGAAGTGGCATTGAATTCAGCGTCATAGAATTTACCGGCGTACAATATAGTATCATAGAATGCAGAGGCATTAGAGTGGTGCACAGTAGAGTGGAGTGGTGCAGAGTAGAGTAGCATAGAGTTCAGCAGCATAGGGTAGAGTGGCGTCCAATAGACGGGCAGAGTGTGCAGTAGTGTGGTGTGGTATACAGTGCAGTTTGTATAGTGCAGCATAGACCATAGTGGCATAGAGTGTGGTGGTGTAGAGTGGTGCAGAGTAGAGTATAGTGCTGTAGAGTGCAGTGGCATAGAGTGGAGTGATGCTGAGTAAAGTGGCATAGAGTGCAGTGACACAGAGTGTAGTGGTGTAGAGTGGTGCAGAGTAGAGTATAGTGCTGTAGAGTGCAGTGACATAGAGTGGAGTGGTGTAGAGTGGTGTACAGTAGAGTATAGTGTCTTAGAGTGCAGTGTCATAGAGTAGAGTGGTGCAGCATGGTGCAGAGTAGAATAGCGTAGAGTGGTGCAGAGTAGAGTTTAGTGCTGTAGAGTGCAGTGGCATAGAGTGGAGTAGTGTAGAGTGGTGTACAGTAGAGTATAGTGCCATAGAGTGCAGTGGCATAGAGTGGAGTGGTGTAGAGTGGTGTACAGTAGAGAATAGTGCCGTAGAGTACAGTGGCATAGAGTGGAGTGATGCTGAGTAAAGTGGCACAGAGTGCAGTGGCATTGAGTGTAGTGATGCTGAGTAAAGTGGCATAGAGTGCAGTGGTGCAGAGTAGAGTATAGTGCTGTAGAGTGGTGCAGAGTAGGATAGCGTAGAGTGGTGCAGAGTAGAGTATAGTGCTGTAGAGTGCAGTGGCATAGAGTGGAGTGATGCTGAGTAAAGTGGCACAGAGTGCAGTGGCATAGAGTGTAGTGATGCTGAGTAAAGTGGCATAGAGTGCAGTGGTGCAGAGTAGAGTATAGTGCTGTAGAGTGCAGTGGCATAGAGTGGAGTGGTGTAGAGTGGTGTACAGTAGAGTATAGTGCTGTAGAGTGCAGTGGCATAGAGTGGAGTGGTGTAGAGTGGTGTACAGTAGAGTATAGTGCCGCAGAGTACAGTGGCATAGAGTGGAGTGGTGTAGCATGGTGCAGAGTAGGATAGCGTAGAGTGGTGCAGAGTAGAGTATAGTGCTGTAGAGTGCAGTGGCATAGAGTGGAGTGATGCTGAGTAAAGTGGCACAGAGTGCAGTGGCATAGTGTGTAGTGGTGTAGAGTGGTGCAGAGTAGAGTATAGTGGTGTAGAGTGCAGTGGCATAGAGTGCAGTGGCATAGGGTGCAGTGGTGTAGAGTGGTGCAGAGTAGAATAGTGTAGAGTGGTGCAGAGTAGAGTATAGTGATGTAGAGTGCAGTGGCATAGAGTGGAGTGATGCTGAGTAAAGTGGCATAGAGTGCAGTGGTGTAGAGTGGTGTAGAGTATAGTGCTGTAGAGTGCAGTGGCATAGAGCGTAGTGGTGTAGAGTGGTGTAGAGTAGAGTATAGTGATGCAGAGTGCAGTGGCAGAGAGTGTAGTGGTGTAGAGTGGTGCAGAGTAGAGTATAGTGATGTAGAGTGCAGTGGCATAGAGTGGAGTGGCATAGAGTGATCTAGAGTAGAGTATAGTTCTGTAGAGTGCAGTGGCATAGAGTGGAGTGGTGTAGAGTGGTGTAGAGTATAGTGCTGTAGAGTGCAGTGGCATAGAGTGCAGTGGTGCAGAGTAGAGTATAGTGCTGTAGCGTGGTGCAGAGTAGAATAGCGTAGAGTGGTGCAGAGTAGAGTATAGTGCTGTAGAGTGCAGTGGCATAGAGTGGAGTGATGCTGAGTAAAGTGGCACAGAGTACAGTGGCATAGAGTGTAGTGGTGTAGAGTGGTGCAGAGTAGAGTATAGTTCTGTAGAGTGCAGTGGCATAGAGTGCAGTGGCATAGGGTGCAGTGGTGTAGAGTGGTGCAGAGTAGAGTATAGTGATGTAGAGTGCAGTGGCATAGAGTGGAGTGGTGTGGAGTGGTGTAGAGTATAGTGCTGTAGAGTGCACTGGCATAGAGCGTAGTGGTGTAGAGTGGTGTAGAGTAGAGTATAGTGATGCAGAGTGCAGTGGCAGAGAGTGTAGTGGTGTAGAGTGGTGCAGAGTAGAGTATAGTGCACTAGAGTGAAGTGGCATAGAGTGGAGTTGTGTAGAGTGGTGTTCAGTAGAGTATAGTGCCGTAGAGTACAGTGGCATAGAGTGGAGTGGTGTAGCGTGGTGCAGAGTAGGATAGCGTAGAGTGGTGCAGAGTAGAGTATAGTGCTGTAGAGTGCAGTGGCATAGAGTGGAGTGATGCTGAGTAAAGTGGCACAGAGTACAGTGGCATAGAGTGTAGTGGTGTAGAGTGGTGCAGAGTAGAGTATAGTTCTGTACAGTGCAGTGGGATAGAGTGCAGTGGCATAGGGTGCAGTGGTGTAGAGTGGTGCAGAGTAGAGTATAGTGATGTAGAGTGCAGTGGCATAGAGTGGAGTGGTGTGGAGCGGTGTAGAGTATAGTGCTGTAGAGTGCACTGGCATAGAGCGTAGTGGTGTAGAGTAGTGTAGAGTAGAGTATAGTGATGCAGATTGCAGTGGCAGAGAGTGTAGTGGTGTAGAGTGGTGCAGAGTAGAGTATAGTGCTGTAGAGTGCAGTGGCATAGAGTGGAGTGATGCTGAGTAAAGTGGCACAGAGTGCAGTGGCATAGAGTGTAGTGATGCTGAGTAAAGTGGCATAGAGTGCAGTGGTGCAGAGTAGAGTATAGTGCTGTAGAGTGCAGTGGCATAGAGTGGAGTGGTGTAGAGTGGTGTACAGTAGAGTATAGTGCCATAGAGTGCAGTGGCATAGAGTGGAGTGGTGTAGAGTGGTGTACAGTAGAGTATAGTGCCGTAGAGTACAGTGGCATAGAGTGGAGTGGTGTAGCATGGTGCAGAGTAGGATAGCGTAGAGTGGTGCAGAGTAGAGTATAGTTCTGTAGAGTGCAGTGGCATACAGTGCAGTGGCATAGGGTGCAGTGGTGTAGAGTGGTGCAGAGTATAGTATAGTGATGTAGAGTGCAGTGGCATAGAGTGGAGTGGTGTGGAGTGGTGTAGAGTATAGTGCTGTAGAGTGCACTGGCATAGAGCGTAGTGGTGTAGAGTGGTGTAGAGTAGAGTATAGTGATGCAGAGTGCAGTGGCAGAGAGTGTAGTGGTGTAGAGTGGTGCAGATTAGAGTATAGTGCTGTAGAGTGCAGTGGCATAGAGTGGAGTGATGCTGAGTAAAGTGGCACAGAGTGCAGTGGCATAGTGTGTAGTGGTGTAGAGTGGTGCAGAGTAGAGTATAGTGGTGTAGAGTGCAGTGGCATAGAGTGCAGTGGCATAGGGTGCAGTGGTGTAGAGTGGTGCAGAGTAGAATAGTGTAGAGTGGTGCAGAGTAGAGTATAGTGATGTAGAGTGCAGTGGCATAGAGTGGAGTGATGCTGAGTAAAGTGGCATAGAGTGCAGTGGCATAGAGTGGAGTGGCATAGAGTGATGTAGAGTATAGTTCTGTAGAGTGCAGTGGCATAGAGTAGAGTGGTGTAGAGTGGTGTAGAGTATAGTGCTGTAGAGTGCAGTGGCATAGAGCGTAGTGGTGTAGAGTGGTGTAGAGTAGAGTATAGTGATGCAGAGTGCAGTGGCAGAGAGTGTAGTGGTGTAGAGTGGTGCAGAGAAGAGTATAGTGATGTAGAGTGCAGTGGCATAGAGTGGAGTGGCATAGAGTGATCTAGAGTAGAGTATAGTTCTGTAGAGTGCAGTGGCATAGAGTGGAGTGGTGTAGAGTGGTGTAGAGTATAGTGCTGTAGAGTGCAGTGGCATAGAGCGTAGTGGTGTAGACGGGTGTAGAGTAGAGTATATTGATGCAGAGTGCAGTGGCATAGGGTGCAGTGGTGTAGAGTGGTGCAGAGTAAAGTATAGTGATGTAGAGTGCAGTGGCATAGAGTGGAGTGGTGTGGAGTGGTGTAGAGTATAGTGCTGTAGAGTGCAGTGGCATAGAGAGTAGTGGTGTAGAGTGGTGTAGAGTAGAGTATAGTGATGCAGAGTGCAGTGGCAGAGAGTGTAGTGGTGTAGAGTGGTGCAGAGTAGAGTATAGTGATGTAGAGTGCAGTGGCATAGAGTGGAGTGGTGTGGAGTGGTGTAGAGTATAGTGCTGTAGAGTGCAGTGGCATAGAGCGTAGTGGTGTAGAGTGGTGTAGAGTAGAGTATAGTGATGCAGAGTGCAGTGGCAGAGAGTGTAGTGGTGTAGAGTGGTGCAGAGTAGAGTATAGTGATGTAGAGTGCAGTGGCATAGAGTGGAGTGGCATAGAGTGATCTAGAGTAGAGTATAGTTCTGTAGAGTGCAGTGGCATAGAGTGGAGTGGTGTAGAGTGGTGTAGAGTATAGTGCTGTAGAGTGCAGTGGCATAGAGTGCAGTGGTGCAGAGTAGAGTATAGTGCTGTAGCGTGGTGCAGAGTAGGATAGCGTAGAGTGGTGCAGAGTAGAGTATAGTGCTGTAGAGTGCAGTGGCATAGAGTGGAGTGATGCTGAGTAAAGTGGCACAGAGTACAGTGGCATAGAGTGTAGTGGTGTAGAGTGGTGCAGAGTAGAGTATAGTTCTGTAGAATGCAGTGGCATAGAGTGCAGTGGCATAGGGTGCAGTGGTGTAGAGTGGTGCAGAGTAGAGTATAGTGATGTAGAGTGCAGTGGCATAGAGTGGAGTGGTGTGGAGTGGTGTAGAGTATAGTGCTGTAGAGTGCACTGGCATAGAGCGTAGTGGTGTAGAGTGGTGTAGAGTAGAGTATAGTGATGCAGAGTGCAGTGGCAGAGAGTGTAGTGGTGTAGAGTGGTGCAGAGTAGAGTATAGTGCTCTAGAGTGAAGTGGCATAGAGTGGAGTTGTGTAGAGTGGTGTTCAGTAGAGTATAGTGCCGTAGAGTACAGTGGCATAGAGTGGAGTGGTGTAGCGTGGTGCAGAGTAGGATAGCGTAGAGTGGTGCAGAGTAGAGTATAGTGCTGTAGAGTGCAGTGGCATAGAGTGGAGTGATGCTGAGTAAAGTGGCACAGAGTACAGTGGCATAGAGTGTAGTGGTGTAGAGTGGTGCAGAGTAGAGTATAGTTCTGTAAAGTGCAGTGGTATAGAGTGCAGTGGCATAGGGTGCAGTGGTGTAGAGTGGTGCAGAGTAGAGTATAGTGATGTAGAGTGCAGTGGCATAGAGTGGAGTGGTGTGGAGTGGTGTAGAGTATAGTGCTGTAGAGTGCACTGGCATAGAGCGTAGTGGTGTAGAGTGGTGTAGAGTAGAGTATAGTGATGCAGAGTGCAGTGGCAGAGAGTGTAGTGGTGTAGAGTGGTGCAGAGTAGAGTATAGTGCTCTAGAGTGAAGTGGCATAGAGTGGAGTTGTGTAGAGTGGTGTTCAGTAGAGTATAGTGCCGTAGAGTACAGTGGCATAGAGTGGAGTGGTGTAGCGTGGTGCAGAGTAGGATAGCGTAGAGTGGTGCAGAGTAGAGTATAGTGCTGTAGAGTGCAGTGGCATAGAGTGGAGTGATGCTGAGTAAAGTGGCACAGAGTACAGTGGCATAGAGTGTAGTGGTGTAGAGTGGTGCAGAGTAGAGTATAGTTCTGTAGAGTGCAGTGGCATAGAGTGCAGTGGCATAGGGTGCAGTGGTGTAGAGTGGTGCAGAGTAGAGTATAGTGATGTAGAGTGCAGTGGCATAGAGTGGAGTGGTGTGGAGTGGTGTAGAGTATAGTGCTGTAGAGTGCAGTGACATAGAGTGGAGTGGTGTAGAGTGGTGCAGAGTAGAGTATAGTGATGCAGAGTGCAGTGGCAGAGAGTGTAGTGGCATAGAGTGATCTAGAGTAGAGTATAGTTCTGCAGAGTGCAGTGGCATAGAGCGGAGTGGTGTAGAGTGGTGTAGAGTAGAGTATAGTGATGCAGAGTGCAGTGGCATAGAGTGGAATGGCATAGAGTGGTCTAGAGTAGAGTATAGTTCTGTAGAGTGCAGTGGCACAGAGTGGAGTGATGCTGAGTAAAGTGGCATAGAGTGCAGTGGCACAGAGTATTGTGGTGTAGAGTGGTGTAGAGTATAGTGCTGTAGAGTGCAGTGGCATAGAGTGGAGTGGTGTAGAGTGGTGTAGAGTATAGTGCTGTAGAGTGCAGTGGCATAGAGCGTAGTGGTGTAGACGGGTGTAGAGTAGAGTATATTGATGCAGAGTGCAGTGGCAGAGAGTGTAGTGGTGTAGAGTGGTGTAGAGTATAGTTCTGTAGAGTGCAGTGGCACAGAGTGGAGTGATGCTGAGTAAAGTGGCATATTGTGCAGTGGCACAGAGTATTGTGGTGTAGAGTGGTGCAGAGTAGAGTATAGTGATGCAGAGTGCAGTGGCAGAGAGTGTAGTGGCATAGAGTGATCTAGAGTAGAGTATAGTTCTGCAGAGTGCAGTGGCATAGAGCGGAGTGGTGTAGAGTGGTGTAGAGTAGAGTATAGTGATGCAGAGTGCAGTGGCAGAGAGTGTAGTGGTGTAGAGTGGTGTAGAGTAGAGTATAGTGATGCAGAGTGCAGTGGCATAGAGTGGAATGGCATAGAGTGATCTAGAGTAGAGTATAGTTCTGTAGAGTGCAGTGGCACAGAGTGGAGTGATGCTGAGTAAAGTGGCATAGAGTGCAGTGGCACAGAGTATTGTGGTGTAGAGTGGTGCAGAGTAGAATAGCATAAAAGAGTAAATAAATGCACTGATAATGTGATGGGGTATGGCCTCTCTTGGGTGTGTCCGTAAAACTAAAGTTTGTTCTTGAAATTTTGTCCTGAATTTTGACCCTTCGTCCTGAATATTTTACAGTCCTGTGCAGAATTTGCCTCCATGCCAGTTGGCCACCGTACCCACAACTAACCTTCATGTTGACGCAATGTAAGGGGCCTTGAATCTCAGACTCAGTAAATGGACTCAGAGTCCCTCTCACATCAGATGCCCCGAGGACTCAGATCACACGGCTTGAGAACGGCAGCAGAGCCCGGGGTTCAGCACATCTGCTGTAGTTTAAGTAAAACAAGTTATGTTGATTGCCTTGTGTGTCTGGGCCCAGGAATGGTGCGCTGCTTGGAGCAGCAGCACAGACACGCTGAGCCGCCGGAAGTACGTGCAGTTTGCTGTTGGCAGAAGACGGGCACGTGCAAGAATGCGAGGCATGGCATGGCTGGCACGCCCTGACGTCATCACTCACTTCCTGTGGCGGGAGGGCAGAGGGTGTGTGAACCAACCCTAACCTCTGCACAGTTGGCCGCACGTTGCTTGCAGTCACCTGTGCTTTTATACAAAGTGTGAGTGCTTAACGGCGGATGCAAATATTAAAGCCCTTATTTACTATCGGTGTAAGCAGCGGGGACAGAAGGTCAAGGTGCTGTGTTGTGTGAACAGCACAGAGGTGCACCCTGGCATATTTACCGAGGTATGGGCGCAGATTTACAGTGCTTTTGCGTCTGGGTTGTGGCACCTTTTTTCCTTAAAATGCACTCTGAGATTTACAAAGCCACCCAAAGTTGATTTGCGTGTAGTGAAGTGGTATAGAGTGGTGCAGAGTAGAGTATAGTGCTGTAGAGTGCAGTGGCATAGAGTGGAGTGATGCTGAGTAAAGTGGCTTAGTAAATACAAATTAAAGCAGCGCATAGCGCTGCCTTGCATTACTGGCATCAGGGAGGCGTTCCATGATCCGTGCATGGGCGTTTCTGTGCACCGCCTCTGCATTTCAATCCATGATCTACGATAACCAGCCAGGGAACACTTTCCCGCCTCCAGGTAACACAGGGCGGCGTATACAACGTGTATGTACTAAGGCGCGCAGGGTCATGCGAATCAACTTTCCGTGGCTTAGTAAATCTCAAAATGTATTTTTCATCGGGGTTGCAACAAAAAAAGGAGACGCAACCCTGACACAAAATCTTTGTATATCTTAGCCGATGTACTCAATGAAATCCAGTAATGTTGGCATATTAGAAAATACAAGACATATTACATACACGGATGAGACCATTGCGTGGCAAGGTTGGAGCATGGGGCATCCTTCTTCTTGGCAGCTGAGGCGGTCTCTCTGTTGAGTCTGCCATTAGCAGGACCTTTTGATTTTACTAACACTATATATAATATACCTATAGAGGCTTATAGCCACTCAGGTTCCACTATCGATCTGCGATTGTGCTGTTCATATAGAGCGTGCAGCGTGGGACAGTGGGTCAGCCCACTTCAGCCATTGGTTAACTTTACACTGGGTGATCACGTACTGCACTTTCTCTAGGGGCAAATTCACACAAAAAGTAGTTCCCGCAAGTGGCAGGACATACAATGGCATTGCGTGTTTTTGAAGCCAGAAAATATTTGTGTTTTTAGCCACTTTTGGGTTTTTTCAGATTGAAGACGGCCCGGCAGCTTCAATAATATATTCTGTAAAAATCCTTGTACAACTAAATGAGTTTTGACAAACCCAAAACGTGGATGGCCAATAAAAGATTATTCGATTTGCTAATGCTTATTGCTTTCAGTGAGGAGTTCAGTGCCCTCTACCCATTGTTTTAAGTAGGCTTAAATAGATAGGGAGGTCTCTTAAGGAGATGTGGCCTGTAAACCATAACTAAAACTGTTTATGAGACGCATTACCTTTCTAACTACGGTCGAATATGGCATCCTGTGTTTTCTGGTCACAGATTATAGTTTGGATCTGCTACCCTCCTAAGGTGATCTCCCAGCTGTGCTAAAATATGTATATATTCTTGGCATCAGAGCTTAAAGTGGCCTTATATGTAATAGTTGGGCTAATAAACAAAGTGATGATTTCTAAAACCTCCAGCACAAACTGAGACAAAACAATATAAATGAATGTTGTCTCCCATAACATGTTATATTCTTGGACCTTTTTGCTCAATCTCTCTGCAGCTTTTCCAAAATGGGTGCATTTTTTAAGTATAAAAGGTGTGCACTTTGGAGCTTGGCTAGAGAAGGATTTCTTGTCTGTTGGAGCTCTATTGTTTCAAACGCAGTAGAGTGGGCTTTGGGACAACCTCTTGCTCATGATTGGCTGGCTTGTTGCATCACTCACTTCCTTGCTCCTGTTCCCATGGTTTTCCTCCTTGTTACTGTCCACAACCAATGTCAACCATTGTTTTGCAGCGGACTATCTTCCCCGACTCTCTCTCTCCTGCTCCATTATTTCCCATCCGCTCGTCCTTAACCCTCCCCATCTGACCACCCGCTGAGTGCCCGCATGAGCTCTCTTCTCCTTCTACTACTGTACTTACTATTAGACAGGCTCAGGGCTTTCATACCATAAACATCCACCATCATTATCTGGCTTGAAATCAGGGGAGGACTGGTAGGTGGAGCTGCAGAAAACCCACCTCAGGGAGATCGATGAATCTGTATCAACTCCAGGGGAGGCGGCACCGGCCCCTTCTCCGACTCCTCTGGTGATAGCTCAGTCCTTCTGACTGATCCTTCCGCCTCCTACAGAACCTTTGCTTCTGGCAGCAGGAATCCTGGGAGGGTCTCATTTTAAGGTGGGCACAACAATAGATTGTTTAAATATATAATACACATAACAAATTATAAATACCTGCTGACTAGGTCATTCTTATAGCCTTGAGTGGCCGCGACTAATCCAAATTGTCACATATTCTGGATTGTGATTGTTAGTAATTGTGCTTGTTCTGTCAGAGGCACTAGCAGTGCAAGCGGTAGGGGCCTCCTAAAATGGGACCCCCTTTTTATCACAAAGTAAGCATTGTTCCCCCCATCTGAAGGTTCATCACTGAACATCCACCACTGAAGCCGGAAAGCCAGAGTCTTGACTGTGCTATTCTGGTATGCCATCAGCTCCCTAATCAATGACCCAAACCCCATTGGTATATACTCTTTGTTCTTACTTTTTAAAACAGAAGTACTGGCAGACAGCGAAAGTTGTCGTTGTCAAGCTTAAAAATTGTTGAAATAAAATGCGTTGTCGCTGTTGTTCGGCCATGTATCAGCAAAACAAAAATAACAGAGTAGATATTGGAAAACCAATAGATCTTGCCTTTCGTGCTGGTTCAATGATACCTGCTTGCTACTGCAAGAAGCAAGCATATGCCACAAAAAGAAAATATGGCTCCACTTAAAAGTGCAGCAAACAACTAGATGATGGCTGAGATGCTTGAATTCATCTCAGTCACTTGCAAGCTTGGGCTGCATTCCAGTTAACTGTTTGTCACCCGCCACGCCACTCTAGACAAAGGCCCGCCTCATTCACTTCAGTACTGACCCTGTTCATTATGGCAGCAGCCTGTCCTGAACTGCCAGGCAAGGGCCACTCCAGAAGGGAGCACAAGCAACCCCAGGCAGGTTTCAACCAGCTTAGGTGTCACCTGTGAGCTATACCTTGAGTTCTATGGCACAGTGCGCAAAGGACGCGCATCTTGGCATGCCCATCACACTTAACAATGGCCACCATATGCTTGGAATACAAATAATAAACATAAATAAATTAACCATCATATATAAATTTAATGGAAAATACATGCGCTTCCTAGCAGGCACGTTTACTTCGTAGAGGTACAGGGAGTGCAGAATTATTAGGCAAGTAGTATTTTTGAGGATTAATTTTATTATTGAACAACAACCATGTTCTCAATGAACCCAAAAAACTCATTAATATCAAAGCTGAATATTTTTGGAAGTAGTTTGTAGTTTGTTTTTAGTTTTAGCTATGTTAGGGGGATATCTGTGTGTGCAGGTGACTATTACTGTGCATAATTATTAGGCAACTTAACAAAAAAAAATATATACCCATTTCAATTATTTATTATTACCAGTGAAACCAATATAACATCTCAACATTCACAAATATACATTTCTGACATTCAAAAACAAAACAAAAACAAATCAGTGACCAATATAGCCACCTTTCTTTGCAAGGACACTCAAAAGCCTGCCATCCATGGATTCTGTCAGTGTTTTGATCTGTTCACCATCAACATTGCGTGCAGCAGCAACCACAGCCTCCCAGACACTGTTCAGAGAGGTGTACTGTTTTCCCTCCTTGTAAATCTCACATTTGATGATGGACCACAGGTTCTCAATGGGGTTCAGATCAGGTGAACAAGGAGGCCATGTCATTAGATTTCCTTCTTTTATACCCTTTCTTGCCAGCCACGCTGTGGAGTACTTGGACGCGTGTGATGGAGCATTGTCCTGCATGAAAATCATGTTTTTCTTGAAGGATGCAGACTTCTTCCTGTACCACTGCTTGAAGAAGGTGTCTTCCAGGAACTGGCAGTAGGACTGGGAGTTGAGCTTGACTCCATCCTCAACCCGAAAAGGCCCCACAAGCTCATCTTTGATGATACCAGCTCAAACCAGTACTCCACCTCCACCTTGCTGGCGTCTGAGTCGGACTGGAGCTCTCTGTCCTTTACCAATCCAGCCACGGGCCCATCCATCTGGCCCATCAAGACTCACTCTCATTTCATCAGTCCATAAAACCTTAGAAAAATCAGTCTTGAGATATTTATTGGCCCAGTCTTGACGTTTCAGCTTGTGTGTCTTGTTCAGTGGTGGTCGTCTTTCAGCCTTTCTTACCTTGGCCATGTCTCTGAGTATTGCACACCTTGTGCTTTTGGGCACTCCAGTGATGTTGCAGCTCTGAAATATGGCCAAACTGATGGCAAGTGGCATCGTGGCAGCTGCACGCTTGACTTTTCTCAGTTCATGGGCAGTTATTTTGCGCCTTGGTTTTTCCACACGCTTCTTGCGACCCTGTTGACTATTTTGAATGAAACGCTTGATTGTTCGATGATCACGCTTCAGAAGCTTTGCAATTTTAAGAGTGCTGCATCCCTCTGCAAGATATCTCACTATTTTTGACTTTTCTGAGCCTGTCAAGTCCTTCTTTTGACCCATTTTGCCAAAGGAAAGGAAGTTGCCTAATAATTATGCACACCTGATATAGGGTGTTGATGTCATTAGACCACACCCCTTCTCATTACAGAGATGCACATCACCTAATATGCTTAATTGGTAGTTGGCTTTCGAGCCTATACAGCTTGGAGTAAGACAACATGCATAAAGAGGATGATGTGGTCAAAATACTCATTTGCCTAATAATTCTGCACTCCCTGTATATAAATCATGTTTTAGTTTAAAATGTATATCGTAGCAAAATATGATTCTTATTGGCACAGAAAAAAGTACAGTTGTCTCTTACCCTAACCTGAATACATAGCTTAACCATGGCAAAAAAATAAAAATAAAAAAGGAAAGGAAAGGAACAGAAAGAAAAAAAAGGCATTAGAAGAGGACAATATTGGCCATCTGCCGAGGACTGGAGTGACTGAAGTGAAGTGTCAGGACTGTAGACTGAAGTCTGAAGTTTGATGAGCAAATGTGATAGGGCAAAATACCCTCGTTTACAGCGCAAGAGAGCCAATGCTTGAAGAGGGCTGTGCGCACCGCCCAATGCCTTATGATGTGATGGGCGTGAGCAAAATATGAATGACAATTGAAGAGACCAATGAATGAGGACAACCTCACAACCACCCTATCTATGTATACAAGTATGTACATCTTATTTATACATTTTTATGCTGTGGTGAGACAGCTACAGGTATGTCCAGTCCATATCGAAAAAAGCTAAATGAAAACAATGTTTACAAGCATTGGTAATGCCAATGGCTCTGGTGTGTATTTGATAATTCCTTAATGTTTCTATTCATGCAGTCACTTACCCAGCTTTCAATTTTGCTCATCCATCAATCCACACACTCAGTAAGGCATAATTCGTCCACTGAGTTAATCATCCTCGCACTCATATTGACTGAGCTTTTCATTCACTGACCCATCCATCCACAATTCCACACACATAAACTCACTACGAAATGAAGTGTTTCTTTCGCTTATAAGCCTGTCCTGTTAACTCTGCCAGTAGTTTGTGAGGGTTTTGAGAATATTTTCATTAGTGTGCACCCTCTGGTTTGTGAGGAGTGTCAAAGTACTGATGGAGGTATGTGCTTGCTAGTCTGCCAGGGATTTGAAGGTTCTCCCAGTGATGTGTTGGTAATATGTGGCTTCTATTCTGTGAGGGCTGTGAGACTCCAAATGTTGTGTGAGACTGAAATGTATGGGGGGAGGGAATGCTGTCAGTAGTGTTGGACTGTTATTTTTAAGGGGTGTGAGTTCAGTCTCTAATGTGTGACTACAGGTATCTGAGAGCTGTGAGAGTACATTTGGTAGTGATTGTCTACGGGAAACATCCTTTATGCCGACTTTTTTATAACGAAGTCCTGGTTAACGAAAGCGGAACAACGCTTTCTTTAACCACAACTTCGTTATTTTGTGCCTTAACCACGCATGTCCTGTACAACGAACATGCATGGTTAAGGTACAAACAAGGGAGTCGGCTGAGGAGGATGATGCAGATGAGGCGACGACTCAGGTAAGTGGGGGGTTTTAGGTTTTGGGGAGGGGGTCGGGGGTTTTAGGTTTTGGGGTGGGGTTGGGGGGTGGGGCGTTTTTGGTTTTGGGGAGGGGGACGGGGGGGGTCGGGGTTTTAGGTTTTGGGGTGGGGTTGGGGGGGTGGGGCCTTTTTGGTTTTGGGGAGGTGTGGGGGGTCGGGGTTTCAGGTTTTGGGGTGGGGTTTGGGGGGGGTGGGGCGTTTTTGGTTTTGGGGAGGGGGTGGGGGGTCGGGGTGTTAGGTTTTGGGGTGGGGTTGGGGGGGTGGGGCGTTTTTGGTTTTGGGGAGGGGGTGGGGGGGTTGGGGTTTTAGGTTTTGGGGTCGGGTTGGGGGGTGGGGCGTTTTTGGTTTTGGGGAGGGGGTGGGAGGTCGGGGTTTTAGGTTTTGGGGTGGGGTAGGAGGGGTGGGGTGAGGCATGCAGGATCAATGGGTGCCTGTTACTAATGACTTTACCAGGAATGCCTTTACAACGAAATATCGTTGTTAAGGCATTCGTGGTAAAGGCATTAGTAGTAACAACGAGGTCGGTGTCCAACCTCGTTGTTTAGGCACCCGTTGTTTTGTCAGTCGGCATTCCATCGTACAACCCTTCCAGTGGTGTGTGCTGGTACTCTGTGAGGGGTGTGAGAGTGCTTCCGGCAGTGTGTGCTGGTACTCTGTGAGGGGTGTGACAGTGCTTCCAGTGGTGTGTGCTGGTATTCTGTGAGGGGTGTGAGAGTGCATTTGGTACTGTTTGTCTTCTACCTTCATGGGTGTGGGAAGACTGGCAGTAGTGAAATACTATGAGCATGTGAGGGCTGTAAGAATACTTCCAATGGTGTGTGCTGGTACTCGGAGAGGGGGTGTGAGAATGCTTCCAGCAGTGTGTGCTGGTACTTAGTGAGGGGTGTGAGAGTGCTTCTAGCGCTGTGTGCTGGTACTCTGTGAGGGGTGTGAGAGTGCTTACAGCGGTGTGTGCTGGTACTCTGTGAGGGGTGTAAGACTGCTTTGAATGATGTGTGCTGGTACTCTGTGAGGGCTGTAAGAATGCTTCCAGTGGTGTGTGCTGGTACTCTGTGAGGGTTGTGAGAGTCCTTCCAGTGGTGTGTGCTGGTACTCTGTGAGGGGTGTAAAACTGCTTCGAATGGTGTGTGCTAGTACTCTGTGAGGGCTGTAAGAATGCTTCCAGTGGTGCGTGCTGGTACTCTGTGAGGGTTGTGAGATTCCTTCCAGTGGTGTGTGCTGGTACTCTGTGAGGGGTGTGAGAGTGCTTCCAGCAGTGTGTGCTGGTACTTTGGGGTGGCTGTCAGAATGCTTCCATGTGTGTGTGCTAGTACTCTGTGAGGAGTGTATGACTGCTTCCAGGGGTGTGCCCTGGTGCTCTGTGAGGGGTGAAAGACTGCTTCCAGTGGTGTGTGCTGGTACTCTGTGAGGGGGTGAGAGTGATTCCAGCAGTGTGTGCTTGTACTTAGTGAGGGGTGTAAGAGTACTTCCAGCGGTGTGTGCTGGTACTCTGTGAGGGGTGTAGAGTGCTTCCAGCGGTGAGTGAGGGTACTCTGCGAGGGGTGTAAGACTGCTTCGAATGGTGTGTGCTAGTACTGTGTGAGGGCTGTAAGAATGCTTCCAGTGGTGTGTGCTGGTCCTCTGTGAGGGTTGTGAGAGTGCTTCCCGTGGTGTGTGCTGGTACTCTGTGTGGCCTGTCAGAATGCTTCCATTTGTGTGTGCTGGTACTCTATGAGGGGTGTAAGACTGCTTCCAGTGGTGTGTGCTGGAATTCTGTGAGGGGTGTAAGATTGCTTCCAGTGGTGCATCCTGGTTCTCTGTGAGGGGTGTGAGAGTGCTTCTAGTGGTGAGTCCTGGTGCTCTGTGAAGGCTGTAAGAGTGCTTCCAGTGGTGTGTACTCATACTCTGTGAGGGCTGTAAGAATGCTTCCTGTGGTGTGTGCTGGTACTCAGTGAGGGGTGTGAGAGTGCTTCTAGTGGTGTGTGCTGGTACTCTGTGAGGGCTGTAAGAATGCTTCCAGTGGTGTGTGCTGGTACTCTGTGAGGAGTGTGAGAGTGCTTCAGTGATGTATGGCTGGTACTCTGTAAGGGCTGTGATAGTGCTTCTGGCAGTGTGTGGTGGTACTCTGTGAGGGGAGTGAGAGTGCTTCCAGCAGTGTGTGCTGGTACTCTGTGAGGGCTGTAAGAAGGCTTCCGACAGTGTGTGCTGGTACTCTGTGAGGGGTGTGAGAGTGCTTCCGGCAGTGTGTGCTAGTACTCTGTGAGGGCTGTAAGAATGCTTCCAGTGGTGTGTGCTGGTACTCTGTGAGGGCTGTCAGAATGCTTCCATTTGTGTGTGCTGGTACTCTGTGAGGGGTGTGAGACTGCTGCCAGTGGTGTGTGCTGGTACTCTGTGAGGGGCTGAGAGTGCTTCTAGTGGTGTGTCCTGATACTCTGTGAGGGATTTAAGAGTGCTTCCAGTGGTGTGTGCTCGTTCTCTGTGAGGGCTGTAAGAACACTTCCAATGGTGTGTGCTGGTACTCAGTGAGGGGTGTGAGAGTTCTTCCAGAGGTGTGTGCTGGTACTCTGTGAGGGGTGTGAGAGTGCTTCAGTGATGTATGGCTGGTACTCTGTGAGGGCTGTGATAGTGCTTCCGGCAGTGTGTGGTGGTACTCTGTGAGGTGTGTGAGAGTGCTTCCAGTGGTTTGGGCTGGTACTCTGTGAGATCTATGAGAATGCTTCCAGTGGTGTGTGCTGGTACTCTATAAGGGGCGTGAGAGTGCTTTCAGTGGTGTTTGCTGGTACTCTGTGAGATCTGTGAGAATGCTTCCAGTGGTGTGTGCTGGTACTCTGTGAGGGCTGTGAGCATGCCTCCGGCAGGGTGTGCTGGTACTCTGTGAGTGGTGTGAGAGTGCTTCCGGCAGTGTGTGCTGGTACTCTGTGAGGGGTGTGGGAGTGCTTCCAGCAGTGTGTGCTGGTACTCTGTGAGGGGTGTGAGAGTGCTTCCGGCAGTGTGCGCTGGTACTCTGTGAGGGCTGTAAGAATGCTTCCAGCGGTGTGTGCTGGTACTCTGTGAGGGGTGTGAGAGTGCTTCCGGCAATGTGTGCTGGTACTCTGTGAGGGGTGTGAGAGTGCTTCCAGCAGTGTGTGCTGGTACTCTGTGAGGGGTGTGAGAGTGCTTCCAGTGGTGTGTGCTGGTACTCTGTGAGGGGTGTAAGACTGCTTCGAATGGTGTGTGCTAGTACTCTGTGAGGGCTGTAAGAATGCTTCCAGCAGTGTGTGCTGGTTCTCTGTGGTGGCTGTCAGAATGCTTCCATGTGTGTGTGCTAATACTCTGTGATTGGTGTACGACTGCTTCCAGGGGTGTGTCCTGGTGCTCTGTGAGGGGCTATAGACTGCTTCCAGTGGTGTGTGCTGGTACGCTGTGAGGGGGTGAGAGTGATTCCAGCAGTGTGTGCTTGTACTTAGTGAGGGGTGTAAGAGTACTTCCGGCGGTGTGTGCTGGTACTCTGTGAGGGGTGTAGAGTGCTTCCAGCGGTGTGTGCTGGTTCTCTGCGGGGGTGTAAGACTGCTTCAAATGGTGTGTGCTAGTACTGTGTGAGGGCTGTAAGAATGCTTCCAGTGGTGTGTGCTGGTCCTCTGTGAGGGTTGTGAGAGTCCTTCCAGTGGTGTGTGCTGGTACTCTGTGAGGGCTGTCAGAATACTTCCATTTGTGTGTGCTGGTACTCTGTGAGGGGTGTAAGACTGCTTCCAGTGGTGTGTGCTGGAATTCTGTGAGGGGTGTAAGATTGCTTCCAGTGGTGCATCCTGGTTCTCTGTGAGGGGTGTGAGAGTGCTTCTAGTGGTGAGTCCTGGTGCTCTGTGAAGGCTGTAAGAGTGCTTCCAGTGGTGTGTACTCTTACTCTGTGAGGGCTGTAAGAATGCTTCCAGTGGTGTGTGCTGGTACACAGTGAGGGGTGTGAGAGTGCTTCTAGTGGTGTGTGCTGGTACTCAGTGAGGGGTGTGAGAGTGCTTCTAGTGGTGTGTGCTGGTACTCTGTGAGGGCTGTAAGAATGCTTCCAGTGGTGTGTGCTGGTACTCTGTGAGGAGTGTGAGAGTGCTTCAGTGATGTATGGCTGGTACTCTGTAAGGGCTGTGATAGTGCTTCTGGCAGTGTGTGGTGGTACTCTGTGAGGGGAGTGAGAGTGCTTCCAGCAGTGTGTGCTGGTACTCTGTGAGGGCTGTAAGAAGGCTTCCAACAGTGTGCGCTGGTACTCTGTGAGGGGTGTGAGAGTGCTTCTGGCAGTGTGTGCTAGTACTCTGTGAGGGCTTTAAGAATGCTTCCAGTGGTGTGTGCTGGCACTCTGTGAGGGCTGTCAGAATGCTTCCATTTGTGTGTGCTGGTACTCTGTGAGGGGTGTAAGACTGCTTCCAGTGGCGTGTCGTGTTTAAGACTGCTTCCAGTGGTGTGTGCTGGTACTCTGTGAGGGGCTGAGAGTGCTTCTAGTGGTGTGTCCTGGTAGTCTGTGAGGGATTTAAGAGTGCTTCCAGTGGTGTGTGCTGGTACTCTGTGAGGGGTGTGAGAGTGTTTCAGTGATGTATGGCTGGTACTCTGTGAGGGCTGTGATAGTGCTTCCGGCAGTGTGTGGTGGTACTCTGTGAGGGGTGTGAGGGTGCTACCGGCAGTGTGTGCTGGTACTCTGTGAGGGGTATGAGAGTGCTTCAGTGATGTATGGCTGGTACTCTGTGAGGGGTGCAAGAGTGCTTCCGGCAGTGTGTGCTGGTACTCTGTGAGGGCTGTAAGAATGCTTCAGACAGTCTGTGCTGGTACTCTGTGAGGGGTGTGAGAGTGCTTCCGGCAGTGTGTGCTGGTACTCTGTGAGGGGTGTGATAGTGCTTCCGACAGTGTGTGCTGGCATTCTATGAGGGGTGTAAGAATGCTTCCACTGGTGTGAGCTGGTAAACTGTGAGGGCTGTAAGAAGGCTTCCAGTGGTATGTGCTGGTACTCTGTGAGGGGTGTGAGAGTCCTTCCAGTGGTGTGTGCTGGTACTCTGTGAGGGGTGTGAGAGTGCTTCTGGCAGTGTGTGGTGGTACTCTGTGAGGGGGTGTGAGAGTGCTTCCAGTTGTGTGTGCTGGTACTCTGTGAGGGGGTGAGAGTGCTTCTAGTGGTGTGTCCTGGTACTCTGTGAGGGCTGTAAGAACGCTTCCAGTGGTGTGTGCTGGTACTTTGTGAGGGGTGTGAGAGTGCTTCTGGCAGTGTGTGCTTGTACTCTGTGAGGGGTGTGAGAGTGCTTCCATTAGTGTGTCCTGGTACTCAGTGAGGGGTGTGAGAGTGCTCCCAGTGGTGTGTGCTGGTACTCTATGAGGGCTGAAAGAATACTTCCAGTGGTGTGTGCTGTCACTCTGTGAGGGCCGTGACAATGCTTCCAGTGGTGTGTGCTGGTACTCTATAAGGGGCGTGAGAGTGCTTCCAGTGGTGTGTGCTGGTACTCATAGAGGGGTGTGAGAGTGCTTCCAGCAGTGTGTGCTGGTACTCTGTGAGAGGTGTGAGAATGCTTCCGGCAGTGTGTCCTGCTACTCTGTGGGGGGTGTGAGAGTGCTTCCGGCAGTGTGTCCTGGTACTTTGTGAGGGGTGTGAGAGTGCTTCCGGCAGTGTGTGCTGGTACTCTGTGAGGGGTGTGACAGTGCTTCCGGCATTGTGTGCTGGTACTCTGTGAGGGGTATGAGAGTGCTTCCGGCAGTGTGTCCTGGTACTCTGTGAGTGGTGTGAGAGTGCTTCCAGTGGTGTCTGCTGGTACTCTGTAAGGGGCATGAGAGTGCGTACAGCGGTGTGTGCTGGTACTCTGTGAGGGCTCTAAGAATGCTTTCAGTGGTGTGTGCTGATACTCTGTGAGGTCTGTGAGAATGCTTCCAGTGGTGTGTGCTGATACTCTATAAGGGGCATGAGAGTGCCTCCAGTGGTGTGTGCTGGTACTCTGTGAGTGGTGTGAGAGTGCTTCCGGCAGTGTGTGCTGGTACTCTGTGAGGGGTGTGGGAGTGCTTCCAGCAGTGTGTGCTGGTACTCTGTGAGGGGTGTGAGAGTGCTTCCGGCGGTTTGTGCTAGTACTCAGTGAGGGCTGTAAGAATGCCTCCGGCAGGGTGTGCTGCTACTCTGTGAGGGCTGTAAGAATGCTTCCAGTGGTGCGGGCTGGTACTCTGTGAGATCTGTGAGAATGCTTCCAGTGGTGTGTGCTGGTACTCTGTAAGGGGTGTGAGAGTGCTTCCAGTGGTGTGTGCTGGTACTCTGTGAGGGCTGTGAGAACGCTTCCAGTGGTGTGGGCTGGTACTCTGTGAGATCTGTGAGAATGATTCCAGTGGTGTGTGCTGGTACTCTATAAGGGGTGTGAGAGTGCTTCCAGTGGTGTTTGCTGGTACTCTGTGAGATCTGTGAGAATGCTTCCAGTGGTGTGTGCTGGTACTCTGTGAGGGCTGTGAGCATGCTTCCGGCAGGGTGTGCTGGTACTCTGTGAGTGGTGTGAGAGTGCTTCCGGCAGTGTGTGCTGGTACTCTGTGAGGGGTTTGGGAGTGCTTCCAGCAGTGTGTGCTGGTACTCTGTGAGGGCTGTAAGAATGCTTCCAGCGGTGTGTGCTGGTACTCTGTGAGGGGCGTGAGAATGCTTCCGGCAGTGTGTCCTGGTACTCTGTGAGGGGTGTGAGAGTGCTTCTGGCAGTGTGTGCTGGTACTCGGTGAGGGGTGTGAGAGTGCTTCCAGCAGTGTGTGCTGGTACTCTGTGAGGGGTGTGAGAGTGCTTCCGGCAGTGTGTGCTGGTACTCTGTGAGGGGTTTGATAATGCTTCCAGCAGTGTGTGCTAGTACTCTGTGAGGGGTGTGAGAATGCTTCCAGTGGTGTTTGCTGGTACTCTGTGAGGGCTGTGAGAATGCTTCCAGTGCTGTGTGCTGCTACTCTGTGAGATCTGTGAGAATGCTTCCAGTGGTGTGTGCTGGTACTCTATAAGGGGCGTGAGAGTGCTTCCAGTGGTGTTTGGTGGTACTCTGTAAGGGGCATGAGAGTGCTTCTGGCGGTGTGTGCTGGTATTCTGTGAGATATGTGAGAATGCTTCCAGTGGTGTGTGCTGGTACTCTGTGAGATCTGTGAGAATGCTTCCAGTGGTGTGTGCTGGTACTCGGTGAGGGCTGTGAGCATGCTTCCGGCAGGGTGTGCTGGTACTCTGTGAGGGGTGTGAGAGTGCTTCCGGCAGTGTGTCCTGGTACTCTGTGAGGGGTGTGAGAGTGCTTCCGGCAGTGTGTGCTGGTACTCTGTGAGGGGTGTGAGAGTGCTACCGGCAGTGTGTGCTGGTACTCTGTGAGGGGTGTGAGAGTGCTTCCGGCAGTGTGTGCTGGTACTCTGTGAGGGGTGTGAGAATGCTTCTGGCAGTGTGTGCTGGTACTCTGTAAGGGGCATGAGAGTGCTTCTGGCAGTGTGTGCTGGTACTCTGTGAGGGGTGTGAGAATGCTTCCAGTGGTGTGTGCTGGTACTCTGTAAGGGGTGTGAGAGTGCTTCCAGTGGTGTTTGCTGGTACTCTGTGAGGGCTGTGAGAACGCTTCCAGTGGTGTGTGCTGGTACTCTATAAGGGGCATGAGAGTGCTTCCAGTGGTTTTTGCTGGTACTCTGTGAGGGGTGTGAGAGTGCTTCCGGCAGTGTGTGCTGGTACTCTGTGAGGGCTGTGAGAACGCTTCCAGTGGTGTGGGCTGGTACTCTGTGAGGGGTGTGAGAATGCTTCTGGCTGTGTGTGCTGGTACTCTGTGAGGGGTGTGAGAATGCTTCCAGTGGTGTGTGCTGGTATTCTGTAAGGGGTGTGAGAGTGCTTCCAGTGGTGTTTGCTGGTACTCTGTGAGGGCTGTGAGAACGCTTCCAGTGGTGTGTGCTGGTACTCTGTGAGATCTGTGAGAATGATTCCAGTGGTGTGTGCTGGTACTCTATAAGGGGCGTGAGAGTGCTTCCAGTGGTGTTTGCTGGGACTCTGTGAGATCTGTGAGAATGCTTCCAGTGGTGTGTGCTGGTAATCTGTCAGGGCTGTGAGCATGCTTCCGGCAGGGTGTGCTGGTACTCTGTGAGTGGTGTGAGAGTGCTTCCGGCAGTGTGTGCTGGTACTCTGTGATGGCTGTGAGAACGCTTCCGGCAGTGTGTGCTGGTACACTGTGAGGGGTGTGAGAATGCTTCCAGCAGTGTGTGTTAGTACTCTGTGAGGGGTGTGAGAATGCTTCCAGTGGTGTGTGCTGGTACTCTGTGAGATCTGTGAGAATGCTTCCAGTGGTGTGTGCTGGTACTCTATAAGGGGCGTGAGAGTGCTTCCAGTGGTGTTTGCTGGTACTCTGTGAGGGCTGTGAGAACGCTTCCAGTGGTGTGTGCTGGTACTCTGTGAGATCTGTGAGAATGCTTCCAGTGGTGTGTGCTGGTACTCTATAAGGGGCGTGACAGTGCTTCCAGTGGTGTTTGCTGGTACTCTGTGAGATCTGTGAGAATGCTTCCAGTGGTGTGTGCTGGTACTCTGTGAGGGCTGTGAGCATGCTTCCGGCAGGGTGTGCTGGTACTCTGAGTGGTGTGAGAGTGCTTCCGGCAGTGTGTGCTGTTTCTCTGTGAGGGGTGTGGGAGTGCTTCCAGCAGTGTGTGCTGGTACTCTGTGAGGGCTGTAAGAATGCTTTCAGCGGTGTGTGCTGGTACTCTGTGAGGGGCGTGAGAGTGCTTCCGGCAGTGTGTCCTGGTACTCTGTGAGGGGTGTGAGAGTGCTTCTGGCAGTGTGTGCTGGTACTCTGTGAGGGGTGTGAGAGTGCTTCCAGCAGTGTGTGTTAGTACTATGTGAGGGGTGTGAGAATGCTTCCAGTGGTGTTTGCTGGTACTCTGTGAGGGCTGTGAGAGTGCTTACAGTGGTGTTTGCTGGTACTCTGTGATGGCTGTGAGAACGCTTCCAGTGGTGTGGGCTGGTACTCTGTGAGATCTGTGAGAATGCTTCCAGTGGTGTGTGTTAGTACTCTGTGAGGGGTGTGAGAATGCTTCCAGTGGTGTGTGCTGGTACTCTGTAAGGGGTGTGAGAGTGCTTACAGTGGTGTTTGCTGGTACTCTGTGATGGCTGTGAGAACGCTTCCAGTGGTGTGGGCTGGTACTCTGTGAGATCTGTGAGAATGCTTCCAGTGGTGTGTGCTGGTACTCTATAAGGGGCGTGAGAGTGCTTCCAGTGGTGTTTGCTGGTACTCTGTGAGGGCTGTGAGAACGCTTCCAGTGGTGTGTGCTGGTACTCTGTGAGATCTGTGAGAATGCTTCCAGTGGTGTGTGCTGGTACTCTATAAGGGGCGTGACAGTGCTTCCAGTGGTGTTTGCTGGTACTCTGTGAGATCTGTGAGAATGCTTCCAGTGGTGTGTGCTGGTACTCTGTGAGGGCTGTGAGCATGCTTCCGGCAGGGTGTGCTGGTACTCTGAGTGGTGTGAGAGTGCTTCCGGCAGTGTGTGCTGTTTCTCTGTGAGGGGTGTGGGAGTGCTTCCAGCAGTGTGTGCTGGTACTCTGTGAGGGCTGTAAGAATGCTTTCAGCGGTGTGTGCTGGTACTCTGTGAGGGGCGTGAGAGTGCTTCCGGCAGTGTGTCCTGGTACTCTGTGAGGGGTGTGAGAGTGCTTCTGGCAGTGTGTGCTGGTACTCTGTGAGGGGTGTGAGAGTGCTTCCAGCAGTGTGTGTTAGTACTCTGTGAGGGGTGTGAGAATGCTTCCAGTGGTGTTTGCTGGTACTCTGTGAGGGCTGTGAGAATGCTTCCAGTGGTGTGTGCTGGTACTCTGTGAGATCTGTGAGAATGCTTCCAGTGGTGTGTCCTGGTACTCTGTGAGGGACGTGAGAGTGCTTCCGGCAGTGTGTGCTGGTACTCTGTGAGAGGTGGGAGTGTGCCTACGGCAGTGTGTGCTGGTGCTCTGTGAGAAGTGTGAGAGTGCTTCCGGCAGTGTGTCCTGGTACTCTGTGAGGGGCGTGAGAGTGCTTCCGGCAGGGTGTGCTGGTGCTCTGTGCGGGCTGTAAGAATGTTTCCAGTGGTGTGTGCTGGTACTCTGTGAGTGCTGTGAGAAAGCTTCCAGTGGTGTGTCCTAGTACTCTGTGAGGGACGTGAGAGTGCTTCCGGCAGTGTGTGCTGGTACTCTGTGAGGGGTGTGAGAGTGCCTACGGCAGTGTGTGCTGGTGCTCTGTGAGAGGTGTGAGAGTGCTTCCGGCAGTGTGTCCTGGTACTCTGTGAGGGGCGTGAGAGTGGTCCCGGCAGGGTGTGCTAGTGCTCTGTGGGG
Source organism: Pleurodeles waltl (assembly GCF_031143425.1). NCBI lineage: Eukaryota > Metazoa > Chordata > Amphibia > Caudata > Salamandridae > Pleurodeles > Pleurodeles waltl. The sequence goes on from NC_090450.1 coordinate 7,535,816, forward strand.
GGGGGTGAGAGTGCTTCCGGTAGTGTGTGCTGGTACTCCGTGAGTGCTGTGAGAATGCTTTCAGTGGTGTGTCCTGGCACTCTGTGAGAGGTGTGAGAGTGCTTCTAGCAGTGTGTGCTGGTACTCTGTGAGGGGTGTGAGAGTGCTTCTGGCAGTGTGTGCTGGTGCTCTGTGAGAGGTGTGAGAGTGCTTCCGGCAGTGTGTCCTAGTACTCTGTGAGGGGCGTGAGAGTGCTTCCGGCAGGGTGTGCTGGTGCTCTGTGAGGGCTGTAAGAATGTTTCCAGTGGTGTGTGCTGGTACGCTGTGAGATCTGTGAGAATGCTTCCAGTGGTGTGTCCTGGTACTCTGTGAGGGGTGTGAGAGTGCTTCCAGCAGTGTGTGCTGGTACTCTGTGAGAGGTGTGAGAGTGCCTACGGCAGTGTTTGCTGGTGCTCTGTGAGAGGTGTGAGAGTGCTTCCGGCAGTGTGTCCTGGTACTCTGTGAGGGACGTGAGAGTGCTTCCGGCAGTGTGTGCTGGTACTCTGTGAGGGGTGTGAGAGTGCTTCTGGCAGTGTGTGCTGGTACTCTGTGAGGGGTGTGAGAGTGCTTCCGGCTGTATGTCCTGGTCCTCTGTGGGGGGGTGTGAGAGTGCTTCCGGTAGTGTGTCCTGGTACTCTGTGAGGGACGTGAGAGTGCTTCCGGCAGTGTGTGCTGGTGCTCTGTGAGAGGTGTGAGAGTGCTTCCGGCAGTGTGTCCTGGTACTCTGTGAGAGGTGAGAGAGTGCTTCTGGCAGTGTGTGCTGGTACTCTGTGAGGGCTGTGAGAATGTTTCCAGTGGTGTGTGCTGGTACTCTGTGAGATCTGTGAGAATGCTTCCAGTGGTGTGTCCTGGTACTCTGTGAGGGACGTGAGAGTGCTTCCGGCAGTGTGTGCTGGTACTCTGTGAGGGGTGTGAGAGTGCTTCTGGCAGTGTGTGCTGGTACTCTGTGAGGGGTGTGAGAGTGCTTCCAGCAGTGTGTCCTGGTACTCTGTGAGGGGTGTGAGAATGTTTCCAGTGGTGTGTGCTGTTACTCTGTGGGGGGTTTGAGAGTGCTTCTGGCAGTGTGCGCTGGTACTCTGTGAGGGGTGTGAGAGTGCTTCCGGCAGTGTGTGCTGGTACTCTGTGAGGGGTGTGAGAGTGCTTCCAGTGGTGTTTGCTGGTACTCTGTGAGATCTGTGAGAATGCTTCCAGTGGTGTGTGCTGGTACTCTGTGAGGGCTGTGAGCATGCCTCCGGCAGGGTGTGCTGGTACTCTGTGACTGGTGTGAGAGTGCTTCCGGCAGTGTGTGCTGGTACTCTGTGAGGGGTGTGGGAGTGCTTCCAGCAGTGTGTGCTGGTACTCTGTGAGGGGTGTGAGAGTGCTTCCGGCAGTGTGCGCTGGTACTCTGTGAGGGCTGTAAGAATGCTTCCAGCGGTGTGTGCTGGTACTCTGTGAGGGGTGTGAGAGTGCTTCCGGCAATGTGTGCTGGTACTCTGTGAGGGGTGTGAGAGTGCTTCCAGCAGTGTGTGCTGGTACTCTGTGAGGGGTGTGAGAGTGCTTCCAGTGGTGTGTGCTGGTACTCTGTGAGGGGTGTAAGACTGCTTCGAATGGTGTGTGCTAGTACTCTGTGAGGGCTGTAAGAATGCTTCCAGCAGTGTGTGCTGGTTCTCTGTGGTGGCTGTCAGAATGCTTCCATGTGTGTGTGCTAATACTCTGTGATTGGTGTACGACTGCTTCCAGGGGTGTGTCCTGGTGCTCTGTGAGGGGCTATAGACTGCTTCCAGTGGTGTGTGCTGGTACGCTGTGAGGGGGTGAGAGTGATTCCAGCAGTGTGTGCTTGTACTTAGTGAGGGGTGTAAGAGTACTTCCGGCGGTGTGTGCTGGTACTCTGTGAGGGGTGTAGAGTGCTTCCAGCGGTGTGTGCTGTTCTCTGCGGGGGTGTAAGACTGCTTCAAATGGTGTGTGCTAGTACTGTGTGAGGGCTGTAAGAATGCTTCCAGTGGTGTGTGCTGGTCCTCTGTGAGGGTTGTGAGAGTCCTTCCAGTGGTGTGTGCTGGTACTCTGTGAGGGCTGTCAGAATACTTCCATTTGTGTGTGCTGGTACTCTGTGAGGGGTGTAAGACTGCTTCCAGTGGTGTGTGCTGGAATTCTGTGAGGGGTGTAAGATTGCTTCCAGTGGTGCATCCTGGTTCTCTGTGAGGGGTGTGAGAGTGCTTCTAGTGGTGAGTCCTGGTGCTCTGTGAAGGCTGTAAGAGTGCTTCCAGTGGTGTGTACTCTTACTCTGTGAGGGCTGTAAGAATGCTTCCAGTGGTGTGTGCTGGTACACAGTGAGGGGTGTGAGAGTGCTTCTAGTGGTGTGTGCTGGTACTCAGTGAGGGGTGTGAGAGTGCTTCTAGTGGTGTGTGCTGGTACTCTGTGAGGGCTGTAAGAATGCTTCCAGTGGTGTGTGCTGGTACTCTGTGAGGAGTGTGAGAGTGCTTCAGTGATGTATGGCTGGTACTCTGTAAGGGCTGTGATAGTGCTTCTGGCAGTGTGTGGTGGTACTCTGTGAGGGGAGTGAGAGTGCTTCCAGCAGTGTGTGCTGGTACTCTGTGAGGGCTGTAAGAAGGCTTCCAACAGTGTGCGCTGGTACTCTGTGAGGGGTGTGAGAGTGCTTCTGGCAGTGTGTGCTAGTACTCTGTGAGGGCTTTAAGAATGCTTCCAGTGGTGTGTGCTGGCACTCTGTGAGGGCTGTCAGAATGCTTCCATTTGTGTGTGCTGGTACTCTGTGAGGGGTGTAAGACTGCTTCCAGTGGCGTGTCGTGTTTAAGACTGCTTCCAGTGGTGTGTGCTGGTACTCTGTGAGGGGCTGAGAGTGCTTCTAGTGGTGTGTCCTGGTAGTCTGTGAGGGATTTAAGAGTGCTTCCAGTGGTGTGTGCTGGTACTCTGTGAGGGGTGTGAGAGTGTTTCAGTGATGTATGGCTGGTACTCTGTGAGGGCTGTGATAGTGCTTCCGGCAGTGTGTGGTGGTACTCTGTGAGGGGTGTGAGGGTGCTACCGGCAGTGTGTGCTGGTACTCTGTGAGGGGTATGAGAGTGCTTCAGTGATGTATGGCTGGTACTCTGTGAGGGGTGCAAGAGTGCTTCCGGCAGTGTGTGCTGGTACTCTGTGAGGGCTGTAAGAATGCTTCAGACAGTCTGTGCTGGTACTCTGTGAGGGGTGTGAGAGTGCTTCCGGCAGTGTGTGCTGGTACTCTGTGAGGGGTGTGATAGTGCTTCCGACAGTGTGTGCTGGCATTCTATGAGGGGTGTAAGAATGCTTCCACTGGTGTGAGCTGGTAAACTGTGAGGGCTGTAAGAAGGCTTCCAGTGGTATGTGCTGGTACTCTGTGAGGGGTGTGAGAGTCCTTCCAGTGGTGT